>NC_064424.1:5617500-6217500 GCF_023375975.1 Astyanax mexicanus | reverse complement strand
TGTGTGAACTCACAGGCTACAGCTCATTTACTCTCACCACTCAGCCTCAGGAGGATCTACAAATGAGTGCAAGAGAAAGATTAAGCATTTACAGTGGAGCCTGAACCGCTGCCTTACAGACCTCTTTCTTTTCGCAATGCACCAGGAAGTCTCCTAAACTGTGTATTTAAAGAGTTTTAAGACACTAGAGCACACTGAATCTCAACAGGCAACATACTCCTGTGGGGATCACATGGAAGGATCATGGGCTAGAGGGGTTCCAGGTGGGTTTTAGTTGGCATGGCCTCTGAGTGGTTTAAACAAATAGTTGTATCATAAGAAATCAACCAACAGGAATAAACTATAATTGGATAATTGCCAGACTTTCAAGGCACGTCCGATGCTCATTGCTATCTTACCCTCCACCAACCCGTCTATTTTCATTCCTTCTGCCTATGTTGTTTAAACATTTCAGACTCTGCGTCTATTACAATTAGGGGCGTCACGATTTCTTAAATCCTCGATTCGATTTTATTTCCGATTTTAGGGTCACGACACGATTTGATTCTCGATTTTGTTTTTTTTACAGCAGAGAGGCCTATGCCAGTTTTAGATTAGTCTATGGTCAGTCATTGGTTTGATTCATCAAATTTACAATATCTTATTTTAAAAGGTGGGCTTGATATAAGTGATGCAAAGTGATACAAGTGATCTGTAATACACCACATTAGGCACTAATGGTCAAATTGAAATAATTTAATTAAGATATATTTGTAATGCCATCTAGTGGCTTTTTTTGGTAGCAGCAGTGTGCACATAAAATAAATAATAAAATAATACAGGAACAGTAATAATAGAACAATTAGACCCTTAACAAACTGAACTCTGTCCTACTATAACAGTTAAACATGAAAAATAAGGCTTTAAGACTTTTTCGGTCCCTGAGAATGACAAGTTTTTTTCTTTAACAAAGATATACGAGTTGTCCCCCTGTCACAGGGGGACGTAGGGCCCTCGCACAACAGCGCAAATCGTACCGGGCCAAACCGAGAAACCGGTAAAAGTAATTTTAAGGTCTTATTGATTGTGCCAATTTTCAAGAGTTTTCTATCCTGTTAAACATGTGAAATATCCATTTAAAATACAGGTGGCGCTATGGCACTGTTAAAATACATGTATTTGAAATTCTAATTCTACATCAAACAACAGCCTTAGATAAGCAGGCCGGTCAAATTTTGTGAGTTTTTCTTCGTTATAACCTCCTCAAAACACCTAGCATTACCTAGGTTTTCACCTCCTTTTTTGATGTGGCATCTCACAAATTCAACCATCTGCCATTTCGTCCTCGTTTGAGATATCGACTATTCCTTCACAATTTATCATCAGATATGTTCAATGTTTATTTTTAACAAATATCAAGAGAATTCAACAAAATTTGCTAGGAGTAGTTTGACAACATACGCAAAAAAATGTATGTAAAATGCAGATATTTCAAAATGGCCGACTTCCTGTTGGGCGGAGTCAGTCCTACCAATGCTGAAAATGTGTGTAATGATGTCTTTTGTGTTTTTGCCAAGTTTCATGAATTTTCAATAATCTGTTTTCTGACCGTGTCATGGTTTCACTTTGGTTTAGTGTTGCGTCTCTAGTGAATCAATTGCTCGCCATTGGGTCACCGTTTTACCGATCAACTAATCCTTTGGCAGTTATCATCAAATATGTCTGTTGTTCATTTACAGCGAAATAAGAGGTAATCTGACAAAGACTTTAGGAGCAGTTTAAACGAGTTTGTGAAAAATGTGTAAAAATATTACAAATTCCAATATGGCCGACTTCCTGTGGGGCGGAGCTAATACAAGCCAATTGCAAATATGTGCAGGGTCATACTATCTACGATCCTACCAAAATTTGAGAAGATTAGACAAATTTTGACACATCCACAGCTAATTTATTAAACGAACCAATTAGGGGGCGCTGTAGAGTCCGCTAGCTATCCATGAAAAAATTGTCAAAATATTTGTAAAGTGTTTTTAGGTCTTATGCAATCTGTCAATTTTCAAGAGGTTTTGAGCATTCCCGTAATGTCAAATATGCATTGAAACCTAGGTGGCGCTATAGAGCCAATGAAATACGTATATATGAAATTTTAATTTCAGATCAAAGTACTGCTTAAATCAAGCAGGCCTGTAAATTTTTGAGAGTTTTCAACCTTTTTAACCTCCTCAAACACCTACTAACACCAGAATGTATTCACTTCCTGTTTTAACGGGGCATCTCAAGCAATTCAACTGTCCGCCATTTCGTCCTCGTTTAAGATATCGACTATTCCTTCGCAATTTATCATCAGGTGTGTTAGTAGTTTATTACTGACAAATATCAAGAGTATTCAACAAATTCCCTAGGAGGAGTTCGACAAAGTATGCAAAAAATGTGTGTAAAATGCACATATTTCAAAATGGCCGACTTCCTGTTGGGCGGAGTCAATCATTCCAATACTAAAAACGTGTCTTATGATGTCTCTTGTGTTTTTACCAAGTTTCATGATTTTTCAATAATCTGTTTTATGACTGTGTCATGGTTTCACTTTGGTCTAGTGTTGCGTCTCCATTAAATTAATTGTCCGCCATTACGTTAACGTTTCAGCTATCGACTATTCCTTCGCAATTTATCACCATGTATGTCTGGAGCCTATCCATACCAAATTTAGAGGTAATATGACAAAGACTCTAGGAGGAGTTTGAATGAGTTCGTGAAAAATGTGTAAAAATTCCACAAATTTCAAAATGGCCGACTTCCTGTTGGGCGGAACTAGTACAAGCCAATGGGTAATATGTGCGGGATGATACTTTCTATGTTGTTGCCAAAAATCGAGAATATTGGAGAAATTTTGAGACAGCTACAGCTAATTTAATGGCCTAAACAAAATAGGGGGCGCTTTAGAGTCCTCTAGCTACACATGAGAAAAACGACAAAATATTCCTAAATCATTTCAAAGACTTATTGAATCTTCCAATCATCAAGAGGCTGAGAGCTTTTCATAAATATGATATAAAATAGGTGGCGCTAGAGAGCTGATGAAAGACGAATTTACGAAATTCCAACTTACGGTCAAAGTATGGCCTAAGCCAAATAGCTCTGCAAAATTTTAGGAGTTTTCAAACATCCTAACCACTCCGAAACCCAGCGGGAAACTTTTTATTTTGCAACTTCCTGTCAAAATGGCCGACTTCCTGTTGGGCGGAGTCAAATAAAACCTAGTGATTCTTGTTGTTTATGAGGAGGTCAATGAGCGTACCAAAGTTGGTGCACGTTGGACAAACTTCATCCCGGCCACTGCCGACGTTTGGGGGCGCTATAGAGCTCCTGAACAACGCCAAAGTCCAGCCTCTATGGAACTTTAAAATTTTCGCCGAGCTTGAGGCCTGTGCCAAAATGCGTGAGTTTTCGAGTATCGGAAATGCCTCAAAAATGGACGCAAAGAGGCAGAATAATAATAATAATAATAACGAGTTGTCCCCCTGTCACAGGGGGACGTAGGGCCCTCGCACAACAGCGCAAATCGTACCGGGCCAAACCGAGAAACCGGTAAAAGTAATTTTAAGGTCTTATTGAGTGTGCCAATTTTCAAGAGTTTTCTATCCTGTTAAACATGTGAAATATCCATTTAAAATACAGGTGGCGCTATAGCGCTGTTAAAATACATGTATTTGAAATTCTAATTCTACATCAAACAACAGCCTTAGATAAGCAGGCCGGTCAAATTTTGTGAGTTTTTCTTCGTTATAACCTCCTCAAAACACCTGGCATTACCTAGGTTTTCACCTCCTGTTTTGATGTGGCATCTCACAAATTCAACCATCTGCCATTTCGTCCTCGTTTGAGATATTGACTATTCCTTCACAATTTATCATCAGATATGTTCAATGTTTATTTTTACCAAATATCAGGAGAATTCAACAAAATTTGCTAGGAGTAGTTTGACAACATACGCAAAAAAAATTATGTAAAATGCAGATATTTCAAAATGGCCGACTTCCTGTTGGGCGGAGTCAGTCCTACCAATGCTGAAAATGTGTGTAATGATGTCTTTTGTGTTTTTGCCAAGTTTCATGAATTTTCAATAATCTGTTTTCTGACCGTGTCATGGTTTCACTTTGGTTTAGTGTTGCGTCTCTAGTGAATCAATTGCTCGCCATTGGGTCACCGTTTTACCGATCAACTAATCCTTTGGCAGTAATCATCAAATATGTCTGTTGTTCATTTACAGCGAAATAAGAGGTAATCTGACAAAGACTTTAGGAGCAGTTTAAATGAGTTTGTGAAAAATGTGTAAAAATCTTACAAATTCCAATATGGCCGACTTCCTGTGGGGCGGAGCTAATACAAGCCAATTGCAAATATGTGCAGGGTCATACTATCTACGATCCTACCAAAATTTGAGAAGATTAGACAAATTTTGACACATCCACAGCTAATTTATTAAACGAACCAATTAGGGGGCGCTGTAGAGTCCGCTAGCTATACATGAAAAAATTGTCAAAATATTTGTAAAGTGTTTTTAGGTCTTATGCAATCTGTCAATTTTCAAGAGGTTTTGAGCATTCCCGTAATGTCAAATATGCATTGAAACCTAGGTGGCGCTATAGAGCCAATGAAATACGTATATATGAAATTTTAATTTCAGATCAAAGTACTGCTTAAATCAAGCAGGCCTGTAAATTTTTGAGAGTTTTTAACCTTTTTAACCTCCTCAAACACCTACTAACACCAGAATGTATTCACTTCCTGTTTTAATGGGGCATCTCAAGCAATTCAACTGTCCGCCATTTCGTCCTCGTTTAAGATATCGACTATTCCTTCGCAATTTATCATCAGGTGTGTTAGTAGTTTATTACTGACAAATATCAAGAGTATTCAATAAATTCCCTAGGAGGAGTTCGACAAAGTATGCAAAAAATGTGTGTAAAATGCACATATTTCAAAATGGCCGACTTCCTGTTGGGCGGAGTCAATCATTCCAATACTAAAAACGTGTCTTATGATGTCTCTTGTGTTTTTACCAAGTTTCATGAATTTTCAATCATCTGTTTTATGACCGTGTCATGGTTTCACTTTTGTTTAGTGTTGCGTCTCCATTAAACTAAATGCCTGCCATTACATCATCGTTTCAGCTATCGACTATTCCTTCGCAATTTATCACCATGTATGTCTGGAGCCTACCCACACCCAATTTAGAGATAATCTGACAAAGACTCTAGGAGGAGTTTGAATGAGTTCGTGAAAAATGTGTAAAAATTCCACAAATTTCAAAATGGCCGACTTCCTGTTGGGCGGAGCTAATACCAGCCAATGGGTAATATGTGCGGGATGATACTTTCTATGTTGTTGCCAAAAATCGAGAATATTGGAGAAATTTTGAGACAGCTACAGCTAATTTAATGGCCTAAATAAAATAGGGGGCGCTGTAGAGTCATCTAGCTACACATGAGAAAAACGACAAAATATTTCTAAATCATTTCAAAGACTTATTGAATCTGCCAATTATCAAGAGGCTGAGAGCTTTTTATAAATGTGATATAAAATAGGTGGCGCTAGAGAGCTGATGAAACACGAATTTACGAAATTCCAACTTAAGGTCAAAGTTTGGCCTAAGCCAAATAGCGCTGTAAAATTTTAGGAGATTTCAAACATCTTAACCCCTCCGAAACCCAGCGGGAAACTTTTTATTTCGCAACTTCCTGTCAAAATGGCCGACTTCCTGTTGGGCGGAGTCAAATAAAACCAAGTGATTCTTGTTGTTTATGAGGAGGTCAATGAGCGTACCAAAGTTGGTGCACGTTGGACAAACTTCATCTCGGCCAATGCCGATGTTTGGTGGCGCTATAGAGCTCCTGAACCACGCCAAAGTCCAGCCTCTATGGAACTTTACAATTTTCGCCGAGTTTGAGGCCTGTGCCAAAATGCGTGAGTTTTCGAGTATCGGAAATGCCTCAAAAATGGACGCAAAGAGGCAGAATAATAATAATAACGAGTTGTCCCCCTGTCACAGGGGGACGTAGGGCCCTCGCACAACAGCGCAAATCCTACCGGGCCAAACCGAGAAACCGGTAAAAGTAATTTTAAGGTCTTATTGAGTGTGCCAATTTTCAAGAGTTTTCTATCCTGTTAAACACGTGAAATATCCATTTAAAATACAGGTGGCGCTTTAGCGCTATTAAAATACATGTATTTGAAATTCTAATTCTACATCAAACAACAGCCTTAGATAAGCAGGCCGGTCAAATTTTGTGAGATTTTCTCCGTTATAACCTCCTCAAAACACCTGGCATTACCTAGGTTTTCACCTCCTGTTTTGATGTGGCATCTCACAAATTCAACCATCTGCCATTTCGTCCTCGTTTGAGATATCGACTATTCCTTCACAATTTATCATCAGATATGTTCAATGTTTATTTTTACCAAATACCAAGAGAATTCATCAAATTTGCTAGGAGTAGTTTGACAATGTACACAAAAAATGTGTGTAAAATGCAGATATTTCAAAATGGCCGACTTCCTGTTGGGCGGAGTCAGTCCTACCAATGCTGAAAATGTGTGTAATGATGTCTTTTGTGTTTTTGCCAAGTTTCATGAATTTTCAAAAATCTGTTTTCTGACCGTGTCATGGTTTCACTTTGGTTTAGTGTTGCGTCTCTAGTGAATCAATTGCTCGCCATTGGGTCACCGTTTTACCGATCAACTAATCCTTTGGCAGTTATCATCAAATATGTCTGTTGTTCATTTACAGCAAAAAAAGAGGTAATCTGACAAAGACTTTAGGAGCAGTTTAAATGAGTTTGTGAAAAATGTGTAAAAATATTACAAATTCCAATATGGCCGACTTCCTGTAGGGCGGAGCTAATACAAGCCATTTGCAAATATGTGCAGGGTCATACTATCTACACTCCTACCAAAATTTGAGAAGATTAGACAAATTTTGACACATCCACGGCTAATTTATTAAATGAACAAATTAGGGGGCGCTGTAGAGTCCGCTAGCTATACATGAAAAAATTGTCAAAATATTTGTAAAGTGTTTTTAGGTCTTATGCAATCTGTCAATTTTCAAGAGGTTTTGAGCATTCACGTAATGTCAAATATGCATTGAAACCTAGGTGGCGCTATAGAGCCAATGAAATACGTATATATGAAATTTTAATTTCAGATCAAAGTACTGCTTAAATCAAGCAGGCCTGTAAATTTTCGAGAGTTTTCAACCTTTTTAACCTCCTCAAACACCTACTAACACCAGAATGTATTCACTTCCTGTTTTAACGGGGCATCTCAAGCAATTCAACTGTCCGCCATTTCGTCCTCGTTTAAGATATCGACTATTCCTTCGCAATTTACAATCAAGTATGTTAGTAGTTTATTACAGACAAATATCAAGAGTATTCAACAAATTCCCTAGGAGGAGTTCGACAAAGTATGCAAAAAATGTGTGTAAAACACACTTTTTTCAAAATGGCCGACTTCCTGTTGGGCGGAGTCAGTCTTACCAATGCTAAAAACGTGTCTTATGATGTCTCTTGTGTTTTTGCCAAGTTTCATGAATTTTCAATCATCTGTGTTATGACCATGTCATGGTTTCACTTTTGTTTAGTGTTGCTTCTCCATTAAATTAATTGCATGCCATTACGTCATCGTTTCAGCTATCGACTATTCCTTCGCAATTTATCACCATGTATGTCTGGAGCCTACCCACGCCCAATTTAGAGATAATCTGACAAAGACTCTAGGAGGAGTTTGAATGAGTTCGTGAAAAATGTGTAAAAATTCCACAAATTTCAAAATGGCCGACTTCCTGTTGGGCGGAGCTAATACCAGCCGATGGGTAATATGTGCGGGATGATACTCTCTATGTTGTTGCCAAAAATCTAGAATATTGGAGAAATTTTGAGACAGCTACAGCTAATTTAATGGCCTAAATAAAATAGGGGGCGCTGTAGAGTCATCTAGCTACACATGAGAAAAACGACAAAATATTTCTAAATCATTTCAAAGACTTATTGAATCTGCCAATTATCAAGAGGCTGAGAGCTTTTTATAAATGTGATATAAAATAGGTGGCGCTAGAGAGCTGATGAAACACGAATTTACGAAATTCCAACTGAAGGTCAAAGTTTGGCCTAAGCTAAATAGCTCTGTAAAATTTTAGGAGTTTTCAAACATCTTAACCCCTCCGAAACCCAGCGGGAAACTTTTTATTTTGCAACTTCCTGTCAAAATGGCCGACTTCCTGTTGGGCGGAGTCAAATAAATCAAATTGATCCTTGTTCTTTATGAGGAGGTCAATGAGCGTACCAAAGTTGGTGTACATTGGACAAACTTCATCCCGGCCACTGCCTACGTTTGGGGGCGCTATAGAGCTCCTGAACCACGCCTAAGTCCAGCCTCTATGGAACTTTAAAATTTTCGCCGAGCTTGAGGCCTGTGCCAAAATGCGTGAGTTTTCGAGTATCGGAAATGCCTCAAAAATGGACGCAAAGAGGCAGAATAATAATAATAATAATAATAATAATAATAACGAGTTGTCCCCCTGTCACAGGGGGACGTAGGGCCCTCGCACAACAGCGCAAATCGTACCGGGCCAAACCGAGAAACCGGTGAAAGTAATTTTGAGGTCTTATTAAGTGTGGTAATTTTCAAGAGTTTTCTATCCTGCCAAAAATGTGAAATACCCTTTTAAAATACAGGTGGCGCTATAGAGCTGTTAAAACACATATATTTGAAATTCTAATTCTAGATCAAACAACAACCTCAGATAAGCAGGCCGGTCAAAGTTTGTGAGCTTTTCTCTCTTATAACGTCCTCAAAACTCCTAGCATTACCTATGTGTCAACCTCCAGTTTTGATGTGGCATCTCAAACATTCAACCGTCCGCCATTCCCTCCTCGTTTAAGATATCGACTATTTCTTCACAATTTATCATCAGATATGTTCAATGTTTATATTTACCAAATACCAAGAGAATTCAACAAAATTTCTAGGAGTAGTTTGACAACATACGCAAAAAATTAATGCAAAATTCAGATATTTCAAAATGGCCGACTTCCTGTTGGGCGGAGTCAGTCCTACCAATACTGAAAACGTGTCTAATGATGTCTCTTGTGTTTTTGCCAAGTTTCATGAATTTTTAATCATCTGTGTTCTGACTGAGTCATGGTTTCACTTTGGTTTAGTGTTGCGTCTCTATTCAATCAATTGCTCGCCATTGCGTCACCGTTTTAGCGATCAACTATTCCTTTGGCAATTTTCATCAACTGTGTCTGATGTTCATTCTCAGCTAATTTAGAGGTAATCTGACAAAGACTTTAGGAGCAGTTTAAATGAGTTTGTGAAAAAAAGTGTAAAAAAATTACAAAATCCAATATGGCCGACTTCCTGTTGGGCGGAGCTAATACAAACCAATTGCAAATATGTGCAGAGTCATAGTATCTACGCTCCTACCAAAATTTGAGAAGATTAGACAAATTGTGACACATCCACAGCTAATTTATTAAACGAATGAATTAGGGGGCGCTATAGAGTCCGCTAGATACACATGAAAAAATTATCACAATATTTGTAAAGTGTTTTTAGATCTTATGGAATCTGACAATTTTCAAGAGTTTTTGAGCATTTCCGTAATGTCAAATATGCATTGAAACCTAGGTGGCGCTATAGAGCCAATGAAATATGTATATATGAAATTTCAATTTTTAATCAAAGGACCGCTTAAATCAAGCAGGCCTGTAAAGTTTCGTGAGTGTTCAACCTGTTTAACCTCCTCAAACACCTACCAACACCAGAATGTATTTACTTCCTATTTTAATGGGGTATCTCCAGCAATTCAACTGTCCGCCATTTCGTCCTCGTTTAAGATATTGACTATTCCTTCGCAATTTATCATCACGGATGGTAGTAGTTTATTGCTGACAAATATCAAGAGTATTCAACAAATTCCCTAGGAGGAGTTCGACAAAGTATGCAAAAAATGTGTGTAAAATGCACGTTTTTCAAAATGGCCGACTTCCTGTTGGGCGGAGTCAATCATATCAACACTGAAAATGTGTGTAATGATGTCTTTTATGTTTTTGCCAAGTTTCATGAATTTCCAAGCAGCTGTATTCTGACCATGCTAATGTTTCTATTTGGTTTAGTGTTGTGTCTCCATTAAATCAATTGCCCGCCATTACGTCATCGTTTCAGCTATCGACTATTCCTTCGCAATTTAGCACCACTTATGTCTGGAGACTATCCACAGACCATTTAGTTTTAATCTGACAAAGACTCTAGGAGGAGTTCGAATGAGTATGTGAAAAATGTTTAAAAATTTAACATTTTTCAAAATGGCCGACTTCCTGTTCGGCGGAGCTAATACAGGCCAATGGGTATTATGTGTGGCATCGTAATATCTATGTTTCTACCAAAAATTTTGAACATTGGGGAAAATTTGAGACAGCTACCGCTAATTTATTAGCCTAAATCAAATAGGGGGCGCTGTAGAGTCATTTAGCACCACATTAGAAAAATGATTACATTTCTCGAAATCATTTAAAGGCATTATTGGGTCTGCTAATTTAGAAGAGGCTAAGAGCTTTCTATAAATGTCATATAAAATAGGTGGCGCTAGAGAGCTGATAAATTATGAATATGAAAAATTCCAATGATACATCAAAGTACAGCCTATGCCCAATAGGCCTGTGAAATTTTATGAGTTTTCGAACATCGTAACCCACCCAAAACACCACGGGAAACTTTTTATTTTGCGACTTCCTGCCAAAATGGCCGACTTCCTGTTAGGCGGAGTCAAATAAATCCAAGTGATTCTTGATCGGTATAATGAGGTCAATGAGCGTACCAAAGTTGGTGCACATTGGACAAACTTTATCCCGGCCACTGGCATTGTTTGGGGGCGCTATAGAGCTCCTGATCCACGCCCAAACCTGTGAACAATGTAATTTAAAATTTTTTACCGGCTTTGACGTCTGTGCCAAAATGCAAGAGTTTTCGAGTATCGGAAAGGCCTCAAAAATGGGCGCGAAGTTTGTAAATAAAAATAATAATAATAATAAACGGACCAAAAACAATAGGGCTTTGCACCTCCGGTGCAGGCTTCGCCTGCGCCTTCGGTGCTCGGGCCCTAATAAACGGACCAAAAACAATAGGGCTTTGCACCTCCGGTGCAGGCTTCGCCTGCGCCTTCGGTGCTCGGGCCCTAATAATAATAATAATAACGAGTTGTCCCCCTGTCACAGGGGGACGTAGGGCCCTCGCACAACAGCGCAAATCGTACCGGGCCAAACAGAGAAACCGGTAAAAGTAATTTTAAGGTCTTATTGAGTGTGCCAATTTTCAAGAGTTTTCTATCCTGTTAAACACGTGAAATATCCATTTAAAATACAGGTGGCGCTTTAGCGCTGTTAAAATACATGTATTTGAAATTCTAATTCTACATCAAACAACAGCCTTAGATAAGCAGGCCGGTCAAATTTTGTGAGTTTTTCTCCGTTATAACCTCCTCAAAACACCTGGCATTACCTAGGCTTTGACCTCCTGTTTTGATGTGGCATCTCACAAATTCAACCATCTGCCATTTCGTCCTCGTTTGAGATATCGACTATTCCTTCACAATTTATCATCAGATATGTTCAATGTTTATTTTTACCAAATACCAAGAGAATTCAACAAATTTGCTAGGAGTAGTTTGACAATGTACACAAAAAATGTGTGTAAAATGCAGATATTTCAAAATGGCCGACTTCCTGTTGGGCGGAGTCAGTCCTACCAATGCTGAAAATGTGTGTAATGATGTCTTTTGTGTTTTTGCCAAGTTTCATGAATTTTCAAAAATCTGTTTTCTGACCGTGTCATGGTTTCACTTTGGTTTAGTGTTGCGTCTCTAGTCAATCAATTGCTCGCCATTGGGTCACCGTTTTACCGATCAACTAATCCTTTGGCAGTTATCATCAAATATGTCTGTTGTTCATTTACAGCGAAATAAGAGGTAATCTGACAAAGACTTTAGGAGCAGTTTAAATGAGTTTGTGAAAAATGTGTAAAAATATTACAAATTCCAATATGGCCGACTTCCTGTTGGGCGTAGCTAATACAAGCCAATTGCAAATATGTGCAGGGTCATACTATCTACACTCCTACCAAAATTGGAGAAGATTAGACAAATTTTGACACATCCACAGCTAATTTATTAAATGAACAAATTAGGGGGTGCTGTAGAGTCCGCTAGCTATACATGAAAAAATTGTCAAAATATTTGTAAAGTGTTTTTAGGTCTTATGCAATCTGTCAATATTCAAGAGGTTTTGAGCATTCCCGTAATGTCAAATATGCATTGAAACCTAGGTGGCGCTATAGAGCCAATGAAATACGTATATATGAAATTTTAATTTCAGATCAAACTACTGCTTAAATCAAGCAGGCCTGTAAATTTTCGAGAGTTTTCAACCTTTTTAACCTCCTCAAACACCTACTAACACCAGAATGTATTCACTTCCTGTTTTAACGGGGCATCTCAAGCAATTCAACTGTCCGCCATTTCGTCCTCGTTTAAGATATCGACTATTCCTTCGCAATTTACAATCAAGTATGTTAGCAGTTTATTACAGACAAATATCAAGAGTATTCAACAAATTCCCTAGGAGGAGTTCGACAAAGTATGCAAAAAATGTGTGTAAAACACACTTTTTTCAAAATGGCCGACTTCCTGTTGGGCGGAGTCAGTCTTACCAATGCTAAAAACGTGTCTTATGATGTCTCTTGTGTTTTTGCCAAGTTTCATGAATTTTCAATCATCTGTGTTATGACCGTGTCATGGTTTCACTTTTGTTTAGTGTTGCTTCTCCATTAAATTAATTGCCTGCCATTACGTCATCGTTTCAGCTATCGACTATTCCTTCGCAATTTATCACCACGTATGTCTGGAGCCTACCCACGCCCAATTTAGAGATAATCTGACAAAGACTCTAGGAGGAGTTTGAATGAGTTCGTGAAAAATGTGTTAAAATTCCACAAATTTCAAAATGGCCGACTTCCTGTTGGGCGGAGCTAATACCAGCCAATGGGTAATATGTGCGGGATGATACTCTCTATGTTGTTGCCAAAAATCTAGAATATTGGAGAAATTTTGAGACAGCTACAGCTAATTGAATGGCCTAAATAAAATAGGGGGCGCTGTAGAGTCATCTAGCTACACATGAGAAAAACGACAAAATATTCCTAAATCATTTCAAAGACTTATTGAATCTGCCAATTATCAAGAGGCTGAGAGCTTTTTGTAAATGTGATATAAAATAGGTGGCGCTAGAGAGCTGATGAAACACGAATTTACGAAATTCCAACTGGAGGTCAAAGTTTGGCCTAAGCTAAATAGCTCTGTAAAATTTTAGGAGTTTTCAAACATCTTAACCCCTCCGAAACCCAGCGGGAAACTTTTTATTTTGCAACTTCCTGTCAAAATGGCCGACTTCCTGTTGGGCGGAGTCAAATAAATCAAATTGATCCTTGTTCTTTATGAGGAGGTCAATGAGCGTACCAAAGTTGGTGTACATTGGACAAACTTCATCCCAGCCACTGCCTACGTTTGGGGGCGCTATAGAGCTCCTGAACCACGCCTAAGTCCAGCCTCTATGGAACTTTAAAATTTTCGCCGAGCTTGAGGCCTGTGCCAAAATGCGTGAGTTTTCGAGTATCGGAAATGCCTCAAAAATGGACGCAAAGAGGCAGAATAATAATAATAATAATAATAATAATAAACGGACCAAAAACAATAGGGCTTTGCACCTCCGGTGCAGGCTTCGCCTGCGCCTTCGGTGCTCGGGCCCTAATAATAATAAACGGACCAAAAACAATAGGGCTTTGCACCTCCGGTGCAGGCTTCGCCTGCGCCTTCGGTGCTCGGGCCCTAATTATTAACTTTATCTGAAATAGGAGATGCTCATTAAGGTTCCAAAACTATTAACATATTTGAGGCTAGACAAAACAACTGTTATTTTTATATTTTTATAGTTTTCCTTTAAGAAGATGAGAATGTCCACATTCTCTGGAGAAAGAGCTGCTCTTTGAGCTACAGTGTGCTGCACCATCTGCGGGAGGGATAGTCGATCCTCTTTTTGACTTCGATTCTCGAGACCATGACATCATTTCGATCGATTTCGATGAAATATCGAAATCGTGACACCCCTAATTACAATGGACTATTTTCTTTACAGTAAAAGATAACTTTTACTAATTAAATGTGATTTAGAACACTTTTTATAATGTTTATAATCTTTTACTGTTTAGGGATGGTTTGTAAAATAAAAAAATGTTAATATCAATTCTGAAATGAAAATGTTAAACAGGCATATTAGAAACTTAAAGAAAGCAGTATCCTTATATATTTTTTCCATCACTGTAACATAATTTAGGTCTGAAAGGGTTAAATAGCAATGGTTCTTGTAAATATATATACCTATACTGATGGGCGTGGTGGTCTGGAAATAAGGTGTGTTCAGCTCGATTTCTGGCATATTGCATATTGCTTAGCAACGAAAAACACAGGTACGTCACTGACTGATAAAAACCCTGACAACAGTCAACAGTCAGACATTTATTGCTATCCTGGCAACATCACAGAAACACTCATGGACATGCAACAATTCACAGGCCCAACTTTTACACTAACAATAAACAGAATACAAGATAAAATAACATTGCTGATCCTGTAATTGAGCTCCTCACGCACCTTCACAGTTTGAAAGTGCAGGTCACTTTCCTCTGCTGAGGTAGCTATGCCGTTAAAATAGCACAAATCGACCAAAGTGCACACCTGGCTCTTAAAGGGAATGACAAGTGACATACTGATTGGTTTATTGCATGATTAATTAAAAGAATTAATACATGTCTTTAGCGTTTCAAGGTGTACTTTTCCTGTCGTTACGATAGCAAAGCCACATTGACACACCCTAAATTAAGCTGCTTGCCTACAGAATATATAATAGGGATCTTATGGCAGTGGCTCGTCTTCAGTTGCAAGTCCCGCTTTTGTCTTGGTACAGCACAGATGCTGTGAAGTATCGTAGAGAATTGACGCAAACATTATTACTAAATGTTGGTGTCGGGCTCAAAAGGTCTGACCCTCTTTCTATGCAAGCCACCATTGATTAGAGGTGCCAATTTGGCAGATACCACAGTAGGTACCACATCACTCTGGCACATATTCCAGTCCTGATCTGTAGGTGCCATCTGTACTGGCACGTCTTCTAAGACTTCGACATATGCCACTGCTGTCACACTAGACTGAATTCACAGTACGGTAGCATATATCATAACAGGCTAGATGTGATGTTCTATTAAGATGGCAATATTAAACACTGCATGGCGGATGCAGGAACATGACTGACATTTTATCCAAGTTGCTGTAGTTAAGAGTTTTACACATACTGTAAATCAGGCTTACAACTAGGGCTGTCATACTGTTTTGTTTTACAATAATATTCTAAAATAATTATTAGATAGATAGATAGATAGATAGAACAATAAAACTAAAAAATTATACCCTACAATATCGTGCCATATCACCCACCCCATTTCCCATTATGTATCAACTAGAGACAGAATATATCTGTCCAGTATCATTTATTTTACTTGAATCCTGGATATATGAAGATATTTGGAGTGAATTTATTATTAGTATCTTGACATTCTGGATCATTGACTTCTGTTACAAATCTGATATATTTTTTTTATTTTTTAATATCTCACTTAAGGGTGTGCAGTATTATATTGTATGTAATAATATATTTTTTTCTTGCAGTGTATAGTGTATTTTTGAAATAGTTTTTTAAAAAGTGTTTTGTCATATCGCCAAGAGTATCGTTATCGCGAAAATACCATGAAATTTCGATGGATGGATGGATGGATATTTTTTATAATTATTATTATAATAACTATAATATTTATTTATTATTCTTAACTAATTCATATAATTTAGAGGTAGGGAGAAGGTAGTATTGCTAAAATAATATAACTGTATTTCATCATATTTTAGTGATAATGCTATAATGCTGAAAAACACTTTGTTAATTTCACAAATACAGTACTGCAACAAAATAAATGTTTTATATAGTTTAAAAAAGTTTCAATCATTTTGTACAAACAAAAAACATTTGATCTAAAAAAAAAAAATTGAAATATTGTGATATTATTTTACAGCCATATTTCCCACCCACATTTCTCATTGGCTCCTGTACACAAACTGTATCTCAGAGCTCAGCAGGTGGTTTAGTATTGGCTGTGAATTGCAGATCTCATACCAACAACTGATCTCACAGACAGGATGTATTTTCTATCTCACTCCCACAGAGCGGGAAGACGAAGACTGGTGATGTCTCAAACATACAGATGTACACAGATCCAGGACACACACACACACACACACACACACAGAGACACACACACAAACACATTCTATTATTTACTATCGTTCACAAAAAAAAATCATACAACACGACACTGAAGCTCTCTGACCTCCACATTTCACTTTTCCCCCTCTCACAAACACACAGCCACATGTTCACAATGCAGGAGTGATTTCCTCACTACCTCACTCCTTTCAGGACATGACGTTTACCTGTGTGTGTGTGTGTGTGTGTGTGTGTGTGTGTGTGTGTGTGTGCAGGGATGTTGACTCAATGTTCATGGGGGACAAGAATATGAATAAATCTTTAAGACAGTGATTCAGAGCTAGCTGCAAGCAACAGACGACAAAACGACAAGTGCTTCAGAAACACCTGTCGAGTTCATCCCAAGGCCTAATAATCAAGTCTTTACAGGTAAGTCAGTTCACTCAGCGGCCATCTCTCCAGCGCCACCAAAATACTCTAAACCAAACTAATACTCTTACTATTTCCATTTCTACAACATACAGCTCTGGAAAAAAAAAGAGACCATTTAAAGATAATGAGTTTCTTTGATTTTACCAAATTGAAAACCTTTGGAATATAATCAAGAGTAAGATGGATGATCACAAGCCATCAAATCTGAACTACTTGAATTTGTGCACGAGGAGTAAAGGCATAAAGTTGTTCAAAAGCAGTGTGTAAGACTGGTGGAGGAAAACATGCCAAGATGCATGAAAACTGTGATTTAAAAAATGTGATTTAAATGCCTAAAAGAGTGTTTAAGTTTCTTTGATTTTACCAAATTGAAAACCTTTGGAATATAATCAAGAGTAAGATGGATGATCACAAGCCATCAAATCTGAACTACTTGAATTTGTGCACGAGGAGTAAAGGCATAAAGTTGTTCAAAAGCAGTCTGTAAGACTGGTGGAGGAAAACATGCCAAGATGCATGAAAACTGTGATTAAAAAAATGTGATTTAAATGCCTAAAAGAGTGTTTAATGTGAAATGTTCTGATAAATATCTAATATGTTGGGTTTGGACACTTCTGGTGACCAAGCTGAGTGTGAACGGAATGAGTGAGCAGCCCTGAAACCTCCTCCATTGTGTTTCTGTCCCCAGCACTTTGTGTAGTGCATTGCAGTTACAAAATAGATAGATAGGCAGATAGATAGACAGACAGACAGACAGACAGACAGATAGATACTTTATTGATCCCGAAGGAAATTTAGGCATCCAGCAGCAACAACACAATACTAGGGGTGTGACGAGACACTAATATCACGAGACGAGACACGATACTGGGTTCACGAGAACGAGATGAGTTTCTCTGGTTTCTGGTTTCTCTCACATTGATTTTATAAGAAATAGAAATAAGAATAAAAAATAAAAATAAAACTTATATAGTGCAAACAATAAGTGCAAACCACAACCAGTCATATTAAGACTATTGTTTGCGTTTTTTTCTCCTAAATTTAACTATGCATAACCATAACCAGTCATATTAAGACTATGCTTGAAGTGCAAACAGAGACAGAAATATTTTATTAATACAGTACAGAGCTAAGGGATTAGTACACCTGCCTATGAAACAGTAATGTGTGGGATTTATTTACAGTATTTATATATGGTTTGTGTTACCATTAATTGTTTCCACTGGAGCCAAAATGCAGCCAGACATACAATTAAAAAGAGGGTATGCAGCCTATGCGATGCATTGGGGCGCTGCACTTAAGGGGGCGCCAAATGCACTCCTGCTGTGTTGCCAGATCCCGCTTAAAAAGTCCACACTAAATATCTTTTTCCCCGCGAGACAGGTTAAAGCTTGGCGAGAAATATTGTCACGTTTTAATCTTGCGAGATCTCGTGCCACGAGATCTCGTCACACCCCTACACAATACAATGACAAATATATTCAACAAAAATTAAACACAGAAGAATAGAAAAAATAGGTTATAAAAATCTTTCTATTCAAGGTAAAGAACTATCTGTAAATGGAGCAGTGCAGTAGATGTTGCTAACAGCCAATAAATGACTGACAGAGCAAAGTGCATGGACATTGGTTATAAAAGTGACTGATGTGCCATAGAAGTATTAAAATTCAAGGGGTATGATTACTTTTGCTTTTTTGCACTGTATCAACGAATTGTTGCAGCTCTAATCATGATATATATGTTCTTCTGCCTGATGAGTAAGGCTGAACGACATGGCAAAAATGTATATTTGAGATGCTATCTTCGTAACATATATAATAAGAATTCTGCAGAATCACAATATAGAAAATCTAATCTTGACCTCAGAGCTGAAGAATTGAAGTGTATTATTACAGCCTTTAACTGAGATGAACTCCTCCAATACTTGGAACCTTCTCATATCTGATTGCCAAGTCAGCCACATGCAATAAAAACAAATCAGAAGCGCTTGAAGTGCTTTCACATTGAATTAGCGATCGATAGCGCACTTGTATTTCAGATACCGTTTGAAGAGAGAATGAGAATGAATGAGAAAGAGAGCGAGAGAGTTATAGAGACTGTGCGAGAGAGAGAGAGAGAGACAGAGCGATAGCAATGCAATAAGCTCTCCAGAGCTACACCATTAAATGCAGCCCACCACCACTCCCAATATGACGACACACCCTGTAAGACGACACAGCCATTAGCAGCATCGCTCTCGCGCTCTCTCTCGCGCTGCGGTTCCGCTAGATTAAAAGAAGAGAATGGCGAACGTTACTCTTAATGCATGCATTATTAATTGGCTCTAGATCTGAACTGAGCTTTATATGTGAATTAGCTGCTGCTGAGAGTAGATATATGAAGGTAAATAAGACAGATGGATTGTGCAAGAGTGCATACATACAGCTCTAGAAAAAAAATAAGAGACACTTAAAAATGATGAGTTTCTTTGATTTTACCAAATTGAAAACCTCAAACCAAACTGAACTGCTTGAATTTTTGCACCAGGAGTAAAGGAATAAAGTTCTCCAAAAGCAGTGTGTAAGACTGGTGGAGGAGAACATGATGCCAAAATGCATGAAAACTGTGATTAAAAACCAGGGATATTCCACCAAATACTGATTTCTGAACACTTAAAACTTTATAAATATGAACTTGTTTTATTTGCATTATTTGAGGTCTGAAAGCTCTGCATCTTTTTGTTATTTCAGCCATTTCTCATTGTCTGCAAATAAATGCTCTAAATGACAATATTTTTATTTGGAATTTGGAAGAAATATTTTTTTGTAGTTTATAGAATAAAACAACAATGTTCATTTTACTTAAACATATACCTATAAATAGCAAAATCAGAGAAACTGAGTCAGAAACTGACTATACAATATAATTATATATATATATATATATATATATATATATATATATATATATATATATATATATATATATATATATATGTATATAAACGAGTATAAACGATAAGTGTGAGTGAGTGTGTGTGTGTGTGGGGGGGGGGGGGGTGTTCTGGCTCAAGGTCAGGAGTGTACTAGCTCAGCAGAAAAGCCACCTCTGTGAACACACATTTTTAATCACAGTCTAAACTGGCATTCAAGGGGCAACCTTCCCCTGGGGCTGGACCGTTTCAAAGACTCATATATAAGTGTGCGTACGTGTGTGTGTGTGTGTGTGTGTGTGTGGGTGGGTGGGTGGGTGTGTAATGGTTATCACTATTTCAGCAGAAGGTCAGAGAGCCATGTAGCTAAAGCTGTTTAAAAATGCAGTATATATGTAACATGAAATAATCATTTAATATGTCCCATATGAAATAAAAAATGTAGGACACGCCATGGAAACCACTGTCTTTTCAAACATATGTAGATAGATGTTCATTTCTTTCTCATTTGAACAATGTTGAAACAGGAGGTACTATAAATATATATTTATATACATACGTACATTAATGTCTTTTAAAGTGATTCATACAAATGTTAACTATACAATATTGAAAAAAATAATATATTTTCTAGTGCTGACAACGAATCAGTAATGCGTTACTATTTTTTAACGCAAGTTAATTAAGGCAACAAGTTTGACTACTATTTCCGCTGTAATTTGCCCCGCCCCTGCCCAACGCACTGATCTGAACTAGAGAGCCGGCTCTAAACCTGGGCAGAAAGTCCCAGAGGGCTGGTTGTTTGGATTTTAGCATAGCCAGCTAGCTAACTCTCTTGCCTTCCCTCTTTCTCTGCCCTCCTCCGGCTGTTGTTAATAGGCGGTCTATCACAAACCCTGGAGATATCAGGCAATAGCATTCGCTGAAGGAGGCGACCCTGACCCCGCCTCTAAACTGTCAAAACCACCTCTTTCAAAACTCGATCGCAAAAGCCTCGCTCAAGTAAAAACAAAAGCCGCAGGTAATTCTCACAGCGCGCGAGGAGAACTGTGAATTCGAGAGGAAAATAAACACCCAGGAGGAGAAAAATCACATTTGCACTCACAAGAAGTTAATTTACACACACAACATGTTAAAACACGCTGGTTAATTTTTTCACCAGGTATTTTTGCGCCCCCGACTTTTTGACATTTACGTAACGCCAGACACTATTTGACAGTCGCACCTGATTTTGCATTACTAATCTCCTTCCTTTGCTTGCTTAAAATTAAACACACATGCAATTTAACTCCTTCACTATTTAAGGTGGAACAGAAAAAAAAAAATCTAAATCAGCAGATGATTGCAAACACTGATTATATAGATAGATAGATAGGATAAAATATAACAATACAGGACTGCTGCAGGACTTAAGGTGGAATAGAAAAGATGGTGCAGCAGTTTCTTTCTTTCATGTTTATCTAGTTTTTACACCTGTTTCCAAACCTGCAGAATTTGGGTTGATTACTGTTACTGATCTGGAATTATTAAGTGGAGTAGAGAGAAAACAGGCAGCTTCTCCAAATTTTCAGAAAGTTATTTTACTGCAGAAAAGAAGGATGTTGTACCACCCACACCTGTAGCTCGTATTATACGGGTCAAGGCATTTTAATTGATTAAACCAGAAGAAAAGTTAATATTAGACTTAACTTACACAATGCCCTACACAGTTCTGCACGACTCTAAGGGTGTACTCACACTAGGCCCGGTTGAATCGTGCCGGAGCACGGTTCAAGTTCAAGTTCAAGTTCAAGTAGTTTTATTGTCAATGCTGCATATGTACAGGACATACATAGAATTGAAATTACGTTACTCTCCTTCCCAATTTTACAGCAAGTACAGATAATGGATAATAAAGAAAAATAAAGAAAAAGGGGAGACACTATGTGTACAATACAGCAGCAGGGACACAGACATACATGAGACAGAACAAGGTGCAGTAGTGGTGGGGGTGAAATAGATATATAAATAGAAATAAAAAGAAATAAATATATAATCTAAATCTAAATGAGTGGGAGACACTATATGTACAATACAACAAAAACACAATAGACATTTGTGAGACAGAAGATAATAGTGCAATATTAATGGTGATTAAGATCAAGTGACAATATAAATAGAACCCGTATAACAGTAGTGCAATGTTGTATCTAGCTTAAGGCTGGTAAAGTTCTTAAAGTTCCCAGTTCTTGGGGAATTAAAGTGTGTATGACAGTGCAGCGTAACAGTAGTGCAGGTATTGGGTGTGTAGTGCAGGTCCTTTTACAAAAGTTACAGTACTTTGTGTGTTCTAGTGCAGAGTTTCAGTACTGTGTTGGTGGGAGGATGTGGGGTCAGGATGATGAGAGTGTGTGTGCTGTGGGCAGGATTGGGATGGGGGGTAGTGCGGGAAGAGAGTTCAGCATCCTCACAGCCTGATGGATGGGGCTGTCTCGCAGTCTGCTGGTCCTAGACCCGAGACTCCGCAGTCTTCTCCCTGATGGCAGCAGGCTGAAGAAGCTGTGTAGTGGGTGGGAGGGATCTCCTGCCAGACGGAGGGCTTTCCGCGTGAGGCGGGAGCTGTACAGGTCCTGAAGGGAGGGGAGAGAGGTGCCAACGATCTTCTCAGCTGCTCTCACGATGCGCTGGAGGGTCCTGCGGCAGGATGCTGTGCAGGCCCCGTACCACACGGTGAAACAGCTGGTCAGGATGCTCTCGATGGCCCCTCTGTAGAAAGTGGTCATGATGGGGGTGGGGGTTCCAGCTCTTCTCAGCTTGCGGAGAAAGTAGAGACGCTGGTTTGCCTTCCTGGCCAGTGATGCTGAGTTGGTGCTCCAGGAGAGGTCCTCTGTGACGTGCACACCCAGGAACTTGGTGCTGCTCACCCTCTCCACAGCAGTTCCGTTGATAGACAGAGGAGTGTGCAGTGTGTGAGTTCTCCTGAAGTCCACAACAATCTCCTTAGTCTTCTCTGTGTTCAGAGAGAGATTGTTGTGTTTGCACCAGGAGGCCAGGCGGCTCACCTCGCTCCTGTAGTGTGACTCATCGTTGTTGCTGATGAGACCCACCACCGTCGTGTCATCCGCAAACTTGACGAAGAGGTTGGAGGTGTGTTCTGGTGTGCAGTCGTGGGTCAGCAGAGTGAACAGGAGGGGGCTCAGTACACATCCTTGGGGAGCCCCTGTGTTCAGTGTGGTGATGCTGGATGTGTTGCTGCCAACCCGCACTGCCTGTGGTCTACCAGTCAGGAAGTCCAACAGCCAGTTGCACAGGGAAGTGCTCAGCCCCAGACTGTCCAGTTTGTGTATGAGCTGTTGGGGGATGATTGTGTTGAATGCTGAACTGAAGTCAACAAACAGCATTCTGACGTAGGTGTCTTTCTTGTCCAGGTGTGTGAGGGCTGAGTGGAGAACAGTGGAGATGGCATCATCGGTCGAGCGATTTGACCGATATGCAAACTGGTAGGGGTCCAGGGAGGAGGGGAGTGAAGACTTGATATGGTGCATGACTAGTCGTTCGAAGCACTTCATGAGGATGGGGGTGAGTGCAACCGGACGATAGTCGTTGAGACAGGATGGCGATGCCTTCTTAGGGACAGGGATGATGGTGGTGGCTTTGAAGCATGTGGGAACCACCGCCTGACTCAGAGAGGTGTTGTAGATGTCCGTATAAACCTCTGCGAGTTCCCAGGCACAGTCCTTCAGCACACGACCAGGAATGTTGTCAGGTCCAGGAGATTTTCGAGCATTGATCCTGCTGAATGCTCTCCTCACACTGTCTTGGGAGAGCGTTAGCACCTGGTCACCAGGAGGAGGGATGGATTTCTGGGCGGGTGTGTTGTTGAGTGGCTCGAACCTTGCGAAGAATCCATTCAGGTCGTTCAGCAGAGATGTGTCGCTGTTGCAGGTCTGTGGATGGGGTTTGTAGCCTGTGATAGACTGAATCCCTTGCCACAGGTTCCGTGTGTCTCTGCTGTCGCTGAAGCGTTGGGATATCTTCTTGGAGTACTGCCTCTTAGCTTTCCTGATGCCGCGGGACAGGTTGGCCCTGGCTGTCCTCAGGCCTGCCTGGTCTCCAGCTGTGAAGGCTGCATTTCTAGCCTTCAGGAGCTTGTGGACCTCTCCTGTCAGCCATGGCTTCTGATTAGCCCGAACAGTGATGGTCTTGAGGTCGGTTACATCATCAATGCACTTGGTGATGTAGGCAGAGACAGTTTCTGTGTACTCCTGAATGTCCGTGGAGTTGTTGTGGGTGGCAGCCTCTCTAAACATGTTCCAGTCTGTTGTGCTGAAACAGTCCTGAAGTGCCTCTGAGGAACCCTCTGGCCACACTCGTACCTGCTTCAGAACTGGTTTGGTGACTTTAACCAGTGGTCTGTAAGCTGGCATTAGCATAATGGTGAGGTGATCAGAGGCTCCCAGGTGGGGGAGGGGGGAGGCTCGGTAGGCTCCTCTGTGTGTAGTAAAGACCTGGTCCAAAGTGTTGTTTCCCCTGGTTGGAAAGTCTATGTGTTTAAAAAGTCCAGAAAACACGCTCTTCGGCCCCCTCCCCACTCCCCCGCAGGCCTGCACTCACACTGCACTAAACGATCCGTGCCCGAGCACGCTTTCGTCATCAACAGGTGACTTTTGTTTTGAAGAACAGTATGCGCGCGCAAAACAATGGAGTTCAGGATTGTACTGTTGTTTTTGTTTCTCTGGAGTCGTTTTGGGCGTGAAATTCGCAACTGAACCAGAGATTCATTGATTGTGCAACACAGCGATTTACTGCTAATCGTGCTGCACGTGTAAGAAGGTTTTTACACAAGCAGCAGACGTCCAGGGAGAAATTTGCAGCTTTACTCGCGGACTACAATTCACGTTCATCAGTAAGGTAAGAGACGTACTTGCTATATACATAAATAGTGACCAAAGGAGCGAAACATAAAACTCAAGTAATAATAAAATGTGTTTGTTGTTTAGGACTTGTAGATAGTAGTCCTAATTTATTATGGGTAACACTAACCATTATGGTGCTCTTTAGAACCCTTTTCAAAAATATTATATGCAGAATTGTGTATAACACGTCCTCCGTTTACAGTAGCGTCGCATCACTGACGTCATCTTGATCCGTGCCCGGGTCCAAGTGAACCGTGCTCGGGCCCACCTCTCCAAGCGGGCCCGGGCACGGTTCAGCGGTTCGGAGCGATCACACTAGCCAAACGAACCGTGCTTTGGGAGGTAACCGTGCCCGGGCACGGTTCGGATTGCCTAGTGTGAGTACACCCTAAAAGTCTTCACACACCCAAGAACACACACACACACATACACAAACACACACACATACACACACACACACTTTCATACAAACCCACTCTGCTCCACAGGCTTCTCTGATCTCTATTAGCTGATGAACTGAAGGCTCTCTGAGGCTGTTGCTAGGCCATTTCTGAGAATCAAGCCATACTGCCAGGCCAATCAAAGAGCCATTTAGAGCTGACTTCAGAGGCCTGGGCCAGCAGCAGAGCCGCGGGGTCACAGAGCTGCAGGAGAAATGGCCCTCATGTCATTCGCTCTCAGCGTCTTTCATCTTCAGCTAAGACAGAACAGACGAGAACGAGTAGCCGCGCTGAGGAAACCGGCAGCGTGCGGGAACCACAGGAACCCAGACTACAGGTAAAACACTAACCAGAGAAGAAGGAGGAGGAGGAGGAGGAGGATGAAGGGAGATTGACAGTGATAAACAAGATGGGTGAAATGAGTTTGGCGAGAGGTTCTAACAGTGCTGAGCCTGATTTGTGGACTTTATATAGTCTTTATTTCAGGTGCTGAATGAGGATGAGCCGCAGATTCAATTCATTTTAAAGCTTAGAGCAAAGAAACAACATCACAGTGTGTTTATTAATTCAGCACCAGAGATAAAGAGAGATGTGTTTTTTAGAATTTAATAGAAAGTCAGACAGTAGAGGACAGTAGAGAAACAAACTCCAACAAAAGCAGGAAAAGAAATTAATGAGCAGCCATCCAAATAATGTTGTCCATACATGTATGAAGAAATATTATAGAATATAAAAAACGATATAGATAGAGATAGAGAAAGGTGCAGCTCTGAAAAAGGTAAAGAAACTTTGAACATGCGTAAAATGAACATTGTTGTTTTATTCTATACACTATGGACAACATTTTTAATTAAAAACAAATTTTTAATTAAAATATTGTAATTTAGAGCCTTTATTTGCAGAAAATCATCATTCAAAGACGATGCAGAGCTTTTTCAACAAGTTCATAAGTTCATAAGTTTTAAGAGTCCAAAAATCTATATTTTGTGGAATAACCCTGGTTTTTAATCACAGTTCTCATGCATCTTGGCATGTTTCCCTCCACCAGTCTTACACACTGCTTTTGGATAACATTATGCCTTTACTCCTGGTGCAAAAGCAGTTCTGCTTGGTTTGATGCCTTGTGATCATCCATCTTCCTCTTGATTATATTCCAGAGGTTTTGAATTAAAGAAACTCATCATTTTTTGTGGTCTCTTATTTTTTTTCAGAGCTGTATATAAATAAAAAACAAATAGAGAAAGAGAGAGTCAGAGAGAAAGAAGAACAGAAATTGTGCAAAAGAGAGAGAGAGAGAGAGAGATATAGAACACAAAGAGAGATTCACAGAAAGGGAAATCAAAGAGTGAAAGAAGAAGGAAGACAGAACAGAACTTAAGCAAAAATAAAATAGTGAGGGATGTGAAGAACAAAGATACGAAGGGGGAGAAAGATAAAGCAAAGTGTGAAAGACGGAAAAAAACAGAAATTGAGAGAAATAGATTGGAGGAGAGAGAATAGAAGGACAAAAATGGATGAAGAAAATTTGAAAAAAACTAAAATGGCTAAAGAGAAAGAAGTACAGAAAGAACAATAGAAGGGAAAAAGAGAATTAGGGAGACTATAAGAGTTATTCTGTTAATTTTCTGTTTCCCTTCTAATAGAGAAAAGTGGAAAAAATGAGTGGAAAGGGGTACAAAACTAGAAAAAAGAGAGAAAACTGAATAAGGAACTGAATAAAGGAAAGGGAGAGAAAGACAGAGAAAGAGAGAGAGAGAGAGAGAGAGAGAGAGAGAGAAAAAGGCACGATGAGACAGATGAGAGGGAGATTATTAAGAAGGAGGAATATGAAATGGACTGGACCTGAAAGGGCATGAGTATATGAAATGCAGGGAGCTCATCATCCCAGATCTACTGCTCATAAACCAGCCCATCATCATCATAAACCCAGAGCTATCATTTACTGAGTAAAGGCCACGATCACTCGTTCAGCCTCAACCATCCCCATTTCACAACTCAGCCTCTCTCTGCTTTAAGAACTGACACAGTTTCAGTCAACCGTCAGCTTTCATACTGAGTAAAGGACCACCTACACACCCAGGGCGAGGATAGCCAATTGTGCTCTCTCTGACTCCAGCTGCTGATGCCAAAGCGACAAGACTCGGGATTTGAACTAGGGATGCTTGAATCAAAATGATATAGCGCAAGAAAATAACAGCATTTGTGATACTGAGGAGGATAAAATGCTACTAAATAAGCAAATACCAGGAATTATGGATTTATTGGTGTCAGTTTCACAAAATTTAACAACCAATATTCTATCTAATTCTATATTCTAAAGGTTACTAACCCTATTCATTTGATTATAGCGGCACCAAGTGGAGTAATGAAGCAGTAACTTCAGTAAATCAAATCATGGGGAGTTAGAATGTTTCGAGCTTCTATCTTTCAATAGAAATATCACTATTTCTAATATTTGATCCCATATATTAATAATGTATCGAAGGGAAAAATATTTGATATATCGCAATATCGATATTTTATCCAACCCCTATTAATTAAGGGGCATTTAACCTATTAACATGCCTTGTCCTGTATACGGGCTACAGGTGTAGGTGATACAAAACCCCTTTTTCTTCCTTTTTTGCAGTAAAATAACTTATTTACACTCTGAAAATCTCCTACAGGACACTTGGAGAAGCTGCCTGTTTTCTCTTTACTCCACTTAATAATTCCAGATCAGTAACAGTAGGTTAGAAGGTCAGCAGGTTAGAAAACAGACATAAAAACTAGACAAACATAATGAAACTGAAGGTTTGTAGACCATTAACTGTATTCAGGAAAATATTGATTTTAAAATGAAGTTCAGGAAAGAGCCAATTTATTATATAATGAATTTTATTTATTATTTTTTATAATTTTGACATTAACAGATTTAACAATTTTTTTTTATATTTTCTATTAGGGGTGGGCAATATTATATTGTATAAAATATATCGTGACACAGAAATATCATGATATTAAAAATCCATATTGTGATAATAGGGCTGTTCTGTATTAAAAGTAGTCTATTATTTACTGTGAAGCTTTAGGTGTATTTATTGTATAATTGTTTTAGTTTGCAGTTTATATGCATGCACTAAATATTCTGCAATATTTTTTGCTGCATTATATTATTTTATGCTATATTATTTATTTTGCCACATTATGATTATTCTGTTATACTCTTATTCTATATTCCTGAAATGAATTAATTATTTTAGGTGTCCTATATCGCCAAGTATATCGTTATCGCAAAAATACCCTAAAATATCGTGATATTATTTTAGAGCCATATCGCCCACCCCTATTTTCTATTACAATTACAATTACGCTTTTCAGTAAAGTGTTCAGTAAACGCTTTTCCTGTTAAGGTGTTAAACACTTTATGAAATACAGTTAACTAATCCTGATCATAGTTTATTTTATAAGTGAATCCTCTTGTTCCTCTGTGGTTCTGCTGATGAAGGATTTGGACCTGGCCTAGTTGGGTCTAAGTACTGCAGAGTAGGCAGAATATCAGCCATGCTGTTTAGCTCCATTTTAGCAGTGATAAATAATAAGGGGGCTGCAGCAGGAGCAGTTTGGGGGCTCTGGACCTGAACAGTGTGTTGGGAGCCCACACGCGAGTAACTGTGTGTGTGTGTAAGAGAGAGATTTCAGGGGTGGGCAGAGCTCCAGGGTAGAAGAGCTGGAGAGTGGAGAGTGAGGGATGATTGACTCGGACAGGCCTGACAGTCAGCCCACCCTCCAGGCGTTGTAAGCTGGAGAGAATGTTTTACATGTCCATCCCTCTTTTTTCTTTCTTTTTTCTTTTTTTATAAATGCAGGACTATAAATGTGCCTGTAAACGTTTCTACTACGCTGCCCTACAATCCCGTAAACTCGCCGCCGTGCCCGCGGCTCCTTATTTCTCAAGAGAATCGATGACATAACAGCCCTGACCAACATACAGCGCCTGAAACGGAAACATGTTATTCCAATAAGAAACGAATGACGTGATGTCATTGAACAGCTATGCTTATGCAGCAAACAGGGCATTCTACTGCATTGATTTTGGGCTGGGGGCTTTTTATGATCAGTATCTAAGCTGGCTGAGCTCGTGTCTGTCTGAGCCACGCACAGCGTCATTCAATAACACTGAGAGCTAACAGACTGCAGCAACCAAAATACAAAAAAATAATAA
This sequence comes from Astyanax mexicanus, assembly GCF_023375975.1. Lineage (NCBI taxonomy): Eukaryota > Metazoa > Chordata > Actinopteri > Characiformes > Acestrorhamphidae > Astyanax > Astyanax mexicanus. The sequence goes on along the minus strand of NC_064424.1, from coordinate 6,188,215 downwards.
AACATACAATAAGCCACACAAAATGTTTCACAGTTGCGCTGCACAGTATATATTGTTTCTAATATTATATAAAAATATTGTATCGCTTTCTTTTGCGATAAATCAATCAATCAATCAATACATGGCATCAAATTTTGATATTTTGATTAAAACATGGGCACCCCCTAAGACTTGTCGCCCAGTAACTTGAATTTAATGTAACTTAAAAAGTCTGTCTGCCTGTTACTGACTCTAGTTCTCTTAAAAAAAGACTCTATTTCCCAAGATGCACCTGCATTCAACCTTATCACGTGATACATTGGCGTTCCAGCTCACTGTCCTACTGAGATTGCTCACACCTGGACTGACTAGTATAAATAGCCCCTGCTTTCACTCAATTCTCGGCGGGATTGAATCTATTTTCATAGCTTGTTTGACCTTTTGTTTCCCACCCTTTTTGCTACCTTGTCAACTCTTTTGCCAAGCCCTTTGTTGTTTTGTTTGCTGTTCCGGTATCAACCTATTTTTGTATTTTTTTGTATTATATTTTTGTATTACTTTTGCCTTGCTCATTTTGCCCTGTTGTGGATATCCTGTATATGACTTCATTGGCTGCTCACTCTGGTATGTTGTTGATACTAATGTCACGATACTAATAATGCACTCCAAATATCTCCGCACTATATCTAGAATGAAAGTAAAATAAATGATACTGGACAGATATAATCTGTCTCTAGTAGAGATATAATGGGAAATGAGAACAGTGTTATTTTTTTTCTTTTGATAAAAACAGTAAAAAACGTGTGGGTGATATGGCACGATATTCCAGGGTATAATATCGTTCACGATACTCAATATTACGCGATATTATTGCGTACGATACGAGATGGTACATCCCTAGTACCAGTCATATTGTTGAGTTACAGTGTTTTTTTTACCTAATTACAAGGAATATTTTCAGTAATGTCAGTTCCCAGAAACCTGATTACAGTGCTGTAACTTTTCATATAGTGCAGCCCTTTACCAGATCCCTAATACTACTACTACTGATTTGTTTATTATTTTCACATCTTTTCAGCATCCTTCAGCAGTCCTGTCCTTGTGCATCATGCTGAAATATTCGACACCATGAGAGGAGAATAAATTGCTCACAGCCCACCTACTGTGTATTCTACATGAGATGATTTAACCTACGCAGCAGGCTCTAAAGTCAAGGAGACAAACGGTCAGGAAGAAAAGACATTTAGCAGCGCTGGCTCCAACAAACTCATTTAATCATTGTGTTCCACAGCTTTACTCATGTTTTGAATACTATTAAATCAGTGTGGCTGCAGGTACTCAGAGGACATGATTCTAATCTGTTAATTCTATGCAATTTGACAGCTTTCAACATTATAGTAGGAAGCCAGAAAGCTGCCAAAACAATGAATACTACAACCAGATTCTTTCTAAAACAGAGATCATGGACTTTCGGGCATTTGAGGCCCAGCCACTGCATCCCAAAGTCAGGACTTTTACTAGACTGCAAAATCCTCATTTTGTATCTTTTGAACCATTTAGAGATCACAAGCTATGAGTAATTTCACTCAGGCACATACTAAATGATAACGTAATTATGGCATGGAAAACAGTGCAATTCATGGTTCTGTCAAATATAGCAAATTATACCACAGTTATTTCCAACCCACCAATGTGGTTTGGCTAAGAGACGTTCCAGGAGTCTGGCAGCAATAATGCACAATAAAAGTACTCTGGTCATTTTTTAACACTTTTAAAAAGTACACCTTTCCTTACGCCTCCTAACCTAATTTATTTGCATAATGGGCATGTGTCACCAACCCTCACTCACCATCAGTGTGTAGTCTTGCCCACAAGAGCTACCATCCCTTTAATAGTCAGTCAGTTATATTTGGTGGTTCGCTTCATGGTCACAGTGTTGTAGGCTGTAAGAGCAAGCTACCATTGTGACTCCATGCCAAGGATTACATAACAAAAATTCATGCAAACACAAAAATAAATTTTTCAAGATTTTCACTAAATAATCACATTATCACATTTTGACAGTTTTCTTTGATGTGGGTCGTAGAGTTTTTGGCATGTATTCAGTGCTGTCAGGTTAAGTGTTTTATATTATATATATATATATATATATATATATATATATATATATATATATATATATATATATATATATATATATATATATATATAATATAAAAAAACCTCTTAAAAACTGTGAATATCTGGTTATTCTGTGTAGTCTGAAATATTATAGATGTGATAACATTTAGTTGATAGAAGCCGGTGGGAGTTACTCACTCTGGGTCTTTTCCAGTGCACACGGCCGATGCGGTTGCCCTGGTAGAAGAGCGAATCGTCCACTGCAGGGAACAGAGGGTCTTCAAACAGAGTCCCACTCTGCAAACACTGCTTCTTCAGGGTGGAGTACTGCTGCCCCTCAAAGGCCTTCACCGAGGAGAACATCCTTCACACTGCAGACACACCAGAGCAGAGATACAAAGAAAAAAAAAATAATAATAATTCTATTTACCTTCATAATATCATACCTCATATGCTAGATTATTTCAATTATTCAAAAACATATAACCCATTTGTGCTTACAGATAAATTTCCATTTAAAATGCTGTGTAGTCCAAGACTAGGCTTAATCCCTGTCTGGGAAAGGGAAACTGCCCCATATATATTGTTGTCAACATAAAAACATGATGGGCCACTTTTCCAGACAGGAATTAGGCCTAGTTTTGGGCAATAGGGCATTTTTGAAATGCCCATTTAATCTTGGACTAGGTTTCATCCCTGTCTGGGAAACCAACCCAAAATATTATTTACTGAATTTAAAAATAGTGGATACCATTTAAAAACAAATAACTATAAAGTCTGGTCTAAAAAACATACTTTATTTCCTTTTAAGAGAAAATCTTCACTGAAAATGTTCTGTAGTCCAAGACTAGGCTTAAAGCTCCACTTGGTAGGATTGAGATTTTGTGCTCGTGGGCTCCCCCTACAGTTGTAGAGTGTAATAAATGTTTCATGCGGATTTGTTTCTCTTTCTCGTTTTCTGGCTTTCACAGACATATTCGGTCTCTTTCCAGCTTCTGCCAGAGTGTCTGTATGTTAGTTTGTAAAGAATGAACCAGTAGTCCTTGTAGAATTGTTAGAACTAAAGGTCGGAAAGCAGGTCGCAGTTCTCACGAGCGTTGGTCGCGGCCGCCTCGGAAAACTTACAGAGTCTGGTTTGAGCTCAGAGGAGCTGTAATTTTACTTCTTTAAAAAGATCAAAAATCAAGGAAATCCTACCTAGTGCTGCTTTAATACTTATCGGGAGCCCTAGCCCTTGTTTTCACACCAGTACTATTCAGTGCCATTCAACAGGTGTAAAAACAGTAATCGCACTCAGATCTGAACCAAAACAACTGCACTGAGACCTGCGAGAAATTGGCCCAGTCTGAAAGTAACTTCTGAACGGTTAGTTTGTGGTGAGAACGCAATACAACTCAACTATTAAACATACTCCTCGTGTTTGACTTAACAGCTGTTCAGGTGCAGTTGAACCTGATTTATTAGCCAAATAATTACTACAGCTATTACCTAATCCATCTCTGCTGCTGCTCTATGCTAAACCACATCAAAATGCATGACAGTCCAGAACACAGAACCTTATTTCTGTATTTACTTTCTGTATTTGCTCAGGTTGTTTGCTGTGACACATTTTGTTGCAAATGCGTTTTTCCTTCTGTGAAATTAAACCAAGGTGAAAAGTTATTAACATATATAATAATAAGGTAATGAACTCGTTACTGATTCAGACCAGAGAAACAAGAGAAATTACAGGTGTAAAACACCATTAAAGATATCAACTGTGATATGGAAGCAGTGCCATGCTTTTAATTAGGCGATGCATATTCACACTATGAAATTTTTAGTGATTAAAAATGGCCATGATGGATTCTGTGTCTGCTCTGGCATTTAACTAACCTGAGGGTGAGTTATCACCTCTTCATAGCCTGTCCCCTCCGCTGACAAACTGCTAGCGTTCGATTTCAATCACAGCCCTATTATATTCCCCCTCCCTGCTCACACACCTGCCATCAATACAGACTGGATACCAAACATGCCTGTGCGTATTTCCCCAGCGCCACTCTGACTTAAAACCGAGCTGAAAACGGGGGAGAGAATCTGGAGAGCACACACAGAAGACCACTGTGGACAATGTAACCTGGGAAATCCCATACATAACATGCTTTAATGTTTGTTCACAACACACAATTCTGAATAATTCTTTAGCAATTTTATACAATCTCTATTTGCTGTAGCACATATTAATTCTAGTAACTGAAAGATTTCAACCAATCACTTCAGAACTACAACCTGGGATCTGATTTACAACAGCTTTCTACACTGTAAACGCATAAGCTAAAATTATTTTGTCCCCGTACAGCCTGGGCTTGTTCCCTCTGGCCCCCTGCCAGACTGGCTGTGCTGGGTTTCCTGCGCTGCTATAGGTTTTTCACAGGGCTGAATTTGGGTCCTGCACACATCGATCTGATCTTTACATTCTGAGAAGAAGAGACAAGAGGGGACTTTCTCCATAGACATAAATGGGTAGCAACCAGTTCCAGTTGCCAGGGAGATATGCTGTCGGGATGAAGCAGGACGGCCCTGTAATCTGGTTAGTGTGAGGGGCACACGCTCTCGCCGGCGGGCAGCGGGGCAGAGGGGCAGCGGGGCACAGGCAGGCCACGCACAGGGAAACAGCACCTGCTCAACACATCCTCCTCTATTAAAGCAATGATGTGCTGTCCCTGTGACGCATGCGCTCTGCTGCTGCTCCTCTAATGCAGGTCAGGCAGGAACATGACATCATACACACGGCTGCAAGTCATCATCCCTCACTACACCACACTGAACCACCAGCCCCAGGAGGCAGATTCACTTACTGTACACCTCCCCCTATTCAACTGCAGCTTCAACAGGGGGGAGAGAATATACATATATCGAAGTATCGCAATATGTTTTGTTTGATATTTGTTGTATCAATACTCTGAAATTCATATTGAATCATTTTAAAATTTTTAACTTTTAGATTCTAATCACCATCAGAAAGCCTGTGATTGTTTTAAACTAGTGAGTGAGTTTATTTTTTAAAAGTTTATCTTTTTCTTTTCTCATTTATTTCTTATTATTTCTATTTATTTTTTATTACTTTTTATTTTTTTAATTATAATGTTTTATATTTTGATTGTTATATTCTTAGTTCATTATTATTCATTTTACTATTATATTTTATATTTTATAAATTCTTTACTTTTTATTTATGTGTGTTTTATGGTCTTTTAGAATTTTCTTTATTGTTTCTTAAATATTTTATTCATATATATTAAATGTTGATTTTATTTCTTACTTTTTACTATTTTATTTCTTAATATTTCTAATTTCTTATAAAAAAAATTCAATCCCTTTTATACTGTTAATGCTCGGCAACTCTGTAAATGAGGGTCACCCTCATTGCATTCTTGAGTAAAAATAATGGTTGATTGATATAAACATAAACATAAAAAAGTCTAGCTTTAATGTGCCATAAATAAATAAATACATAAATAAATAAATAAATAAAAATAATAATCAGATGAGTTGACTACCAAAATAATTATTAGTTACTAATAGTACTCTGGTCAGCTGATACTGTATGATACTGTAGGCCTGAGTCCTCTTCCCACTGATAATCCCTTCATAAACTGCAAAAAAATTAGGCAATGCTTTAATTATGTAGTTATTTTTTAATGCCATTTACCATATTGTTGTCATACAGTTCATAGGTCAGTTTCCTAAACCGTCTGTAACACTAAGTACTTTGCAAACTTTTACTTTTTAAGAAGGACATTCTTGAATTAATTAGCATTTTTTAGAATCCTCTGCAAGTAATGTGGATCTTAAACTCATTTCTAATTTAAGAGAGTTCTGAGTATTTCTGATCCAGGGTGATTCGGGGAAAAATGTAGTTACAGCACTAAAATTCAAAAATTCTGCTTCTATAATACAGAATGTTAACCAAAGATTTAAATCCCTCAATTCATCAATCAGAACCCTGTCAGGTAATTCAGTTATCTATTAATTCTATATTTGTGTCCACACTAGATAAGGATAAAAACTGAATAAGCTTTTATAGCGTTTAATGGCAGAGGTCTCACTAAGCCCAGATTCAGATTGTCTGTGCCACACACAGGTCTAATGAATTCTGGATGTTTTGTGGAGCTGATTCCCCTGCGCTCCACACTGTGTGTATGAGGTGTGTGAAATACATAGGCCGTCTGTCAATCACAGCTCTTTCAGGGCATTGTGGGAGAGTGCCGGAGCTGCAGTGAATTATTCATCTCCACTCCCAGGCCTCGGCTCTGATTAATTATGACTTCAGCTCTGCGTCCACTGCTTCTGCACTAATGACAAAATTTCTGACTGATGTCATTCTGCAGTCTCAAATCTTCCTCACGAGGTATTTTGGGAACATGTGCAAGACAGCGCCGTGGACAGAAGGGCTACATGACATTTGTAGATATATATTAAGATATTTAGAAATTAAAAAGGTTTCACCAGATTTCTCCATAAATCAGCTCTGTAGCTGATAGTCTGACTGTCACGATAATTACATTATCGACTTATTGTACAATAAATAGACATAACCTCATTCATTTTTGCTGCCCTCAATAATGACCATTACATTTTTATTGGCATGATGAGCTCATTACATTGTGTGACTAAAATAGCACTGCTGATGTACATATATGCTTACCGTAGCACTCCTAAAGTAAATGTGTGACTAAAATTCCACTGTTGGAGTAAATTCATGATTAAAATAGAGCTGCTGTGATGAAGTGTTACTCAACTAGCACAGTTTAAGTAAGTTCATGATTAGAATAGCACTGCTGTGGTAACTTGTGACTAAAATACCACTGTTGGAGAAAATTTGTGATTGGAATAGCACTATGAGCAGATATGTTGACTTATATTTAACTTACGTTTTAATTATGGGTATTCAGTTCTACTAATACCACTACAACCACTAATGAGATGTTGTTTGCCAAATAGTGAACTTAATAGTATAGAATATCAATTTACTTATTTACTTTATTTTAACGTATATCACAATATTATTAATGGTTAAATAATTAAATGTTTAGTTTTAGTTAGATGGTTAAAATGATTTACACAAATGTTATTATGACAAGTTTAATGCTGACTAATGGAAAATATTTGAGGTTTTACAGTATGAAGGAACGTGGAATCACAATTTGGCAAATAACAGGCCACTGTGGCCCTTTCTAATTATGTGTTGTTTATTAATGTTTTTTTTAAAGCTGATTAATAACCATTAATTAAATCAAATTAAATATAACACACTTATTAAACACTAATAAACATTTTATAAAGGTGAAACAGAAATAGAAACTTTTGGACGAATACCGAAAACATTTTTTTGTTGAGTTACTATCACAGCAAATACATTAACAAAGCACAGTATGGCATAAGTCACAGTTTGGCATAAATTATTCAGCCTTTTTCTTATTCAGCTTTTTTTGCCCTTTTTGGCCAAATTATTTCGGTTGCCAGATATTTAATGCATTCCCTGTTATATAACAATTCCAATGTCTGAAAGTTATTAATCAATTCTTTAAAAAGGGTCAATAATAGTTGTTTAATGCTTTAATGTAGATGTCCACAGTGTTTCACATCAATAACAGTCTTATTACATATTGCATTATTGTCCATATCGTACACTAGGGCTGCACAATATTGGTGGAAAAATATATATTGCAAATGTCCTTTTTCTCCAATACATATTGCGATATTAAACAATATTCAGCCCTTAATCAGGCATTTAAATGGCTTTTTATGAGGTAAATAAGAGCGTTTGTTTTACTGGAATTAAAAGCATGAATTCAGCTGTAACTGGACATATCTGCACTGCAAAACTGTGCTGTACTGAGGTGCACAGCTTTCAACACGTGCTCACGTTTACAAGCACGTGCCCAATCATGTGGATGGAGGCCATGCTGTTACCTCATGTTTACTCCTGCCCCACCCTCACGCTTCTAAGGCAGCAGCAGACTGTCATTTACAGACACAGAGACAGCGCTGTGTATCTACTTTTTGTGTCAAGAAAATAAATTGCCTTAAGTGACATTGCACGTCCTGCGATGTGATTATTGCGCATGCGATGCTTAAACGATATATCGTGCAACCCTAGTAAACACTATAAAAGTTCTACAGCCACATTTGGACCCCTATGGTTTTCAGGCTTTTACAGAACTGTGGCAACATGTTGCTGATAAAGATGAAAGAGATCGTTAATCTTTATCAAATTCCTTCCTTCTAATTCTATGAAACTCTGCATCTGCTGCGTCTTTTGATACAGGATTATTTAGCATATGCTAGCTGTGGTTTTGGTGCGAGTGGTGCCGGGCTGACTTTGACTCCATGGCAGTCTTGACTGGGGCACCTGGGGAAATGAAAGCAGTGCAGTGGGAAGCCAGCGCGGCAGATGGTGCCGGCCTCATCTTCTCACTGACTCGTGACATCAGTGAGACCACTCTGCATTTACTTGCTCTCTGTCTGTCTCTCTCTCACGTTCTTTCTGTCTCTCTCTCTTACTATCTGTCTGTCTTTCTGTTTCTCAGATCAGGCTGCAGGTAGGGAGTGCTAAAGCTTATGGGTGGAGATTACACTCACAGGCCTTAATACCACAAGTGAAGCCCAAGCAGCATCTACTTAAGCAGCAGGCAGTTTGCATTACCTAACAAACACGAGAACACGGCCTCACACTGCACATTCTGACACACCGGCCCGCCATGTATTAACCCTTTAACCAGAAGACATATATAATTATAAATAATATAAATAATGCAAACTTATGTCAGTGGGGGAAAAATGCCATGTGTTTAAGAGTTTATCTATAAGAACATCAACTTCATTCTTAACAAAATTAAACATTAGATTAAAAAACACAGCACATTTACCTCAGCAGCACTACTCTAATAATGAATTTACTTCAGCAGTGCTATTTTAGTCACAAATTTACCTCAGCAGTGCTACGCTAAGCATATGTGCACCAGCAGTGGTATTTTAGTCACATATTACCACAGCGGTCCTATTCCAATCACGAATTTACGTCAACAGTGCTATTTTAGTCACACGTTTACCTGAGAAGTCCTACGCTAAGCATATATGAACACCAGCATTCACACATTAGCAGTTGTTTTATAATCATGAATTTACATCAACAGTGCTATTAAGTGCCACATTTACCTCAACAATGGTACGCTAGGCATATATGCACATCAGCAGTGCTATTTCAGTCACACATAACCACAACAGTGCTATTCTAATCATGAATTTACTTCAATAGTGCTATTTTAGTCATACATTTACCTCAGCAGTGCTACGCTAAGCATATATGTACATCAGCAGTGCTATTTCAGTCACATATTTCCACATCAGATCTATTCTAATCATGGATTAACTTCAACAGTGCTATTTTAGTCACACATTACCACGGCAGTGCTATACTAAGTGGAGTTATGTGTCAGTTTTGGGAGTGATCCACGCCCTCACTCCTCCCACTTCCATCCCTTTTTAAACCGTCACTTCCTCTCTACCTACTCATTGAACAAACCTCGCACCCACCTCCTCCCCATCTTCCTCCTTCTTTAATTTTATTCTCTTCTCATGTTTCTCTTCATGAGAGGGGGGGCTTCGGCTTCACGCTTTACAGCGAAGCTGCCCCGAACTCCATCCCAAATACTCTGAGTTCGCTCCCCCTCTTTCTTCTTCTCTGCCCAGTCAAGGGCGTGGGTCAATACTAGCAAATCATGATTTTACTTCAACAGTGCTATTTTAGCACCACTTTTACCTCAGCAGTGCAACACTAAGCATATATGCACATCAGCAGTGTTATTTTAGTCACATATCACCATGGCAGTTCAAATCTTATCACGAATTTGCTCCAACAGTGCTATTTTAGTCACACATTTACCTCAGCAGTGCTACACTTAGCATATATGTAGATCAGCAGTGCTATTTTAGTCACATATTACCACAGCAGTGCTATTCTAATCATGAATTTACTTTACATAGTATAAACTTATCTTTGCATCTAAACTAATAATTAAAAAAAAAACAGTACTGTATTGCATTAATACAAATTTGCAAAACAAAATATCACAATATGATACAATATCAATATCAATATTTTCTCACACTAATATTGTGTCCCAACAGATCTAGTAGTCTATTCCTATACTCTAGCTATCATACAGTCATATGAAACATCTGAAACATAAATTACACATTAGTGTTATAGTGATTAGTGAGTAATTTATAGTACTTTCTGAATAATCAGTCAGGTGGTTACTTACTGAGCAACAACCCTGGAGTTTAAGGGGTTAATTGGCTGTAAGACAAGGGTTTGGGCTGTGAGGCGTTTACCCCCTGCTTCCACTCACACTCTCTCATGGCTATCTTATAGACCGCATCCTCATAAAACTTTACAAGCAGACGGGCAAATTGATGTGGTTTAGGGTCTTGGCTTTACACGAGGGGAGGGTTTAAATGGTTTAGCTCAGTGAATTAGCATGTAGCTCAAACTGATACTGTGAAGTGCATAACACACCGACTACAGGGAGAGAGAGAAAAGAGATGAAAGAAAGAAGAGAGAAAGTAAGAATGTGCTATATCATACAGCTGGGCAATATATTGATATTTTATCAGATTGCGAGAAATTGAGAATATTGAGAATTTAATTATAGAGAGTGTAAAAATCCTGTTAATAGGAGGAAAAATACAGCAAAATATATAAAATTAAAAACAAATATCTGTACTACGTATGAAAGAGTATTTTTTCAGAAAAACAGCAGGATCTGCCACTGCTAATGCAATACCTAATAAATACTGTGTATTGAGAAAATGTCTTTATATATTGGTATATATTATTGTTACCATATTACCCAGCTCTATTAGTGCTTGATTACATACAACAAGAATTACACAGTATCTACCGAAATTAAGAAATATATTGTGATATACATTTTGGCCGTATCACCCAGCCCCAATATATTGTACCATACACAATAATATTGAAATAATTATTTTAAATTATATAAAAAATCCAGATTGTGTATATTTAATCCAGTATATTTTGTATTTGCCTTAATATTCACTGTCACACTTTAGATGTATTTTCTAGTAGATTCTTTTAATTTGCATTTTTATATTTATTTTTGATATTTTTATATTTGCATGCATTAAATATTCTGCTTTTAATATTTTTTGGTTCTATTACATAAAAAATTATTGGACCCTGAGGAGTGGAAATACGGCTGTCATACAACTGAAACAGATTACAGACAGGTAACTCACTCGGTAATTAATAACCAATTACTGACTTTTGAATTACTGATTTATTGACTTTAATCAAAACTTTATATTTGACTGCCTGCCATCTCTTATATTAGTATTAATACAATACAGCAGTTGTTTATCGGAGCTGGATAAGGACTAAAAAAATCGATAATTATTAATATAAGGTTTTATCGCCCACCTCTAGCCCTAAAAAGATGCCTGTAAACTCTCTGCTAAATAACGAGGGTCCTGTGGGACAGAGAGACTGTTAAATGAACAAAACACAAAACAAGACCACAGGGAGAAAAAGAGAGATGGAAAGAAAGAGGATAGAGAAAAAAAAAGAGAGAGAGATAGAGAATGCGATTAATCTGAAGCAAAAGAGAGAGATGTTATTTAGAGATGGAGAGATATAGAGTTAAAAAAACGAGAGAAAGCACAAGGGAGGGCCAACTGTAAAGAAGCAAGCGAATCAAAAGAAAGAGGGAGCACCGGTTGGTTGGCATGAGAAAAGGAAAGAAAAAAAAAGGAGTGCACCAAAGAGCTGGGTAGATCCCCCTCCTCCAAACCCCTCCCCCACCCACGCTAGCTCAGGCTATCCCAGCCCTGGCACTGCAGCCACTGCATGAATGCATATGTCATCTGCCCTGCATGCCCAGGTCCTGCCCTAGCCTACTATCCTACACCTCAGAGACAGATCTCAGCCTGGGGCTGCTGTACACACAATAAATATATCATAAATAGAATAAATACACTTTTATATAAATAAATACACTTATTAATATAATATAAGAGGGGTAAGAAGAGTTGAGCCACACAGCTCTAATATATATATATATATATATATATATATATATATATATATATATTGCATGAAGCTAATAACATCAAACCTGTTGGTTATATTACTGTTAATTATACTTAATTATGGTCTTCTTAATATAAATATACCAATTATTGATAGTCTTAAAACATTATAATTTGCATATAACATATACAAGGCACTAGACATTATTCATTCCTAGTGTAGCCTAATGTATGAATAAAACAAACATTGCCATTGCATTGAGTAGACACTGAACCCACTGATGTAAATCACTGCCTATTGCATTCTGGGCCAGTCTGAACCCAGTGGCACACACACACACTTAGCCCACAGAGCTGCTCCTGCTGGTGAAACATCCAGCTCAAGACCAGATCAGCTTTTACTGGGAGCTGGTTCTGGGTGGCTTTAACGATCTAAGTCTAAATGACCTCGGTTGGTCAATATATATATTGGTATGCTAGTTAGCTTGTTTTCTAGCTCTTGCACACAAGCACAGTGTATGTTGCAATTGGGTTCGAGTAAGCTTGGTCTTGCTGGTCAACAGGCTTAGTAATTCTGGTCAAATGTAGATTATAAAAAATTGTCAGTGTCAATTAATTGTTCATTTGTAACTGAAACACTACACACACAGTGCTGTGGACAGAAACACTGTTGTTATCGTTTGGAAGCAATAAGAGAAAGCTAGGAACTAATCAAAAAAGATTAGTTAATTATCAAATTAATGATTAGTTGCAAAAAGAAAGGAGCAGAAGAGTCACCCACAGAAAGCCAAAACAATTATTGATTAATCAACTAACTGGAATAATAACCGACAGATTAGTCGATTAGTCGACAAAAATAATGATTTATAATCATCTTAGTAATTCTGGTCAAGTAGAGGTGCAACGAATATTTGACATAGTCGATTATAAATGGTTGACTTTCAGTGTCAATGGTTCAAATTTCAGTGTCAATCAATCGTTAATTTGTAACTGAAAATCTAGTTGTCTTATGTGTATGTTGCATTTCGGTTTGAGTTTGGTTATGCATGTTATTGAGTAGTTTGTTCTTGCTGGTCAAACGGCTTAGTAATGCTGATTAATTAGAGCTGCAGCGATTAATCGACATAGTCAACTATAATATAATAAAGATTATACAAAATCGTCAGTGTCGATTAATTGTTCATTTGTAACTACAAGGCACCCAAAGGAAGCCAAAACAAGCATTGATTAATCAACTAACTGGAATAATAATCAACAGATTAGTTGAGTACAAAAATAATGCTGTAATGCTGGTCAACTAGAGCTACAATGATTATTTGACATAATCGATTATAATAATTTAAGAATCGAGTGTCAACCAATTGTTCATTTGTTACAAAAAATCTACTTGTACTAACAGAAAGCTGGTCCTCTAGCTCTTGCACACAAGCATAGTGTATGTTGCAATTTGGTTTGAGTTTGGTGATGCATGATTACGCGATTAATCGACATAATAAACTATAATATCATGTAGATCATAAAAAATTGTCAGTGTCGATTAATTGCTAATTTGTAACTGCAACACACTACACAAAGTGTTGGGGACATAAATACAGTTTCTATCATTCTGGAGCAATAAGAGAAATCTTGGAACAAGATCTGTACCCACAGAAATAATTGTCGACTAATCAAAAAAAGATTAGCTGATTACCATTAGTTAGTTACCATCATTAGTTGCAGAAAGAAACAGAAGAGGCACCCAAAGGAAGCCAAAACAATCATTGATTAATCAACTAACTGGAATAATAATTGACAGATTAGTCGATGACAAAAACAATGCTGTAATTCTGGTCAACTAAAGCTACAACGATTATTTGACATAATCGATTATAATTGGTTGACTTTAAATTTGAGAGTCAACCGATCGTTCATTTGTAACTAAAAGTCTTCTAAGTTGTCTTAATGAAAACATACATCTACATTGGTGCATAGTGTATGTTGCAATTTGGTTTGCGTTTGGTCATGCATGTTGTGGAGTAGCTTGGTCTTGCTGGTCAACAGGCTTAGAAATGCAACGATTAGTCGACAAAATCAATTATTATATAATGTAGATTATAAAAAAATGTCAGTGTCGATTATTTGTTCATTTGTAACTACAACACACTACACACAGTGCTGGGGACACTGTAAACACTGTTTATAGCTAGGAACAGAAGTCAGCGTGGCAGAAATAGTCCTTGACTAATCGACTAATCTGAAAAAATAATCCACAGATTAGTCGACTACTAAAATAATCATTAGCATGGCAATGCTAGTCGTCTTGCTGGACAACAAGCATGATTAAACCTGCATGGTCATACACTGGTGATGATCTAGCTTGGTCATAGTTGTATATTCAATTATAGTTTTATAAAAGCTACAACCATTAACTCATCAAAAAAGAAAACACAGAAACAACAACATAACGTTACCCTGTGCTGGTCAATCACTCTTAAGTCTACCCTTAACTAGCTTGACCAGCAAGAGCTGGTAACTTATTTCAAGGGCTGATTTCGTGGGTGTTTGTTGGTCAGTCACACCTTTTAAATCAATGCTACTGGCTGGCCAGTTTGCCAAGTCCTTGGTTAAGGTATCAGCAGCCCAGGAATACAAGTAACATCCCAGTATAGATAAATAGAAGCCTCTCTACAGCATCTGAACAGCTCCCAGTACAGGCTCTACACTACACCCAGCATCTTCCACAGCATCCTCTTCCACACTGCCTCCCGACAGTCCCCCCGGTCACCTGCACGCTTATCACGAAGCCCTATCGCCGCGTGCACGACGCCTGACGCTAAATACAGCAGCCCAGCGGTTGTAAATCAGGTGTGATACGAGGTTTCTCCAGCCCGCACGCGCCTCCAGTGTTGCATTCTCAAAGCAGGACGCGGGGGATCAGCGTAAACGCCGTGCGTCCGTGCGTAAAGGTACCTGAGCCCAGCTCCAGCTCCAGCTCCAGCTCCAGTCCCTCGTTGGCTTCTTCTCTCAGCTCCTCCTCTTCCTCCTCCTCCAGGGATCCAGCAGCTGCGAGCCTCCTCTTCTCCTCTCCCTCTCTCTTTCTCTCTCTCTCTCCTTCTCTCTATCTCTCTCTCTCTCTTTCTGCGACGCACTGCTTGCTATATCCGCCTGCAGATCAGCAGCACTCCCGCGCAGGGAGGGGCCTACGAGCCTCTCCATCTGAGCATGTGCAGAACAGATGGGCACACACACATATACACACACACACACACACACACACACACACACACACACACACCAACACACATACACACACATATGCCCTCATGATAGCATTCTAAACTAACAGAAAAAATATGCATAATATTAATATAATAAAGCAATAATATAATAATAATATTATTATATATATTTTAAAAATATATATTATATTCTCAGTGGCATTGTTTCAATAATCTTCTGCAATGTCACAAAATTAATTTCGATCCAGATTGCATTCATTTTTCACCAAGATCTTGCAGCAGCATTGATGATGGTAGAGTCTGACCACTGCACAATTCTTAATGAGGTTAAGGTCTGGACTCTGTCAATCTATGTGTGAAAATGATTATCTCATGCTCCCTGAACCCTGAACTCCCTGAACCCTGAACTCCCTGAACCCTGACATTGTCATCTTCGAACATGGACGTGTCATCAGGGAAGAAAAAATCCATTGATGGAATAACCTGGTCTATATTCAGTATATTCAGGTAGTCAGCTGACCTCATTCTTTCAGCACATACTGTTGCTGAACCTAAACCTGCAGACCAACCAAACCTGCCTCTATGATGCACTTAATCAAAGACAACTAGATTAAGACTACCACTCAAAGATTCCAGTGGCAACCTGTGAAGCTCTAGTGCTGGAAAATCATGGTGGCCACAAAAAAGATTGACATTTTGGGCACAATTTGGCCAATTTAGGGGTGTATTTACTACAGGCTTTGTAAATTGACATTTTTAAATGCATTTTCAAAAGCTTAGTTTATTTCCATTGGTACTTACCAGCTGTAATCCGTTAACCAATAAAAAAAAAAAAAGAAATCACAATATACTGTTTTTTTTTTAAATACTCAATTACTCAATTAGTTTTCCTTAAAGGCTCTGGCACTTTACCACAACACGTCGTACACTGGATTTTGTAACATTTATAGCAAAAATAAAGGAACAAAAAGGGGAGGTGTTCTAAAACTTTTGATAGCATGTTTAGGAATATTAATGCTCGATTACAATGCACACATTATTTTCAGAAGACAAGTGAACAACATTCTTGTTCTTCAAAGTACAAACAGTGAAAATGTCCCCTCAAAGGTACAACATGTTCCTTCAGATCCAAATGTGTTGCTTAAAAAATAGAAACTAATTCTGCTTTTAGATGTGCCGCATGCAACCTAAATTGGGGTTAGCATACGCTGTTAAGGCATTAACTGATAAAAAATATTAAAACTTTTACTCATTGTATAAACTGTTTATCTTTCAAATATTAATACTTGAAATTTAGCTGCTTTTGATGTTTTTGACTTTCATTAAAACAGAACCAGGTGGAAATCAGTCTTCAGTCTTATCACAGTCAATCCCATCTCCCATAAAACTGTTGCTGTTTGAGGAAACTGTACAGGAACCTGTATCTCTGAGGCTGAAGGCTGGCGGTGGAGTGAACTGAAGCAGAAGACAGTTTAACCAAACCCGTCCACGATCAGCACCCTGGACAGCTCCAATAGGACAACTGACAGTTCCAGCTCATCCCTGTCCTCAACTCTCTTTTTAAAGGGCGAATAAATAATTCTTGGCTTTTTGACCATGTAGATAATCAGAGAAGACAGGAACAAATATGGAACAAATATGGAGATACTGTGTGTAATATAAAGTGGTAAATAAACCATAATATTTTTTTTACTTTAGATTTTTCAAAGTAGCCACATTTTGCTTTCGCTCTGACGATAGATTTGCACATGAAAGCACCAATAAAATGTTGGTCATCACAGGCATCTGTGATCTGTGATATTATACCCTGAAATATTGTGCAGTATCACCCACCCCTAATTATCACATCAGAGTACTACTGTTTTTTTTAGTGCTTTTATTAAAAGAAAAAATCACACTGTGCTTATTTCCCATTATATATCTACTAGACACACTAGTTGAGATTATATCTGTCCAGTGTCCAGTTTTTTTTCTTTAATCCTGGATATATGGAGATATTTGGAGTGCATTATTAGTATTATGACATTCTGGATCATTGACTTCTATTACAAATCTGATAAAAGTCTTGTATTTTTTAATATCTCAGTTATGGGTGTGCAATATCATATAATTTGCAATAATAAAATTTAGTTGTCATTTTGTTGCAGTAGTGTATTCATTTTTTTTTTTTTAATTCAGTGTTTTGTCATATCGCCAAAAGTATTGTTATCGCCAAAATACCAAAAAATATTGTGATATAATTTTAGGCCCATATTGTCCACCCCTATGCCATTAAGATCGAAGGGTTCTCCATCAGCAGCCGGAGTCCGAGAGTACAATTGGCCATGCTCTCTCTGAATGAGTAGATTTGTTATTTTGCAGTGTGTATAATGGCATCTGATGGAGAATCTGATGTAAAAGCATCTGATAATCAATCTCCAGCTCTCCAGCTAGGCCTCCCTTGTATTATTCTTCAGAACAAATCACTGAGTTTTCTGGAGGACAGAAATAGCAGACATCTGCTGGAGCTCACTGGAGCAAGTGTGTTTGAACCATATTAAACGTGGGTCATGTGATCATGTCAACTGCATGAGGAACGCTCTTGCTGCTTGTTGAGAGATGTGTTGTTAGAGAAGACAAATTATGGTCACATGACCCAACCTCTGACCAGATCAATTCAGAGCACTATCGATCAAACTCAAAAGGTTGGAGCAGATGAACATTCATCCATCACCTTGTTTAACCGGTGAAAGAACTGAGTTTTTACATTTTGTATTGCAGGATACAGAGATTTAAAAAAAGTGTTTTGAATGTAGGCTTTTATTAAAACATATATTTTAATTTACTTAATACACTGCCTGATCAAAAAAATAGGTTACCACCTGGATTTTCACTGTTCCAGAGTGATGGAGCATCAAGGTAAGAAGAGAGGAGGCTGAAGTGATGCTCCCATCATGCCTAGTGTGTACCGTACAAGCCTGTTCAGTGACATTATGTGTCCAAAGAATGAGGTCAGCTGACTACCTGAATATAATGAATACAGACCAGGTTATTCCATCAATGGAATATTCTTCCCTGATGGCAGGGGCATATTCCAAGATGACAATGCCAGGATTCATAATGCTCAGATTGTGAATGAATGTAGGGTTGATGGAATATGGCACAGCCATGTTAAGTTCAACACCTTGTTCAATAAAATATAATGACTCAAAATGTGCTGTATGAAAAGGTTAAGAAAATAGTGAAATGGTTAAACAGTAAAATAACCACTAAAATTTACCAATGTTAAATCATAGTGCTTAAAAAGATAATGTTAGAGTTTCACCCTTGTTTTAGAAGTGTTTCCTATCTCAGAGCACCACCTACTGTCAGCTTTACCTACAGGATACAGGATCCTGCACACAGTAAAGCCAGAGGAGCTAACCCAGGTTTTACCATATATACAAGTAAGTAATAATTGTGACTGCCGGCATCTGGCTAGAACTGTCCAAATTGTCCGAATAGACAAGTTAGTCTGATAGAAATCATATTCATATTCAATGCAAAGACACCTCACAAGTCAGTGCTGTTTTTTAGCCTTTATTGGACATGGCAAAAATCATGAGACACAGTAGTAGTTACTGTCCCATGATATGTGGCCTAATATCAGGGTTGGTTTTAATTGAAATATCATCTCAGGGTGTTTTCACACCAGTCCTGAATAAATAAGTCTGCACCTGGTACTGATTCTGTGCTTGTTTGGGGGAAAAGCTCATTAACCCTGGTTTGTTTTCACACATGCTAACTTTTTCCTAACCGTGGATTGGTTGCACAATCCTATATGTAATTTTGTATGTGTATTTTCATAAATGCTTCGGCTGGTGGCTGCTTTTTATTAATAATATTGGATTAAAATGCTCAAGCTGCGATGAACAGTAATTTTGGTGTGCATGAAACTTCTACAAACCTAAACCATTCGCAAGTGAGAAGATTTGCATTATCCATGCAAGAAGACCTTTTCAAAATGTTGGGTAATAAACTTAGTTTTAAGCATGTGATGCTCATTTAAACTCACCTGTGACAGGTAACATGTGTGGGCATGGGCAATATACAAATCACACCTGAAACCATATAAATAAAAAGAAGAGAATTTGACTCTTTGCATTGTGTGTCTGTGTACCACACTAATAATGGAAAACAGAAAGAAGAGAAGAGCACTGTCTAACGATTTCAGAACCAAAATTATAAGAATATATCAACTCAAAGTATCTCAAAGTAACCATCTCAATATAATCATGACGTTTACAACCCATGGCACTGTAGCGAATCTCCAAATTTTCTTTAAAGATTTCAGAGATTCCAACACTTTCGATTATGGTTTCAATGACTGTATGATATCAGTTAACATTTTCACTGCATAGAGGTGGGAGTACCCTCATTCCTGTCCTATTACAGTGTCAATTTATTAAAGTATTAGGTATTGTTAAATGATGAAAAGGGAAATAATAGGAACCAAAATAAATGAATCAATCACATGAGCTCTTACGAGAACTGCAGAACTTACAAAACACATTTTATAGAACGTAAATGAGGCCAACTGACAACACAAAGTGAATTTTTAAGTTGGTGAGACTAAATAATAATGCTTTTATGCATATGACAAATTAATTATCTGAAGACTAAAGATTTGTGGTTGGCACAACTGTTCTTTAAAAAAAAAAAGAAAACTTAAAAGTTTGAGTGGCTTAAAAACTCAAAAATCTAGTGCAGTAAGTTCCCTTAAAAAAGAGTTTTCTTGTCACGTCCTCGCTATCTTTACCTGTGTTTCTCCAGTAGTTTTCCGCCACGTGTGTGTAATTTGTAGCTCCGCCCCTCGTTACCTGTCTCCCCAGGTGTTCAGTGTTTCATGTTACTATATATAGTATCCTTTTGTCTATGTTTATCCGTCGGTCTTTGCACCTTCCTCTGTCGTTTGTCTCGCCATGTTTCTATAGTTTGTTCACGGTTTTCGTCACGCTCAGTTTATCTCTTGTTTATTTCTAGTTCCTCGTTTATCATTGTTTATTTCCTTGTTTATTCCTTGTTTTGTTCATATTTACGTATTTATCCTTGTATATATTCCCTAGCCCTGTTTATTCATTTTCTGTTTAGTATAGCTCTTTGTGTTTTCCCCTGTTTGTTTATGTTTATACATTTTCTAGTTCTTTTCCTGTTTGTTTGTTTATATATTTATTTGTTTATTAATAAATTCTTTGGTCTTACCTGCTTTTACGTCTGCCTCCCGTCTGCTCCACCGTTACATTTCTTAACTTTTCCATTTTTACAGTGTAGTTTTACAATAAGCATTTTAAGGAAATTTATTTCAAGAAAAATCAAGAAATATTACTTGACAGTCTGGTTTTTCCCTCCACTGCACACTGTTGATCATTCAGCACTCATCACTGGGGCTTTCTGAAATTCAGACACAAGAACAAACAAGAAGAGAGAATATAATGGGTTAGAAAAATGACCTTTTCTCTATAAACACTTGAAGTGAACCCCAGACCACCGATTTCAGGAGGAGCAAAAGCAGAATAACTTAAATAATCAAACCGAAAGAGCAGAGAAAGCGCACCTGTGCCTAGAAAAAAAAGGCTGGTGTAAAAAACACCCTCATTCTTCTCTCTTTGTGTTATTCAGAGGGAGCAGGTAGCTATCAGAGTCCTTGAAGGCATATCTGTTCCTCTTCAAGGATGTCTGCTGTCTGTCTTCCCACCGTTCAGAAGCACAGACACAACCTTCTCAGGGAGTTACAGGTCTGCTTTAGTCAGGAGTAAGAGAGGACATCTCAGGAGCCGGAGATAAATGTCACAGTGAAAATAAACGGAAAGGTCAGCCTTACAAGTTTGATTTGAACAAATATAATAGATCAGGGAGGACATTGCTGGTGTCTGATGTTTACTCCTTTCAATTGTGGACTCAAGGGGGGACATGGGGGGCAGTCGCCTCCACTGCCGCCCCCCTGGTTGAAATTTAGCTTTGCTACAGTGCCCTCTAAAGTGGCAAAAAAGAGAACAGATTTATCTATTGGCTTCCTTGTTGTGGAAAAAAGTTATCAAGTGCCGACTAGGGTGCTACTTTTTGCAATACATTTTGTTAATGTGTCCTGTAAATAAAAAAAAATTGATAATGTTTTTAAATCAGTATAACAGCAGATTTTATACGTTTTTATGCATCATATTTTTTAAGATATTAACAGAAAATGACTTCATTTGCTACAGATCTATAACGGGCTACATTAACTTATCGTATCCGGCTGAAACGAATGCATCCCAAGTTTTTCAACATTAACATTTCAATATAATCTTTGTCTATCTATCTATCTATCTATCTATCTATCTATCTATCTATCTATCTATCTATCTATATTAGTGCTTTATATGTTAGAAAACATATAAAAAAAACTCTTTTACATTATTTAAATAGAAATTACACCCCTACCAAATTTTATCATACGAAACAAAAAAATCGGTACACTTTTGTCTATTTTGTAAATCAGTACCTTACCAAGAGTCTGATTTTGTAAAAAAAAAAAATAAATAAATAAACAAACAAACAAATAGTGTAGCAAATTAATTTAACATAAAATTGACCAAAAGTGCATAATAATTAAAAACAAATATACAAAAATACCCTTAAATACTACTTTTTAAGACAGAAAAATGCTATTATCATGATTTTGACATTTATTATCATTTCACAAATTATGACCATAGTATTATACTCTGGGGGCTGCGTGTAAAACATGTGTAGGGTCCTATGATGTCCTTGTAGCAGAAAACATGAATATAATCACGGAATTAAGACATAAAAGTGGAATTCAGATATAAAAAAGAAATACACACAGAAACACACAGAATTATAACGTACAATTTAGACAATGTACTGTAGCCTGGTGCTGGTGTTTTAACCTTTGTAACTAAAGACCACATACATATACAGATATTATACACATATAACATATATATAACAGCAGAACTTACCATATCTAACCAGCCATTAATTTACCTCAGAAAACAGTTAGCATTGCTAACTAGCTAATGGCGCCACTGGTTAATTGATAGCATCGCCAGTCAGCTGATACGACATTTTTAACTTCACAATAAAAGCCCCTGGACAGAAAACATAAATGAAAAGATGTTTAAAAGCAATTACTATTTACTAAAATAATAAAGAAGATCCATTATTTTTTAATTAATCGTTTGATAAAAATTATAGTTGATAGAGCTTAATGTTTTTAATAAAACATTTAGTAAAAATTACAAATAAAAAATTCATACTCTCATACTTTTTATAGTTTTTAAACATATTTTTCTGAAAAAAAAATATCAAACTTTGGTACTGAAGTGAAAAAAACATTTTTGTATATAGTATTTATAAAACAAAATCATAATACTTATAATATACTTTACACCTTGATCAGTATATGAAATAAAAGCATATTAAATAAGCAAAGGAACCTAGATTTATATGATTTACTTTGAAAAAAACATTTGTAAACCATAGATGGGATTTGGAGTCACACAACAATGCAACAATGCCAAATGTCATCTCTGAAGGATTTTAATAATTATATTTCATGGTAAAGTTTATAGTTAGAGAGTGGGGACAGGTAACAAATGCAATTTTTTCAGTGTTCTAAGTAATTTTTATTAATGTTAAAATGTCATAAATAGATATTTTTTCTTGTTGTATTTTTACAAAAATAAAATAAAACAAACATTAAATCCACATTATTTTGTTTTACTTTAATGATTTAAAAAATAAATCTACAGTTTTTTTTTTTTTACTTTAATAAATTAAAAATTATATATATATAAAAATCACTAAATCTACAGTACGGTTAGACTTCCGTGCTTTGGTTTTGCATCATTCTGACATCAGCAGCCTCGCCACGCCCCTTACGAGCCAGCGCAACGCGGTCAAGTTGCGTATTGAAATCTAATTGGTTCGTCGAATCCATAGCGTTTTATCCACCCTTCTTCTATTGGCTGGTTGAGTGGAAAGGGCGGTTCCTGGTTAGTGGGAGGGGCTTGATCGCTCCAGTGAGAGAGAGCGCGTGGGTGGCAGTGGGAGCAGGAGGCAGCAGCATGGCCCGGAGCTGACTGACATCTACAGGATCTACAGCAGCAGGTAAATCACTTTCTGATTATTTAACACTTTAACTCCTTTATTTAACTCCAGATTCTCCGCAGTTCTGCTGAGAACTACAGCTGCAGCTCAGATTATGGGTTTTATTGATTAATACAGCTCCATATGTCTGTTTCCAGAGCTGCTAGCTTAGCTAACCTGTGTTAACCTAGCTAAGCTACAGTAGCTGCTAACTAACTTCTCTAATTTAGGATCTTAGTTATCCTAGACTATCTGATTAAACCTGATTAAACCTGCTGTTTATGGTGCCTTATTGATGATGTATAGTGTGGTATATGGTTATGATTGTTGTTAAATCATAAAACCATGCGATAACGAGAAGATCATTTAAATACAGCTCTGGAAATAAATAAGATAACTGTTACCACTTCAGTTTCTGAATCAGTTTCTCTGATTTTGCTGTTTATAGGTTTATGTTTAAGTAAAATGAACATTGTTGTTTTACTCTATAAACTATGGACAACATTTCTCCCAAATTCGAAATAAAAATATTGTAATTTAGAGCATTTATTTGCAGAAAATGAGAAATTACTAAAATAACAAAAAGATGCAGAGCTTTCAGACCTCAAATAATGCAAAGAAATCAAGTTCATATTTATAAAGTTTTAAGAGGGCAGAAATTAATATTTGATGTAATAACCCTGTTTTTTGATCACCGTTTTCATGCATCTTAGCACATTCTCCTCCACCAGTCTTACACACTGCTTTTGGATAACTTTATGCCTTTACTCCTGGTGGAAAAAATCAAGCAGTTCAGTTTGGTTTGATGGCTTGTGATCATCCATCTTCCTCTTGATTATTATTCCAGAGGTTTTCAATTTGGTAAAATCAAAGTGTTGATGGAAAAACAACCTTAAAAAATGTACCACTGACACTGCATGTTGTCTGCGTATCAAAATATGATAAATACTTTACTTTAAAAATGTATTTAAATAATATGACCATCTGTACACTATCAGAATAATTTAATTGATCTAGTTAGTTTGTTACTGTAGACTGATTTAGCTGGGATATTGTAATTAATCTAGTTAAATTAATCTAGCACATTTAAATGAACTTGTCCATTTTTTAAACATATTTATCACCCAGTTTTTCTGTGTCTGTGAAATTCTCACATTGAATCAGTGTTTATTTAAATGGTTTGGGCTCTGAATCTACACTGTCGCGATAATATTTTTAGGCAAAAGGTAATCTCCACAATTGATGATGATTTGATAAATAACTATTAACAACGTTCATTTAACATTGATCCAATGTAACATGATTTCATTTTTAAATTATTGTGAAAAATATGCTCTTATTTTTAAGCACAAGTATATCATCACAGCTTAAAGAACTCAGACCCAACTGTACATAAAAAATCCTCTTAAATTGAATCACAACCAGCAAAAATGTTATACAAATCACTGTACTCTGCACGAAAGGAATGGAAGTTCATGGCAGATAAATACTTATTTTTAAATATATTCTAGCTCTATCAGTGCATGATTATGTACACCAAGGGTGGTGGTTTTTGTACTGTTCATAAATATATTAGAATTGTATCTTATCAACTGAAATTAAGAAATATATTGTGATTTATAAATCTTATATCATATGGATGTTAAAATCCCTCCCTTCAGCTCACTTCTTTACACAATACGATTTACAGATTAGCTTTATTAGTTCCCAGATCAGGCGTGTTGTTGAATTCAGGGTTTTGGGTTGTGTTGTACTTTGCTCAGCATGAGACTCAGCTCTCGGGGAGTTTTGGAAGGTGATATACATGACTCTTTATTTTTCTCTGGCAAAGATATGAAGAATCAAATATCGGAAAGACAACAGACACAGAACCGACCTCAGCAGGGTGGTTTTCCTCACGTTGTGTAGTTTCTGCCCCTTGACTGTGGCTTCCCAGATTACATGCCAGTGTGGGACCTGTATTCGTATCCCAGCTGGGACTCAGAAAGGTTTTTCCTTATTTTGTATTTGTTTTGTTATTTAGTGTATTTACCTTTAATTGGTAAGTTACTATTTACAAAAGAGACAAATGTTAAATAGATTTTATTTCTACTGAATGTTTAAAACTGGAATATGTACTAAACTTTTATTTATATTTATTTTGTTGCATAATTTTGTATTTTGTAGCTTAAAATACCCTATTTTAACTGGAAAATATATATACTTAAGCTTTTATTTTAATAATAACTCTTAATCTAATATTGGTGGCTGATAATGTGTGTAATAATACAGTTTTTCTTTTTTTTTCGAATCGCTGGGCTTATTTATTTGTGGGACTACGTCTTTGCCTGTGCCACCAATTGGTGACATGGCTTAGCATCTCTGCATTGTGTCTATGGGATCCAGCAGCTCCCAGTGGTGTATAATGACGTCGCATTTGGTTTGCATTTTGCTTGTAAGCGCTGCATCATTGCCAGGTTACCTGTATGTAGAGGAGAAATACATCGAGAGCTTCGGTTACAGTGCATTACCGGCTGATAATGTATTTATAAAATGCCTTTCAGCCAATCACATTGCAGGGTCGGAACTAACTGTGGTATAATGAATATCACAGAAT
The DNA here is from genome assembly GCF_023375975.1 of Astyanax mexicanus. Lineage (NCBI taxonomy): Eukaryota > Metazoa > Chordata > Actinopteri > Characiformes > Acestrorhamphidae > Astyanax > Astyanax mexicanus. The sequence continues at coordinate 6,162,094 of NC_064424.1, read as the reverse complement.
CACAGTATTGTGATATCAAGGTTATCATGGGCAATGTATCGTGGAAATATAATATGAATGGATGCCATGTGATTCCCACTCCTACCTGAAACCATTCTAGCCCATTTTTCACCCATGTGATCACCACATGAGCCTGTTGGCTGGGTTTCTCCTGAACTGTGCCATTGCTTTGTCTCGTGGAAACTTAATTATTCTGTAATTACTGTAACTTATAGCAGTCTCGTGTCTGTGGACATAGCGACTCGTGCATTCCTGTAGAGATTACTGTGTCCAGGCCTGTGCAGTTCTCAGACACAGCCTCGTTTAATCATAAACCCTGTGCTTTAATTCTCTTCAGCTGGATTCTCAGCACGGGGTCAGGACGAGATGGAGTGTGAGGCCGGAGAGACCACCCCGGACCCTCCAAACCTGAGAAGGTCCGGGAGCCTGGGAGCTTTCATCTGTGGCCCACAAAAGCTGAGGCTAAAGGATATTTTTACATGGTAAGATCCTTAAGGTTTGTACTAACAAAGAATCTTTGGAGGACTGTAATAAATAATAATTAATTAATAATATATAAATTTATTAGACCCATTGGCTAGAGATGCAACAATACCATATTGTCCCATCTGAAACATAATAATGATGCTAAAGGTCAAGTGTTCCATATTAAGATTAAATGTATCGATGCACCCTTATCCACAAAGCTCAGCTAGGTCCCAATAAAACACAAATACAAACCCACCCAGAGCCCATGCTTACCTAAAACCAGGGGTGGGAGAATATGTTGATATGTTAATATATATATCATATTGTTTAAACTAGGGTTGTGCCATATTGTATTGTATGCATTAATATTGGCCATTTATTTAACACTTAAAAAAAATCCTTTTGTAATTTTGCGATATTCTTAAAAGCAGCCTGCGATATCATTTAAAGCAGCTTATTATTATTATTTTATTTGTTTAGATATTTAGTATATATTTTTTAATTGATAAATTACTATTTACAAAACAGACTTTTAATAGATTTCGTGTCTACTGATTGTTTAAAACTGGTACATCTCCTATGTACTAAACTTTTATTTGTATTTATGTTGTTGCTGTAGTATATTCTAGAAATTAATAAAAAAAAATAAAAAAAATCTGTGTTTTATCATATCGGCAAGAATATCTCTATCGCAAAAATACCCTTAATGTTGTGATATTATTTTAGCCATATCGCCCATTCCTAGATTATACATGATCGTTTTTGAAGTGTGGTTACGATGAGAACTGGCTGCTCCCTTTCTGTTTTGCATTGTGAGAGAAAACAATATTACAAAAAACTAATTGCAGCAGCAGTGGCTGGAGAAGTTACAGTGACGTACAGTATGTAGGCAGAGGAACACAGTCAGTAACACAGTCTGTTGTCTGGGATGTTTTGCCCCAGGCGGCTCCTGAAGACGGTGGCACTGGGTCAGGTCCTGTCTATGCTGGTTTGCGGGACGGCGGTGACGAGTCAGTATCTTCAGACTCTGGATCAGAAGGCTCCGGTGGAAACTCCCATGCTGCAGAGCTTCCTCAACTACGTCCTGCTGTTCCTGACCTACACCCTGACCCTGGTATTCAGGAAAGGTAAGAGGGTACCTGTGTATATATATACAGCCTCCACCACAGATCTGCTCAACAGATCAGAGCACATCTGACTCAGAGGATTTAAAATCAAACTAAAAATAAATCTTAGAATAGATTGTACTCTGCAACACCTGTATGTTTGTGTACTTAATAAACATTATTCATTATTTTATATAAACTACATTTCTTCTTTTGTTCTAGAATGTTTATTATTTAGATTATGTTATATGAAGTTTAGCTCATTATCACTTTGTTTTAACATGTGTTTTCTCTTACAGGTGATGGAAATATTTTCCACATTTTGAAATCAAAGTGGTGGAAGTACTTGCTGTTGGCGCTCACAGATGTTCAAGCAAACTACACAGTTGTGAAGGCCTACCAGTTTACTACCCTTACAAGTATTCAGGTACTTCCATATACTCTATTTTGATATTTATAGGTTTATGTTTGAGTAAAATGAACATTGTTGTTTTATTCTATGAACTACGCACAGCATTTCTCCCAAATTCCAAATAAAAATATTGTCATTTAGAGCATTTATTTGCAGAACAATTAGAAATGGCTGAAATAACAAAAAAGATTTCAGACCTCAAACAATGCAAAGAAAACAAGTTTATATTCATAAAAGTGTAAGAGTTTAGAAGTCAATATTTGGTGGAATAACCCTGGTTTTTAATCACAGTTTTCATGCACCTTGGCTTGTTCTCCTCCACCAGTCTTACACACTGCTTTTGGATAACTTTATGCCCTCACTCCTTGTGCAAAAATTCAAGCAGTACAGTTTGGTTTGATGGCTTGTGATCATCCATTTTCCTCTTATATTCCAAAGGATTTCAAGTTGGTAAAATCAAAGATCTTATAATTTTTAAGTGATCTTTTTTTTTTTTTCCTCTCTCTTTTCCCAGAGCTGTATATACATACATAGTCATACACAATGACTGTGTCTGTGGACGTCTTTTAAAAGCTTTAATGCCTTTCTGGTCATATAAACAATTATAATAATTAAATTAGTACAAAATAAAAAAAATCTAGAAATATAAAGAAGCATGTACAGTTTTAATGTGCACTGTAATAAGAATCAGATATGGTAGCCATTTTTGGGGAAAAAATCCATATACATGTAATCAGGCTTAATAGTAGAAGAGTGTAGAAACGTGTCTCTGTGTTTAAGTGCTTTTGTTAATCTGTGTGATGTATTAAGGGTCGTGTTGGTTTGTGTTTCAGCTGCTGGACTGCTTTGTGATCCCGGTGCTGATGGTGCTCTCCTGGTTCTTCCTGAAGACTCGCTACAGGCCGCTGCATTTTGTAGCAGTGGGGGTGTGTCTGCTGGGGGTCGGGGCGATGGTGGGAGCTGATCTGTTGGCTGAAAGAGACCAGGGCTCGAGTGAGTACTGAATCCCTTTAATGGAGTGAAATGGACGTGGGATGTAGGCCCGCCCGTTCTCAATACTGATTGGCTAATAACATGGCAATCATTCTTCACACAAATTCTATTGAAAGCTAACTGATAAATGGCGCAAAAACAGAAAGGATTCTGGGAAATTGAGTTTTTATTTAGAACTTAGATTCTCTGCCCGAACCCGACCCAAACTTGTAAATTATGTTATTGTTCTTGGTCTATTTTGCTTTAATTATTGTGCAGCGCATAGCCATATTTCTGTTTTTTTACTTAGGCTATACGCTTAAAATAAAACAAAATGTATTCAAACAGTATTTAATTTTCTTAAACATTGTTGATAATATTAAAGTAGAGAAAAGTCACTGTAAATTATGTTCTTGTTCTTGGTCTATTTCAGTTTAATTAGTGTGTGTGTTTTTTGTGTTTTTCTATAGTCTATATGCTTAAAAAATGTTTGTTCAGAAAGTATTTAATATTCTTAACCATTGTAAACTATATATTGGAGTAGACAGGGAGATCGATTCTTAATAAACATTATTTTATTAAATAATAGGTCTAAGCTTCTTCAGTGTTGCAATGTTTTAATCAACATTATTCTGAACTGATTTCGCTCATATAAACACCCGAATTTTTTTTAAAAAGCTACATTTTTACGCTCTAATTACTAAAAAATGTCTGGTTTAAATTGGGTTCAGGCTTACAAGGAAAGTTTAAGGGGCGGATTGGGTTGGATTTTTTTGGGCCCGATATGAGCTCTAGTTTTATTGCATTTAACATGAAAAACAACAAAAAGAAATTGACATTTTTAAAAGTCCTACACTTTATATTAAAATATCCACTATACAAACTTGTATCTGTTGTGCAAGTTGTGATTAATCAGATTTTTTTTTTTTAATCAATTGACAACACTAGTTTTATTACTTTATTACACACCAATCTCATTATCGAATATGGTTCTTTAAGGAACTTTCCATTAAAAAGTTCTTCAGTTAACCAGAAATGGTATTCTATATAATTGTACTAAATTTCCCACTTTATTAAATAGACCTTATTTCTCACTGTCTATTTTTTGTGTTTATTTAGTGTCTCTAATAATCTTTCTCTCTTTATGAAGATTCAAATGTATTGTTGGGAGATTGTTTGGTGCTCATCAGTGCTGCTCTGTACGCGGTGTCAAACGTGGGTCAGGAGTACACAGTGAAGAACCTGAGCAGAGTAGAGTTCTTGGGGATGATTGGTCTCTTTGGGACTCTCATCAGTGGTGTACAGATGTAAGTTATTTTACAGTAATGTTACTAATATTCTGTTTGGGTTAATAATGTTTAATTATAATGTTTTAATATTATATGTCCTTTTTACTTAAGGGCTGTACTTGAAATCGGTCCAATAGCTGCCATTGATTGGGACTGGTATATATGTAAGCACTTTTTCAGCAGTTTTTTTTTCTGTAACCAGTACAGAATTTTTCCATTAGAGGATGTTTATATTTCAGTGAATCTCTCTGCGTTCTTCTCTCCAGGTCTGCTCTTTGTTGCCTTCATGCTGTGCATGTATGGGCTATACAGTTTCATGCCTGTGGTGATGAAGATGACGAGCGCAACAGCGGTGAACCTCTCCCTGCTGACTGCTGATCTCTTCAGCCTCTTATGTGGGATCTTCCTTTTTGATTTAAAAGTGAGTGATTAGATTAGACAGCTTTACATGAGGTAAAGTCACCTGGAATTCAGGCTTTCAGTTAACAGCTGTGCTGAACTCATCAAGAGTTAATTAGTTGAATTTCTTCTTGTCTCTTAATGTGTTTAAGAGCATCAGTTGTAAAGTAGTGAAGAGGTAGAGTCGGTATATAGTAAATAATTGTCATATTTAAGTAATGTTCTAATACATAGTATGATAAGAACTACTCAACTAGGTGAAGAAAAAGTCTCCTCAAGTGCAGTCACAAAAAACATCATAAACTTTATGATGAAACTGGCACTCATCAGAAAGAGCAAAAGCACATACGTTTATCAGAGTTACCAGCCTCAGAAACCACAAGTTAACAGCTCCCCAGATAAGAGCACCTAAATGATCCATAGAGATACTGTGTATTAATAGGTTCTACTTTGCATTCTTAGATCTGTTTTGATAGTTATAAAGGAGAAAATGTGACAAATGCAAAAGATGAGTCTGCAAATAATTAGTAAAAAAAACAATTTCATAAACTTGGTAACTGTGTTAAAATGAGATGACTGTATTTATGTATTTTGATGTTTTCATCATTATATTTTCACAGTTCTCGGGCCTGTACATCGTGTCGTTCGTGGTGATCACTGTTGGCTTCATCATGTTTAACGTCGTGCCCACCTACACACCAGACCCACCTGAGAACACTGAGAGAGCTTATGAGAGTGTTGCCACCTCTGAGGTGGTCCAGGGAGAGGAAGAGATTATCCTGGATGAGGGTTCGGAGAATTGCGCTCAGAGAGCCTGTGGTCATGGAGAACCCTGCCCCTCACTCTGTACACTCAGATACATGGTATAGCTCATGGGTGGGGGACTGGGGTCGGGGGTCTTGCATAGTTTTGGTGGTTTTCCTGCTTTAACAGACTGCACTGCAGTTCTGAATGAGCTGGAGAAGCAACAGAAGAAACTGTGCAGGAGTTCAGTCCTGGTGTAGCTCGTTAGCTCACGGCTCTACAGTGTAGAGAATGTGGTTTTTGATGCCTCAATTTTGAAGGCCGTGCCTTTTTACTGTAACCAAAGGCTAAATAATGTTACTTTATCTGCTTTTCCACTGCAGAGCCAAACGGTTCGCTAACCGTGTCAGGGGCCACAGAACCGCTCAGTGGGAGGGGTTTAAAGACTGAGGGATCTGCCTTGCATTAGCGACATTGGACGAGTGTGGTTGACCTGTTCACCAGCATTGCTAACGCAGCATTAGCGATGTTGAATGAGCCTGTTTGCTCCTATTGCTAATGCAGTGTTAGCAATATTTGATGAGCATGGCCACCTGCACTGCTAAGCCAATATTAGTGATGTAGGATGAACCTGGTCACTACCATTGCTAACACAACATTAGCGACATTGAATGAGCATGGTTACCAGCACTGCTAACGCAAAATTAGCGTCATTAGATTAGCCTGGTCGCAACTATTGCTAATGTGATGTTAGGGACAATGGATGAGACCGGTTGCTAGTATTGCTAATGCGATGCTAGCGACGTTGGATGAGCCTGGTCATTAGCATTTGCTAATGCGGTGTTAGCGATATTTGTTAAGCATGGTGACCAGCACTGCTAACGCAATGTTAGCGACAATGGATGAGCCTGGCTGCCAGCACTGCTAAAGCAACATTAGCAAAGTTGAATGAGCCTGGTTGGCAGCATTGCTAACGCAGCATTGCTAACGCAACATTATCGAGGTTAGATGAGCCTGGTCACTAGTATTGCTAATGCGGTGTTGGCGATATTTGTTTAGCATTGTCTCTAGCACTGCTAATGTGGCATTAGCGACATTTGCAGCCTTATTTGTCCCTGCAGTGGAAAAGCAGCCTTTGTTTGCTCTGGATTTTGTGCCTTTCTGCTAAATGATTATGCATTTTATATTTAGATTTGACACTGCAGTTCTGTTTAATTTAATCAGCTTTTTGCATGTTACCAGGTCAAATTTGGTCATAAATGGTCAAAACACTTATTATTGTTATTTTATTTGTAAATAATTTCTAATGTTAAAATCAGGGTTCTTTATTATTTTAATGGTCAGTGTATTAATAGAGTGCTCTTTAGTTTCCAAATCTGTTGCAACTGGAACATAATTTGTTAATATTTTATATATATGTTGTTAAGCACTGCTGCTGTTAATGATTGGAGGTGCTAAGTGTCTACAGGTTAAAAAAAAAAGAAGTTTTTTTTTGTTTCTATTGCTGTATTGTTACTTAACAAATTCATTCATTTTAAAATATTCTGTTCGTAGAAAAGTTAATGAGTTTACAGTTTTATATCACTGTCAATAGCATGCAGTTCAGAACTAGACTATACAAAAGTACTGTATATATGTCTGAATGTATTTTTATGTATATTTAGTAAAGATTCTATGGCCAGTTTGCTGTAAACCTGCAGTTCTGGAGCTTAGCGCAGGTGTATTATACACTGTAGGTAAAGAAAGCACTTTTTTATAATGTTTTGATAATATAATAATAATAAAAAAAAATCTATTTGTTATATTTCTTGATGCTCTGTCTGTTTCTGTTTCATATTGTCTTGTTAATTGAAGTTCTTGTCAGTAGGTTTACATTTTTCTAGCTCCAGTCCAGCTGTAGGCCCACCTGCACTGCACAGTGATGTGTTTTCAGTTCGAAATGGCCTTGGTAAATTAGCGAAGTGATAAAATGTGTAACTACAGTGCAGATGAGCTGAGGTGTGGAAAGGCTGGAATCTGGGAGTTAAAATTTACCTTCTCAAATATGCTTTTGGTACTGATTCTTTGCTTTATTCTATTTCTAAGAGCAGTTTAGATCAGTTCATATTGAAATTCAGTATTTTTATGGTACAGACAGAAAGGCTTCTGTCTGTAATCTGATAAATTGTAACACATGGATTAGCATGTGCCGGCACACCAACCAGTTGGCACATCATAAAGCAGCGGACAAGGCAAATAGCACATTATAATGCCGGCACATCAACCGGCACGTCCTAAAGCAGCCGACATCTCAGTCAGCACATCTTACAGCAGCTGACCCACTATGCAGCCTGATTCCCTGCATTCAGTAAGTGTATTATTCTCACATAATTGGTGGTGACTGGCAACCTAGCTAGCAAACTAACCAGTCACCAATTTAAGAAGCAGTAAAATAACTTATTTACATTTTAAAACTTTATGGGCTTTGAAATCACCTACACCTACAGGACACTTAAAGACGCTGCCTGTTTTCTCTCTATTCCACTTAATAAATCCAGATCAGGAACAGGAATCAACCCAAATTCTGCAGGTTTGATAATAGACGTAAAAACTAGACAAACATAATGGAAGAAAAGGATCAAGCCTCCTGCTATGGAATCTTAGATTGGGTGTTTTTTTTTTCTCCAATTGTTTTACTCTCCTGTGGCAGTAGGACGACAAGTGCCAGGTGAAGTGCTGACTGTCGCATTGAGTGCCCAGGAAAATGCCTGTACCAGGCAAAAGAGGATCCAGCATCCTGCTATAGTAGTTTTTATGTTGTTTTTTTTTCTCACAATTGTTTTACTTTCCTGTAAAACAAGTGCCAGGTGATGTGCCAGCTGCCTCCTGAAGTAACATGCCAGCACAAGGCAGTCGAAGATCCAGCCTCCTGCTATGGTATCTTTGATTGAGTGGGTTTCAATTGTTTTACTTTGATGTGGCAGCAGGACTGAAAAATCGTAATAAAGGGCCAGGTAAAATGCCGGCACCAGGCAGGAGAGGATCCAGCCTCATGCTAGGGTATCTTGATGGGTTTGGTTTTTTTTCCCCAACTGTTTTGCTTGCCAGGTGATGTTCTGGCTGCCTCATGCTATGGTGTATTTTGATAAATATATTTTTCATTGTCTTGAATTCCTGTGGCAGTGCCGGCTGTCTTCTGAAGTGCCCTGTATTTTTTTTCAATTGTTTTGCTGTCCTTTGGCATTTCAGCACCAGGCAGAAGAGGTTCCAGCCTCCAGCTAGGGTACCTTTTGATTGGGGAGTTTTTAGTTGTGTTGCTTTCCTGTGGCAGCAGTATTATGAGTGCTGGGTGAAGTGCCAGCTGTCTTATGAAGTGCCCTGTAAAGTGCTGGCACCAGGCAGGAGAGGATCCAGCCTCCTACTATGCTATCGTTGATGTTTTTTTTCCTCTCCTTTTTAATTGTTTTGCTTTCCTGTGGCAGCAGGACTGCAAGTGCCGTGTGAAGTGCCGGCTGCCTCAATGAAGTGCCAGTTAAAAAGCTGGCACTGGAGAGAAGATGTAGCCTCCTGCTATGGTATCTTTTGATGTTTTTTTCTTTTTTTCCTTCAATTGATTTGCTTTCCTGTGGCAGCAGGACTGCAAGTGCCGGCTGCCTCAATGAAGTGCCAGTTAAAAAGCTGGCACTGGGCAGTAGAGGATCCAGCCTCCTGCTATGGTATCTTTTGATGTTTTTTTTTTCTTCAATTGTTTTGCTTTCCTGTGGCAGCAGGACTGCAAGTGCCGCGTGAAGTGCCGGCTGCCTCAATGAAGTGCCGGGTAAAATGCCTCCTCTCGCTGCATTGCGATGCTACAGAGCTGTGCTGATCTGAGCTGCCCTCCCCAGTGTGTTTTTATTTTTATTTCCACACCTTTAATGACAAAACCTGCGACCTGCATGTGATTGGATGGTAAATCACGCTCAGCGCGGCCTACAACAGCTGAGTAGCTAATCACACGGCGTGACAGGGTGACACTAGCCAATAGCGGCGCAGGGGGCGGGGCTTTCCTGAATGCGGGTGGAGGATTGCCTCAGTGACGGGCGGCGCATCATGGAGGAAGAACAGGTGCCTTCTTCCATCTAGAGAAGGAGCCCAGCAGCAGCAGCAGCCTGTTCCTCACAGCGACCATCTTCCCGCGTGCGTACGCGTGATTATCTGCGTGATTCTTTATTATCTGCGGTTAGTACAGCATGTTTTAATGTGGAATAAAGCACATTTATATGCGGGAGAGTGGCTGCTCGGCTATAATCCCACCAGTGTGCTAATCAGACCTGCATAATGTTTATTTATATTGAGCTTAATTGATGGAGAATGTGATTAATATGCTGATAAATCAGGATTATTACATATCAAATTATATATTATCATTTAACAAATAACGTGTGTATAGAGGAAAGTGTTATTCATTATTATTACCATTATTTTAATAGCCAAGCAGCTTTCCCTAGGGCTGCACATAAGCTAGAGGTGTAGTCGCCCTCGTTTCAGAATGAAACAGTGAAACATCTAGGCGACGTTTTGAACGCGTTTATTATTGGATGTATTGCAGGTGAGCAGCAGCAGCAGTGTATGAACGTCAATCTGTGAATCTATTAAACAGTCGAGATGAAGCATTTCCTAAGGTAAGAACAGCTCTTACTCAAATAGCAGCTTCTGCCATCTTTATTATACATTCATGCATTTAGCTAATCTAATTGTCTATATTGCTAATATGTAATAATACTAATAATGTAAAACGAGGGCACTGATTTAAATAGGTTTAGATATGTTTGTATTGAGCCAGTGCTCTTTGTTACTGTGAACGTGCAGTGTGTGTAAATGAGACAAGGGCTAGGCAATGTGGTCCTAAAATAGTATCACAATATTTCAGGGTACTTTCTGAGATATTAACAATATTCTTGGCAAAAATCATTCCATGAAAGTACAGTGCCTGGAAAAATATTCAAACTTTTCCACATGTCAAATTTTATTCCCACAGCACTGTTCTTCCTGTGTCTGGGGACACTGTTGTGAAAAAAAAAGTTCCAGCTCTGTAAAAAATTAAGAGACCACTTCAGTTTCTGAATCAGTTTCTCAGATTTTGATTTTGCTATTTATAGGTATATGTTGGAGTAAAATTAACATTGTTTGTTTTTATTCTATAAACTACGGAAATAAAACATTTTGTAATTTAGAGCATTTATTTGCATAAAATGAGAAATGGCTGAAATAACAAAAAAGATGCAGAGCCTCAAATAATGCAAAGAAAACAAGTTCATATTCATAAAGTTTTAAGAAATCAATATTTCCTGTTTTTTAATCAGTTTTCTTCTCCTCCACCAGTCTTACACACTGCTTTTGGATAACTTACCTGGTGCAAAAATCGAAGCAGTTTCTTATTTTTTTTTCCAGAGCTGTATATATTATATAATATTATATTATATTATATTATATAAAATGATATTGCCATTTTAAGACCAATTTATGTCACTGATATAATGATGATATAATAGCCTAATAATGCAATTACACTCTTATAAAAAGCAATGCCCTCTTAATAGCTGATTAACTGGAATATAAACATCTTGCCCCACAACTAGCTGGGATGTTAAAAAATATATTCCATAAACGTTGAAAGTACCTTGTTTTGGACATTTGGGCTATTTAATTTATGTGAAGGTGAAAAAATTAAAATTTAGCCACCGGGTTCGGTGCATTCCTATTCCTTAAATAAACACATTGGGCAATATTGGGGCCTGCAAAAATGACTGAGGTCATGGCAACTAGTTGTATGATAATGTGACAGGACTAATTACAATATTACTATATTGTAGCTTCTCCTTTTCGTTTATTCCTCAGCCATTGTGAATTTAAAAGTTTTTGTTGAGCATCTGGTTAAAAGTAATCATCCACAGAAAGCTTGTGCAGTACCTGTTGTTGCTGTATGTCTTCTGCTTTTTGCTTTTTTATCTTTATAAATCTCCAACAGCTGCTAGAATCAACCCATGTTGTCTCTTAATGCACTTTTTTAATAATATGGCATTATGTTTTAATTGCACTCAGGTTCATTGGCTATAGGTGTTCTGTGTTTCAATGAGGAGGCGTGTCAGTCCCATGAGCCATGACTCTCAACATAACTCTCATCACCATTCGGACTCCAACAGGTCTAATCCTAGCGTAGTATAGAGACTTTTAGCTGCAGTGAATAGAAGAATAGATTGGTAGATGTTGGAATTAACAGATGGATGTATGGATGGATGAATGAATGAATGTGTAGTTGAATAGATGCATGAAGTCATTGACTTATGGTATATTGAATTTTCTACATCAATTATCTGTTTTTTTTAAGCTCCACTAAGCCTATAGGGGGCACTTTGTAGTTCTATAATTACAGACAACAGTACTGTATCTGTTTCACTTCATACTTTATTATTATTATCATCCTCTTTTCACCACTTCTTTCCACAGACTCTGTTCGTGAACTATTCTCTGTTCAGCAGTGACACTAAGGTGTTTAAAAACTCCAGCAGCACTGCTGTGTCTCATCCACTTGTAACAGCACAACACACACTAACAACTCATACACCACCACCACCATGCTAATCAGTGCTAATCACTGCAGTGCTGAGAATAAATAACCCAGCACCTAAATAATAATAATAGCTGAGAGAAACAGAGGGACTACAGTCTGTAAATATAGAACTACAAAGTGTCTTATATGCTCAGTAGCGTAGAAAAAGAGACAATAGGTGTAGAAACAAGGAGGTGGTCATAATGTTAAGCTTGATTGGTGTATAATAGCTGATATATATTAAATGATTTTAAAGTTAGCATTACATACATCTCTGGAAAAAAATAAGAGAACAAAAACGGATGAGTTTATTTGATTTTACCAAATTGAAAACCTCTGGAATATAATCAAGAGGAAGATGGATGATCACAAGCCATCAAACCAAACTGACCTGCTTGACTTTTTGCACCAGGAGTAAAGGCATAAAGTTATCCAAAAGCAGTGTGTAAGACTGGTGGAGGAGAACATGATGCCAAGATGCATGAAAACAGTAATTAAAAACCATGGTTATTCCACCAAATATTGATTTCTTAACTCTGAAAAAATGATCTTTATTAATATGAACTAGTTTTCTCTGCATTATTTGAGGTCTGAAAGCTCTGAATTGTTATTTCAGCCATTTCTCATTGTCTGCAAATGCTCTAAATGACAATATTTTTATTTGAAATTTGGTAGAAATGTTGTCTGTAGTTTATAGAATAAAACAACAATGTTCATTTTACTTAAACATATACCTATAAATAGCAAAATCAGAGAAATTGATTCAGAAGCTGAAGTTTTCCAGAGCTGTATTTTCTGCTTTGATTAAAAATAATAAAAATTTGTTTTACACTATGGACGTATAATTATTTTCCCAGGTTGATTATGTGATGTCAGGACCACACCAGCCTATTGGATGAGACTTTCAGAAACAACAGGAAATAATACATTACGATACAATTGAAACAATGCAATATATCATGATATCAGTATGTTTTCCAACCCCTACTGAGGAATGGATGACAGACTGTAGAAAACCTTCAGAAATATGTTAATTTGATAACTCTGCTGCTTTGACAGCGCAGTGACCCATTTCTTGTGGCGCTTCTCAGATTTACCACAAAATGTCATAATTGCTCTGGCCGGCCCATGGCCCACTTTACCTCTCTGTCCCAGATGAGCCTCTTTATGCTCTCTGAAAAACATGCGCTCACATTAGCAGCCTGTCACTAATATGATGGGATTGAAGAAGGCAAAATCCATTTCTCATCTACTGCATCTTCTGAAAGATCCCCAGCAGTGTTGACAGGACATATAATGCTGTTGATAACTGTGTCCTGCTACTATTCACACTGCTAATATGCAGCGAGTTCAGTGATCGTCCTGTGGGTTCTCTATTCTAGGAGAGAATACCCGGATGGTCTGGGCCTGTTAGACTCTCACTTTTCCTAAATCTAGGTTTTTCTGTAAGTCTCATGTATCTGTCTTTTTCTCTCTTTCTCCATCCGTCTCTCTCTCTCAGGGTGCTGACCCAGTTCCTGGTGTTTCTGTACTGTAAGTGTCTGTGGCGAGGCCTGAAGTTTGTCATCAGGAAGGTGACAGGACGATGCGAGCTACAGCGCATCTGTTACAACAACAAGCCTGGCGCTCGCCGGACCCTCAAGATCGGTACACAGAACATCGATAGGCTGTAGCAATAGACATGTTAAAGTCATTGAACCAGATGGTTATTGACTGCACATTCTGACCTTGTCTATCTTTTTTTGCAGAGTCATCGCTTAAGTGCTCTAAAAATGAGGTAAGTGACTTAAATTTTAGTCAAGATTATTGAAACACAACCTTTAACGGTTAAAGCAGAATTATGTAGCTTTAAAATTATTGTGAAGCTACACCGACTTATGTTATAAGGTAAACAGCATCTGTAGCATTGGCAGCCTAGGCTGTGCTAACTGCACTATGTGACTTTCTTGAAGCAGACAAGACAGTACAAGTCATATTTGTGTACTTTACTGCATATGTTTACATAGTGCTGGCCGATTTTCATAATTAATTTGGTTAAAATCGAATTACAGTTTTAATGCGATTTTCAAAATGGAGTAATCGTGATTTTACATACAGACATTTTATCTTTTAATCTAAAATATCCAAAAACGCTCCTCATTTCTGAAGTGTTTATCCATCTTACCTTGGTTACCGGCGCCTCCCACAGACTAACCTGCGCAAAAAAGAACTGAGCTCATACCAAAAAAAGTTTCAGCGCTTTTGACACAAACACCTGGTGGGATAAAGCATATATAACATTTTTTTTTTTTTTTTTTTTTACAGGTAAACCTAGTTTTTAACAATTTCTTTGTCATCTGTAGTCTGATTTTCAGTAGGGGGAAAAAAGTGATTCTAATCGAAAATCTGAATTTCTGTGAAAAAAATCAAAGATAATTTTTTAGGCCAAAATCACCCAGCACTACGTCTACATGCTTCTTTGGTTTCATGTGTGTCAGATCTCTCATCTTTGCAGAAACACATGCATCAGTGAACTTCCATTTTATGTTCTTTTTTCATTCATAAGGTTTTTGGATTATAAGGTGCATTTTAGAAACACTATAAGGAACTTCTAATTCATGATTGTTTGGGAAATTTAAGGATTTTAAGTGCACCTTGGTGCTAAAAGTATGGTTGCTGACTACTGCAATAGTCATTCCTTTTAGCCTGATTTGTTGAACTTTTAAAATGTGCCATTAGCCTGTCCAAGCTGTTATTTTTAATTTATTTGAATTACTCTGTATTGGCAGATACTTAAATAATCTGGCATTAGTATTATATCAGGAAAAAAGTAGTATCAATGCTTTCTTAATAATTACTTACTTTTCTACTTGTCTGCATCATCAGCTGCTGCAGAATGCTCTCAGTGTGCACCCGGACGCCGTTGAAAAGACCATAGATGATATCATGGCCCTGAAGAAAATCAACCTGGACACAAATCCACAGTAAGAAAACAGAGTTATGAGCAGAGTTATGAGCTCATGCTGTTATTTGCCACAAATGCGGAAATAAGGTTTTAAACCAGCTAAACGGAGATTCGCTCACATCTTTCCCCCAGGCTCGCCATCTCTCTCCAGGCCAGCCTGTTCCAGATTGTGGGCTACAGGAACCTGGTGCTGGAGGTGGAGAAGCTGCGCAGGGAACCATATGACTGTGAAAATCCAAAGCATGAGGAGATGTTAATGCAGGTATTCAAACTGACATACACTACACCATATTAAATATGAACTGTTCAGTGTTTTGGGGGCTGAATCTGATTACCAGTCGTCTTTCAGCTCGATCAGCTGATCATCAATAATGATTGGTCAGACTTTGCCTTTTAAAATTAGACACATTAAAAACACTGTGGAACTCAGATACCTGAAAATTCCCATACAGAACTGCACTGTGGAGCTTATCAAGCACTAATACTCAAAGTTAAGTTTCAAAGTTTATTTTATTCAGAAGTTTATTCGTCACATACATAGTATTACAATGTACAACTTGCAGTGAAATGCTAAAATATAAAACACAAAAAAAATTATATATATATATATATATATATATATATATATATATATATATATATATATATATATATATATATATATATATATATATATATTATAAGCTAAAACAATTTTGTCAAAAAAATAAAATAAAAAATAGCTATATACAGTGATGGTCAATAAAACATGAACAGAAATATATACAGCTCTGGAAAAAATTAAGAGACCACTTCAGTGTCTGAATCAGTTTCTCTGATTTTTTTTTTTCCTTGTTGTGAAATACAGTAGGTCTCTCTGAGTTGTTCATGCATGCAGCACATGAAAATGTTCTGTTTACATTAGTTAAAAGTAAAAATTCACCCCAGGGTTTTGTTCCAACTGTGTGGGCGGCTCTGCTGCGGCTCAGCCAACAAAACCCCGGGGTGGATTTTTACTTTCTGGACCTGGACTACCCACCTCTGTGTCAAGTCAAGTCAAGTCAAGAGGCTTTTATTTTCATTACATCAGAGTACAGGTACACAGTGTAGTGAAATTACGTTCCTCCGGAACCATGGTGCAACATAGAACAACAAGCAACAGACAACATAAAGTGCAGGAGTGACGACAGTGCAACATAAAACTATAACACTAAATAACAATAAATACAATAAATACAAAAGACGAGACAATTTAAAGACAGGACAGTGCAGTACCGATATGGTATAATAGAGTGTTTAGTGAGGATAAGGTGCAGAGATGTGTAACATACTGTAACAAATAGAACATATATAATCACAGCAGTTACTGAGGTAGAGAGTTTATAGTTTTTGAGAGTGCAGCAAATTTTCCTGATAGGAATAAAGACATTTCAGTCTCTGTGTGCTGAGTGTGTGTGTGTGGGTGAAGTTTAGTCTTTGTGTGTAAGGGGGGGGGGGGTTCAGTTTTGTGTGAGTGTGTTGGGTGTGTGGTGGGTGGGGTGGGGTTCAGCTCTGTCTCTGTGCGTTGAGAAGTCTGACTGCCTGGTGGATGAAGCTGTTGCAGAGTCTAGTAGTGTGTAAGTAACTATAGGTTTACATAGGATCTCCGGTGGATTTGGCATTTTACAGAGCCTCTAAGACTAGGTCAGTGGCTGAACTGCACTTAGCAGGGCATAATTACACATGTTGTAAAGTAACATATAACATTGCAAAGACTGTTATTAGTGTAAAA
The DNA here is from genome assembly GCF_023375975.1 of Astyanax mexicanus. Taxonomy (NCBI): domain Eukaryota; kingdom Metazoa; phylum Chordata; class Actinopteri; order Characiformes; family Acestrorhamphidae; genus Astyanax; species Astyanax mexicanus. The sequence continues at coordinate 6,145,442 of NC_064424.1, read as the reverse complement.
ATCTCTTTATTTTAAAACTTTTCTAACTGTTGTCCGTTTCGCTACCTCCTGGTGTCGTAGTGCTGTTAGCCAATCAGAGGCGATATGTTTGCATGCATGAATATTTATGAGCAAGAGCCGAAATCCTATAGTTTTTTTTCCCCACTCCTCCACTGGACTAAAGCAGCGTTATACCGGATCACCACATAAACCAGCTCACATGCTATTCATTTATTTTAGAGACCACAACTAGACATTTTAAAATAAATGAAAAAATGTAGAATGAGACCTTTAACTATTTATGTATCTGATCATTCTCTCTCTTTCTCTCATATCTAGTTGTGGAAGGCACTCCGCCCCGAGTCTGCCCTCACTGGGCGCATCTCTAAGCAGTGGTGTGAGATTGGTTTCCAGGGCAGTGATCCCAAAACTGATTTCAGGGGCATGGGTCTGCTGGGTCTGCACAACCTGCTGTGAGTTTCTGCTCTCTCTCCTTCACACCCAATGTGTAGCAAATACAGAGATATGGTGGCTGTTAGCCGAGCTGGCAGCACTGTAATAAGTTTGTCATTTTTTAATGCTGGATAATCAGAGGTTGTAGCCCTTTTATACCCTGTTTTCTTTGCTGTAATAGGTACTTTGCAGAACATGACAAAGCCACGGCTCTTCAGGTTCTCCATGACTCTCTGCAGCCCAAGCACAGGTCAGATTCTCCACATCTTACTATACAGTGTAATATAAACTCTAATAATATAAACTCTCAAGGTATAAATTACAAGAATCAGAGAACATTAAATTAATGGTTTAGTAAAATATATATATATATATATATATTTCTTCAGTATTGCTCCTGTAACACAAACTACATAACCATATACTATCATACACCAGTTCCATCCTTACAGTGTAATGGCTAAGTATTGATGTTCATTCAGGTCTATTTTGGTGAATAACACTTTCTCTTCAGGCATAAACTCAGTCTTCCTCACCTGTTTCAGTTTCAGACATTATCCACGCTTATCACGTTTTTTTTACAGCTGTGTGACTGTCCGGACATTACGCATTGGTGTCTGTGGAAGAGCTTTGATGCACATCACCCGCTCACACATTTAGCATGCTTTTTTTCTCACCACACGTCACGCATACCAACACGTTCCTTTTCTTTTTTTTTCTCCTTTATTTCTCGTCATCACTTTGTCATGTGCAGGACCATTTCTAAAGAGGAAGCCAGGTACTCCATCTTTTCTCTCTCAGTAAGAACTCCATTTTGTCATTTTGCATTAATCTAATCGCTGTATTTCTTTCCCTTTATCTCGTAATCTTCAATCTCACCTCACCCTATACACAAGGCATTATGCTCCATTAACGTAACGTTGGTTAGTAGCTGTGAATGATTTCTTCCTTCTCCTCTCGTCTCATTCTTGTGTTAAGTATGTCTCTGTCAAATCCGGCATGTTTTTTTCTCTGTATGTAATATGAGTGTTTAAAAAGCTGTTGAAGGACACGACTGTATGAATATAGACTATTAATTTAATACTTTCGTTTGCCTACAGTAAGATGAGCAAAGCGGATTGGGAAAAGAAGAAGTTTGACAAAGCAATCGGGTAAGTTCTACCTACCGACAAATAGAAAAAGTAGTAGGTATTAAATTACCCTTGTCCAAAGATGAGAGAGACCAAAACTGTCAGATAATACTGAAACATAGCCTATTGATTTTGCCATCTCTGTATGTTATGCTACATGGCTTTTGTGAGCCATCACAGTGACATAAACTAGCTAACCAGATTTTTTTTTTTTTTACATTATAAACCTGTCATAAAACACAATCCACACATTTCATTTGGAGGCAAAATAACAATAATATTTTTTATACGTCAAAGAACAACAAACAGTTGCCAGAAAAAGTATGTGAACCCTCACTCTGAATGTTAACATGTTGTGTTCAATAAAACCATGCAAACATATAATTGTTTGTGTGGTATTAGTTTAAGCAGACAGTGTTTGTGTGATATGGTGGGTCCCCACACCAATCACCAACTATGCTGAAAGACAATTTTTAATATTTAATTAGGCAGGTTACCCCTGCTACTTACCGGCTTCCTTATGGAGTGGCAGCGCGCGGGTCACCCAGCTTTTATACCCTTAATGGGGTGGGAAGAAACCTTTGGTGCCGGGGGGGGGTTCCAGATTACCTGTGGGGGAAAAAGCAGAATTGTTAATTAAATGTGTATGTATATGTGTGTATTATACTTACCTGTCCTATAAGTCCTAGTATGTCGTATGAGTGAAGATAACCGGTTATGTGTATATTTGTTATATGTGTAATTGTTGGTAGCTGTTTCACCCATGTACTCTTTTGGTTTAGCCCGGGGGGTATTTAAGGGGTATAGGGTGAGCATTACGGGAGGAGAGGTAGATTGAGTTCTCTGAGACGGACATGTTTGCTGGAGTTAAAAAGCTTAAGAACTCTATTAAGGACTGGGTTAGCGTTCTTACCCTTAAGTCTTAACTAGTGGTAGCATTACCCACTTATCTCTGCCTACTCCTAAAAATAAGTGTATATAGTGTGTTGTATTGTTTTTTTTTGTTTTTTTTTTGTCAATAAACTGTTATAGCTGAACAGTTTACAACTGCTCCAAGCGCCTCCTTTGCCTTTACGACGCTATTCGACAGCGGTACCTCCTGACCACACCACCCTCACTACCACAAATGGTGGCAGTGGTTTAAACTGCAAATGGTTACAGCCATCTGTACCTGTTGAAAGCGCGAAAACACTTCATCGCGGAAGTCGTCGGCGAGGAGCAGCGCGGATCACGGGACACCTGGGCTCCGTGAAGCGGCATTAATTCCTGGTGCACACTAGAGAGGGACCTCGGGCAGAAGGCGACGCGCTCAAAGCAGAGGAAGTAGTTTTGGGAGCTTCAGAATAAAAGTCCTGATGCTAGACGCACGAGCGGCACGTCAGTAGAGCCAAAGCCCGTACAGACTCTTATTATGGAAACCAGAAGGGATCCATCCGGGAGAAGAGTCGACTCTCGCGAATCGAACAGCGGGAAAGAAGCGACTCCCGAGAGCGATCATAGCGGTACAGCGGCAAGCGTGCAAACAAATCCGGCAGCGCCTAACTTGGATCAGCTCGCAACTATGTTCCAGGTTTTCATGCTTCAACAACAAGAACGGGACGAGTTATGGAGAAAAGAAGCGGGTAAACAAGAACAGAGATGGCGTTCATTACAGCACCAGTTCACGCTTCTACAGCAGATGACTCGCGCCGAGAGCCATTCAGCCGACGAAGGAGGAGCAGCAGCAGCATTACCTGGCAACTCTACACAGATACTCCGACACAGCGGAGCTGCGGCAAGCGGGAGAGAAGGAGTACAAGCTTCGAACCAAGACAGCGTGAGTCCACACACAACATTCAGGCCAGCACCAAGGCTGCCTGATTTGAAAGAAAGTGACGATATTGAGCATTATCTGGCCATGTTCGAGAGAATCGCACAGACCGCAGGCTGGCCACCTGAGGAATGGACATTACATCTAGTTCCAGCTCTTGAAGGCAAGGCCAGAGAAGCATATATCTCCATGGACACTGTGGACATCAGCAGCTACGCCAAGGTAAAAGAAGCAATACTCCAAAAGTTTGAAATAAATAAGGACACATACAGGCAGCAATTCAGACATGCCCACATCAAACCCAAAGAGACTCCAAGAGAGCTACACTGCAGGCTGAAAGGACTGTATGAGAAGTGGATCAGACCGAAGGAGAAATCCAAAGATGAAATCGGCGATGCCATCGTTCTGGAACAGTTCCTGAGTGTGTTGAACCCGGAGTTGAGACGCTGGATTATAGAACGCAGTCCTGAGTCAACAGCCAGAGCCGTGGAGTTGGCGGAGGTGTTCATTACAGCGCGACGGTCGGATGAAGACTTCAACTTCAACAAGGGTAGAAGCAACCAGCCAGCAGAGAAGCCAGGTAAGTCTGATGGTGATTTTGGTAAATGTCTTAATGCCTATACCAAAAATAGCAACGTAGAAGGTCGCTGGCAGAAAGCTAAAGCTAAAACGGGCTATGGTAGCGGATACAGCTATAGCAATAGCAGAGTGCAGCAGCCTAATACTACGGTTAAATGCTATAATTGTGGCCAACAGGGCCATAAGAGCAGGGAGTGTCCAGCGGTAGATCGCAGTGCTAGTAAACTGTGTTATGTACCTAAACCGGACAGGAAAGGTGAAGTTGCACCAAACATGGACACAGTTATTACCGTCATAATCGGTAAACGAACCCATAAAGCTTTAATAGACACAGGAGCCAGTCAAACCCTGATCACCAAACAAAGCTTACCAGGACCCCAAATATTTCACGACAGCAAGTTAAGAGTTAAATGCGTACATGGGGACGAGAGAACTTACCCTACTACTGACGTGAAAATTGAGATAAAGGGACAGGCCTATATGCTCAAGGTGGGGGTGGTAGATAGACTGCCTTACGACGTGATCCTGGGTAGAGATGTTCCGATTTTATTAGATCTGCTTAGTGAAAATAGTGTCACGGCTAGTGTATATGCGGTCACTAGACAGCAGACTAAGTCGAGTGAAAGTGCTGAGAACAAGCAAAGGGCAGAACAGCTGCCATTCTCTACAGCATGTCGTGTACGTAAGAGCAAAAGAGAAAAGCGGCAGGCCAAGGTCAGAGGTACTAGGGTGGAGGAGCAACTGTCTGTACCGAGCTTGGAGGATCCAAAATTCCCAGCTGATATTGGTAGCTTACAGAAGACAGATGAAACCCTTAAAATACTCTTTAATAGGGCCAGCAAAAGTAAACACCAGCAAAATGGTGATGTTCAGTTTGTGCTAGAGGATGAGAAACTGTATAGGGTCAAAAGTAATCAGCAACTCTTAGTCATCCCAAAAGCACTAAGATCAGAGATTTTAGACCTGGCACACACCAGTGAATGGGCAGGTCATTTAGGCCAAAATAAAACAGTAGACCGGATCTTGAGTAGGTTTTACTGGCCAGGCGTGTATAAGGATGTAGTAGAATACTGCAAAAAATGCAAAGCGTGCCAATTAACCGCCCCCTCCAACAAGTCGGATAGAGTGCCATTAGTCAGCTTGCCAATAATTGAGGTTCCATTCTCAAGAATAGCAATGGACATTGTAGGACCATTACCAAAGAGCCAACAAGGTAATAGGTACATTCTGGTGATATGCGACTACGCCACCAAGTATCCAGAGGCTTTTCCTCTGAGAAAAGTTAAAGCCCGTCAAGTAGTGAACGCATTGATCCAATTAATCTCTAGGGTGGGGATACCAAAAGAGATAATTACTGACCAAGGCACTAATTTCACATCCAAACTAGTAAGCGAGGTGATGGCACTGCTAGGCATTAGAGGCATTAGGACTAGTCCTTATCACCCTCAGACTGATGGCCTTACTGAGAGATTCAACAAAACTCTCAAACACATGTTGAGAAAATTTGTCTCAGATACAGGATCTGACTGGGACAAGTGGCTTCCGTACCTGCTCTTCGCGTACCGGGAGGTACCACAGTCATCTAGTGGATTCTCACCATTTGAGCGGCTCTTCGGACGAGAGGTGCGAGGACCCCTAGATGTGCTGAAAGAAGCTTGGGAGGGTGAGAAGCCAGAGCTGCAGCTGAACATCCTGTCGTACGTCAGGAGGATGAGGGACAAGATGGAGAAGCTGAGCATGCTGGTGAAAGGTAACATGGAGCAAGCACAAGCCAATCAGAAGAAGTGGTATGATGCAGCTTCAAGAAAGAGAGAGCTGAAGGTGGGGGAACAGGCACTCATCCTGCTGCCAACATCTGATACCAGCCTCCTAGCAAAGTGGCAAGGTCCGTATGAGGTGACGAAGCGGCTGGGGCAGACAAACTACGAGCTCTACCTGCCTGATCGGAAGAAGACCACCCAGACCTTCCACATCAACATGCTGAGGCGCTGGCAAGATGGGGCGACCTCTGAGCAGTTATGGCTGAGGGCTGTAGAGGACGAGGAGGAGTGTGAAGAACAGTACTTCCCTGGAGCTCAAGAAGGTACAGAGTCAGTATCACTCTCTCACCTTTCACACCAGCAACAACAAACACTGCAACAAGTCATCCCAGAGGGACTGTTCAAGGAAGAGCCGGGGCGCACAGACCTGACTGAGCACTCCATCAAGCTGAATAAGACAGAACCAATCAGACAGACCAGCTGCAGAGTTCCAGCAAGACTCATCCCGAACCTGAAAAAAGAAGTCCAAGACATGCTGGACATGGGGGTGATCGAACCTTCGACCAGCGAATGGTGCAGTCCAGTGGTCCTGGTTCCAAAAAAGAATGGAGAGCTGAGATTTTGTGTGGACTTTTCCAAGCTGAACAGTGTCTCTGCATTTGATCCATATCCCATGCCACGAGCTGACGAACTGGTGGAACGGCTAGGAAGGGCCAAGTACCTGACGACATTGGATATGTGCAAGGGATACTGGCAAGTGCCATTGGATCACCAGTCAAGGAAGCTGACAGCATTTCGAGCACCCAGTGGACTATATCAGTTCACGGTAATGCCGTTCGGTCTGCACGGGGCTGCAGCAACCTTCCAGCGACTCATGGACAGAGTACTGAGGCACATGGAGGACTTCACCGCGGCCTACATTGACGACGTTGTCATCTACAGTGAGTCGTGGGCTGAGCACGTGGAGCATGTGGCTCGGGTGCTCACAAAGCTGAAAGAGGCAGGGCTTACCATCAACCCAGAGAAATGCAGCATGGCACAGCCTGAGGTCTCTTACCTGGGATATGTCCTGGGAAACGGAGTACTACGCCCTCAAGTTGACAAGGTGGAGGCAGTTCGGAACACCCCGATCCCCACAACGAAGAGGCGGGTCCGATCCTTCCTGGGTCTTGTGGGGTGGTACCGGAGGTTCATCCCGGACTTCTCCAGTGTTGCAGCACCTCTCACAGAGCTCACAAAGAAAGATCATCCGCAAAAGGTGAAGTGGACACCGGAGTGTGACCAGGCTTTTGAGACACTGAAGTCACGATTGTGTTCAGCACCTGTGCTATGGAGTCCAGACTGGGAGCGGCCGTTTTTGGTGCAGACGGATGCATCAGGAGTTGGCCTGGGGGCAGTGCTTCTGCAAGGTGATGGTGATGAGCAGCACCCGATCCTGTACATCAGCAGGAAGTTATTCCCCAGGGAAAAGAACTACTCCACGATTGAGAAAGAGGCGCTCGCAATTAAGTGGGCCTTGGACTCTCTCAGATATTATCTGGTGGGGCAGGCTTTCACTTTAGAGACTGACCATCGTGCATTGCAATGGATGCGGCGCATGAAAGACAGTAACGCCCGAATCACCAGGTGGTATTTGTCACTGCAACCGTTCAAATGTGTGGTCAAATATCGCAAAGGGACACAAAATGTCACAGCGGACTACCTTTCTAGAGATTCAGAAGGGCTCTGAACATAAGGGGGGGGGTGTGTGATATGGTGGGTCCCCACACCAATCACCAACTATGCTGAAAGACAATTTTTAATATTTAATTAGGCAGGTTACCCCTGCTACTTACCGGCTTCCTTATGGAGTGGCAGCGCGCGGGTCACCCAGCTTTTATACCCTTAATGGGGTGGGAAGAAACCTTTGGTGCCGGGGGGGGGTTCCAGATTACCTGTGGGGGAAAAAGCAGAATTGTTAATTAAATGTGTATGTATATGTGTGTATTATACTTACCTGTCCTATAAGTCCTAGTATGTCGTATGAGTGAAGATAACCGGTTATGTGTATATTTGTTATATGTGTAATTGTTGGTAGCTGTTTCACCCATGTACTCTTTTGGTTTAGCCCGGGGGGTATTTAAGGGGTATAGGGTGAGCATTACGGGAGGAGAGGTAGATTGAGTTCTCTGAGACGGACATGTTTGCTGGAGTTAAAAAGCTTAAGAACTCTATTAAGGACTGGGTTAGCGTTCTTACCCTTAAGTCTTAACTAGTGGTAGCATTACCCACTTATCTCTGCCTACTCCTAAAAATAAGTGTATATAGTGTGTTGTATTGTTTTTTTTGTTTTTTTTTTGTCAATAAACTGTTATAGCTGAACAGTTTACAACTGCTCCAAGCGCCTCCTTTGCCTTTACGACGCTATTCGACAGCGGTACCTCCTGACCACACCACCCTCACTACCACAGTTTGTCTATTGTTGTGACTTAGATGAAGATCAGAACACATTTAATGACCAATTCATGCAGAAATCCAAGTAATCCCAAAGGGTTCACATACTTTTTCTTGCAACTGTATATAGCAAAAAACAATTTTTTTTAAGTTTCCAAAGAAATGATATACCATATTTTTCTGAATATAAGACGCACTTAAAATCATTTAATTTTCCCCAAAATCGACAGTGAACCTTTTCTATGAATTCTACCAGTTCAGAGGCGAGTATACTATACTGTAGTATACACGTTTACTGTATTGAAATAAGTTTCATGGGACAAACCCCTAAATGATAGCGCCCTGGGTTACTGGAACACTTAGTACTCGTTCCTCAGTCTAGCGATATTGTGCAGCATTTACATACTGCTAGCGCTGCGGTTAGCAGCTAATGCTAATGATGCTGCATCTAGCCTTAGTGCTGGACAAACTTCACTAAAACATATAATAAAACATCTAAGCCTACTGTCAATAGACAAAAGCACTTTAATCACCCAAATAAACAGTTTTCAGAAGAGAAATCTGTGTAGATTAATATCCGTTAGATTTTGAAAGAAAATTTTTTTTTTTTTTAAGAATTACAGTCTTATTTAGGTGCTCACTTTGATGTAGGCATCCTTACTAGTTGTCGCTTAATGCACATTATAATCTGGTGTGCCTTATAAGTATGAAAATAGACCAGAAAACAGACGTTCATTGATAATGTGCCTTATAATCTGAAAAATATGGTAATAAATGATATAAATAGGTTATTCAGTTATTCTCACAACTGTTTTATTGGAAAGAAGATGATTTTAGTCGCCAGGATTTCCCTTATTCCCACAGTTTTCCTCTTTGACAGCACTAAAGCAGTAGCCCAGATTCCTGCATGTGTTACAGCTCTGGATTGATGTAAATCCTGCAGTCTGCTCAGAAGCCATTAGCGGCGGCTGGGTGGTGGGTAGAAGTCTGTCTGGATGGCTGGTTGTGTGTCTCCACACTCCAGGCTTTGTGTGAGGATTTAAAACAGGGCACTGCTGCCCGAGCCTGTCATCAGCTTTCAGCATGCATTAGCACTGATGTGCACCATGGAGACTGCGTATCACGCATCCACACAAACACACACACACACAAGCCTGCACTCACATACGGTCAGAAGCTACACAGACTACAGCAACACAAAGGGACAAATGGAACTGAAATGGACCACACACAGCAAGGGCACAGTCATTAGCCATGTGGCCATATCACATTTATTTATATATTTCTCTACATCAAACGCAGCTGCAGCACAGCACTAGGAAACAGAAGATGCTGGTCTTTGGTCTCCACTCTGCCCCAGGCCACTGAGCTCTGTGTGTTTTTCTGCAGATTCTCCTTCGCCATCGTTGGCATCAACATCACGGACCTGGCCTACTCTCTGCTGGTGAGCGGAGCGCTGAAAACCCATCTCTACAACGTGGCTCCAGAGATGCCCAGCCTGGTGCACTTCCAGCAGACCTTCTGTACGTCTCATTTTTTAAAATATATTATTATTTGTTATACTTACACTGTAAGTTTCCAGTAAATTAAGTTTCCAGTAAATTAACAGCAATGTTAATGTTAGATGTTTTAAAGGGGCTTATTTATAGGGTTTTATGGGGTGTTCTCAACTAAGTGAAAGCATATATTTGCTCCAATTTATTGAGTAGATTCTATACATAACTTTTTTACAGCTTATAATTGGGTAGAATTAAGGAAGCTTCTGCTTGTGGTAGATTTATGTGTTTTGCCTCGTGCCAACAGTGAATTCCTGGGAAAAGTCTTAAATATAACCCCCAATTTTACCCTCATGTCACTATTTGTTACACTTGAGGAGATACAGTACTGCACAAAAGATTTAGGCACCTGTGAGGTTACTATAAAATTATAATTTTAAAGCATCCTTTCTTCAGTTTTGGCTTCAACCTCCTGCCGTATGTAAGCATTTTTTTTGTTTTGTTTAGCTATATTTAGTGATGTAAACACAGCTCAGAAATCTAGAAGGTAGATTACTTTTAATTTATATTAAAATATGGATCAGACATTGATACTTTCAGCATTTTCCTCTGTTTCTGTCTCTTACAAACATATTGCTGCTTTTTTAAAGTGTGCTATTTTACTGCCTATTCAATCCCCCTGTTCATCTCCTCATGAAGATTTTATATTTTGTATTGATGTTTTAAATTTAACAATCTGTGACCTGTAAACGGAGATTAATTATTATTTTGTTTAGCAATAAACAATCATAGAGTAAATACAAATACCTTTAATACAGAATTTGATGATTTTACATGACTGTGCACTTTGCAGCAGAGCATTAAGGAGAAATCTGGAACTAATCAACTTTGTTCTTCAGACTAGACCACAGCATGTGACCTGCAATCAGTGTTTAAAGAACTAAAATATGGATACAGTTTATAATTTTACTTTTACATTTTACTTTGGTTGCAGAAAATATGCTTGTGATTAGGGCTGCAACGATTAGTCGATATAATCAACAACGTCGATTATTTAAATTTGTCGACTACAAATTTCAGTCAACTAATGGATAATTTGTAACAGTCCTGCATTACACAAAGTGCTGGAGACAGAAGACACTTTGTCTGTATCTTCAAAAGCACCCAAACACAACAGATTACATATTTATTCACTAAATATCAGTACCCTCCTCGTTTAAACAACGTGGACATTTAAATGCCTTTTAAATCTCATGTTTAACCTTTTTTTTTGTTGTTGTTTTTAGAGATGGAGGACATGGCAGAAATAATCGTTGACTAATCGACTAATCGAAAAAAAAATTATCATCAGATTAGTTGATTACCAAAATAATCATTAGTTGCAGCCCTACTTGTGATGCCATTAATAATAGCTGTTCATGTCATTTTTTTATTTTTTTTTTTTACACTAACAAAAGCTTAAAAAAAGATAAACACTTAATTTCAGAAGAAAAACAATGAATGATTAACTGCCCCATTACTTTAAACACTCTAAACTGCATCTAATAAAATTTGTTATCTGTTTTTTTCTCCTCAGGCTATCTGATGCAGGAGTTCCACAGGTTCTGGATCGAGGAGGACCCGAGTGACATCATGGAGTTCAACCGTGTGCGCACCAAGTTCCACAAGCGCATCCTGAAGCAGCTGAAGAACCCAGACATGGCACTGTGTCCCCATTTCACTGCCTCCGACCTTCACCTGGTCAACCTGTAGCTGCTCATATGATCCCTGACCCCATCCATCAATCTGTAGCCGTCCATCTGTCCATCTACTTTATCTATCTACCCTCTGAACCCTGAGATCATCTTATCTCACCTCATCTCCCCATCCTTTCTTCAGATTCTGTCCATCTTCATCACTAGCTTCTTCTCATCACTGCCAACTGTGGAGTCTGTACCACACACACACACACACACACAAAATATCAATATGACAGTATTCATGCCTGAACAGCCCCCCTCTCACACACACACACACACACACACACACACACACCTGCCCAGATGTGTAGTTAGCTCAGATCACCAGCACTGAAGACCATGGTGATTGTAATAGTGCGCCACTGCACCGTAGTAGAGTATAGTGAACATTAACAGCACTGATTGTAAGGTATATTGCCGATAGTCAGCATGATGTTTAGCGTCTCCCGCCGTGTTTATCTGAGGTATTCAGCATTGCGCATAGATGATAGAGCTCCCTATCAACCAGTAGGTGGAGTCGTCAGTCCACGTACAGTAGAGAAGCGTTCACACGGCCAGTAGGAACAGCTTGCATTGAACTTAAATGCATTTATAGAGATAAGTGGTCTTTAATACATAGACTGTCTAACTGTAGCAGCAGTATTTCAACAGCGCAGGACATTCGCAGAAGAAATCAGACATGTGACATATGGGAACAAAGCATGCCTGTTCAGGCTAAATGGAATAGAAACATCTTTTCAGCTGTTAATAATGTGACCATTCACTCGTAACTCACCGCCATCTGTAATTTTTACATTTTTCTGTCCAGATATAAAGCAGAAAGCGTTTTGTTGTCGAGAAGTGGAGCTTAAAACCATTATATTTACTTGCCAAAATGGTAAAGAAGAAATGTGAGCATTTTTGTGAATGTGATGCACAACTCACAATGATTGTTTTCAACACTCTGTGTGTGTTTTTGGTGTTAATGTACACAAAAAAAGAAAATCGTCATTGAATGTTACTTTTTTATTATTATTTGAGCCACCAAAGCAATAAGCAGAAGTCTGGAACATTTTTTGTATCGTTTTTGCAGTTTTTTTGCACTGCTGGTGCCTGTCGTACCTAGCTATTCTTAGTTATTTAGACAGTTATAAGCAGTATTTAACTCTAAAGCCCATTAAAGCCCATTTCACACAGAATGCTGCTTGTTTTTCCACACATGGTTTCTGATTGTCTGGCTTACAAATATAGGAAAGCTGCACTTTTTGGTTTGTGTATCACTTACATTATAATAAAATGGTTTAAAATGTTTTACAGTAATTAGCTTATAATAAGGGGAGTATAGCTAAATAAAATCTAAAACATTTCAGCTTCAGTAATTTCAGATATAGGTGTTTGTTGATATGTTCATTGGATTAAATTGCACATTTAGCACCCAGAGAAAGAGAACGCTCTCCTATGTAGTGAGTGCTGTGTGCTATATAGAGCTATATGGGTTAGCGGTAAGCTGCTAGCTTGTGTGTACGGCTCCCCCCTCATTCGTATTTTTCAGCAAATGGCATGTGGTTTGTGTAGGAGATTAAAAATCTATATATTTTAATGTTTTAGTGTTATTTTTTATTTAAACTCCTTTTAGGCTAAATAATATATGTATATATATACATACACGTTGTTTGTTAACAATGTTTAAGGTATACGCTACTATTAAAATTTACACACAAAAGGCGTATTTATATTTAATATTTTAGCTCAATTTTACATGCTCAGCCACGTTTTTAACAGTTTACGTCACGGTTTAGAGGGTGTTATTGGTGGGGAAACTTGTTTTTCTGATAAAATCGACACTATGTGAGTGCAGCATACTACTAATAATAGGGCGACCTCCAAGGAATTAGACGTATTAATCAGTTAGCGATATGTAGACACCTAAATTTGTTTATATTGATGATTGTGTATATATTTTAGTATCCTTGCTGCTGCAGCTAAAAACCAGCTTTTGCTAAAAGCTAGTTTTGGATGGTTTAAGTTGGTTTTTGATGGTTGAAGTGGTTTAAAAGCTTCTAGCTAAGCTAAGGTATGCTATGGTAAGCTTGCTAGTGGTTGTTAAGCTTAAGACCAGCTAAACCATCTTGTCAAGAAGCTTGATTAGATTGAGTGTAACTGCAAACATAGTACTGTTTAAAAGTCTTAGTCCAGCACAGACTAGTGGTTTGCTTTGACAATCTGATGCTATTTGAGCTAACAAGTTATTGTACGGTATTGTAGCATCATTGGGGTGGAGTAAGATGGACCAGGCCATTGTCCTATTTAGCAAATTTACTTAAAGGAGAACTCTGGTGTAAAATTGACTTTTGTTGTAGTAAAACATGATAAAAAAACTTACCTTTGATGAATAGCACACATCCGTTCTCCCACAGCGTTCAGAGATCCAGAAATTTTATGTACACTCCTCATAGCGTAGATTTTAATAAGCTTCTTGTGCACTTTTTAATTTATTAATGCTTCGTTTTAAATGTCAGGGCTCTCCGGATTCTAGCAAGGAGGTGTGGAGCTACTTTGAGCTGGATAACGGTGGAAAAAGCGATTTATCGGGACAAATTATGCCGCGTGTCACCCAGTCTGAAGGGTTTTTGGACAAACTGTTAAAATTTCTGGATCTCAGAACGCTGTGGGAGAATGGAGGTGTGCTATTCATCAAAGGTAAAAACTTTTTATCATGTTTTACTACACCAAAAGTCCATTTTACACTGGAGAAAGTTCTCCTTTAACAGGGAGAGGGAGTGAAATGGCCACCAACAAGCAGTGGTTCTCTCTTTTAGAAATATTGTCTCCACAGGTGGAGCTCTTATCCACCCTTCACCACAACACCAGGAGCTATTAACCTTAACAAACAGAAAAAGCCTCAACTCGCCACAGTATTATATATATAGAAAGCATATATATATTACATTATACTACATTTTAAGTTCCATCAAGTTTTTGGATAGAAGCTACTACGCTAAGCATATATGCATATATTTGTGTTGTGGTACTGCACATATGAGGCTTCATATTGAGTAGCCAATATATAGGTGTGAATTTGTTGCATCCAGTGTGAAATGGTCTGCTTAAGAACCAACATTATTTTAGTCTTTAGTCATTGTTTTATTGCTTTTTAGCTGATAAGATAGCTAATTAATGGATTGTGTATTCTGCTTACTATTTGTATATGCACACCTCTTTTTTTTCTTTTTAACCCTGGCCTTGAGCTAGTATTTCAGCTGCCTTTAAGTCATGTTGGAAATATTGGAAGGAGAAAACTCATGACAGACTTGCACTTTTTGTTTGCAGTAATTTTAAATAAAACAGAAGCAAACAAAAAGCAATTTTTTTCCCCAAGATATTTGTGTTGTTCCGACCAAAACCACGTAAATAGAGCATACAAATTCGTAAGTACGAACTTCCAAGGTGGACTTTAAGGCAGCATGTGTCCTTTTCTCACTTTTTCAGACCCTTTAAACTCTCTGGACGGTCACAGGGTTTTTTTTGCATGTTGACTATTTTTCATGGTTTTGCCTGTATTGTTTTTAAGCTGTTGTTTTGCTTGTCGTTTGCTTTTTTCTTGTTTCTGCAATGCTGTTTTTAATTTTTAACTTTTAACTCTTTTATCTGACTTAAAGAACGTTTTATGTAATTGTCAGAATGTCACTCATTCAATTAATTTCAGTGCACTACTAATATTACTGCAATGTTGTTAGCCAGCTAATGTAACTAATGTAAGTTACTAATACTGTGAATGCCTTTGCTTTTAGCTTTTAGCAATTTGAGCCTTATTTTTATGTTTTTGGGTATCAGTGAGCTCTGTGGTGATCTCTGTTTTTAAACTACATACAATCAATCAATCAGTAAGCTACAATCAACTGTGATAAATACTGACCATCTGTAAGGCTTTAAAACCGTGTTAAATGGTATATATATATATATAAATATATAGAAGCACTTGCTGTATATATTGCTTTAATGACCAGTGAGATTTTACAATGATATAAAAATTCATGTGCATGGCAAATCCATGATGTAACTTAACTCTGTGTGTGTCTCTCTCTCTTTACATTAGGGCTGCAACGATTAGTCGATTATTTAAATTTGTCAACTACAAATTTCATTGTCGACTAATCGTTTATTTGTAACAGTCCTGCATTACACAAAGTGCTGGGGACAGAAGTGCAATGGGACATGGGTAAATGGTTTGCTCACACACTGTACTATCAGCTTAGTCTGTGTCTCCAAAAGTGCCCAAACACAACAGATTGCATATTTATTCACTAAATATCAGTACTTTCCACGTTTAAACAACGTTTAGATATTTAAATGCCTTTTAAATCTTATGTTCTGCTTAGGCCTGTCACAATAACTACATTATCGACATACCGTTCAATAAATGGACATGACCTCAATCATTTTAATAATTGTGATATCGTCCACTGTGTTTGCACTTACAAAATGAGACAAGGTCTTTATGCCAGTCCAATAGGGGCCAGCTGGGACAGACCGGGGCTGCATGTCATGGTGCGGGGCGGTGGTTTTCCCCAAAGTTTATTGTCTTTGAAAGAGTGTAATTCATAAGTTATGATATTGTGTTATCATTATTTTAGTGTCATTTAATTAATGTTCTTGAAATGCCAACAATATCGTTTATCGCAAGAATTTCTGGGACAACTTATTGTGCGCGAAAACTGTTATGGTGACAGGTCTAGTTCTGCTGTTTCTATCGTTTTAAGAGATGGCAGAAATAATCATTGACTAAACGACTAATCGAAAAAAATATATATAAAATAATCGTCAGATTATTTGACTACCAAAATAATCATTAGTTGCAGCCTACTCTATATATCTCTTATCTCTCTGTCTGTATATTTTTATATCTTACAGTGGATCAGTATACCAGGGGGGGCTTTCTATTTGCCAGCAGTTGACGTCATGTTTGATTGAGTCGCTTGCGCTGTGAAAGAGGTGCTTTTTAAGCCCATTATCAAAGCTCAGAGCTCAGTGTAACAATAATAATAAAAAAAGTCTATAAGGAAAGACATCTAACACACTTCTGATGATTGTGTTGCCAAGGCTTTCACAGGTACGCACGCACCTGACTGCTGCTCACAAAGAAACAGGCAAGAAAAAGGCAGATAAAAAGTAGAGAACTTAGTAGAGTGGAGTGTAAATGTGACAAAGTGGTGGAAGCGTTGAAGTGCTGTCACTTCAGAGAAAATCTACTTCACTCAAAGAACTCTTTCAAAAACGACTCGAGTAAGAGTTACAGACTGAAAGCACCGCTGCTGCCTGTCAGGGTGGACGATTTTCTGTACTTAAAGATAGATTAAGATGCTGGATGTGCTACATTAATGCTGAAGTAACTGCTAGGAGATCCAGTGCACTGCACAGATTAATGAAACTCCAGCTATGCACACTCGTTTACGTACACTGTGCATCCAAATGGTTGTGGATATCCACCTTCTAATGAATGCATGTGTTTAAATACCAGAGAGATTATTAATATGGAGACCATCCTCTGGTTGAAATATAGTTGGGAGCACTCATAACGCTCTACAGAGCATGCTATGGCTATTGCTATTGTGTCTCACTCAACCCTTTCAGACCCTGCATCTATTACAATTGACATTATGTATTTTCTATTTTCTTTATTTTTTTCTTTAGTTTTGTTGCACATAACATTATATAATATATTTGAGAGCTGTTGTTCATCAGAATAGACCACAAACCAGCCAATAAACAAGTTTATAAACCAATTAAACAGCAGCTTGAGTTGTAATCGAGCCATTGAGGCAAAGTAACTTAATTTTTTTACAAATTTAATTTAATTTAGAATACGTTTCAATCATGTTTTATTTATTTAGAGATGGTTTATGAAATAAAAAGGTCAATATGAAACATAAAATATTACACACAGGCTTCCAATGCAATGGAAATAAAAAAAAAAAACTATGAAATATTTGCTGTATAGATTTTATAGTAGAATATTCGAGTCTTCTTTTCTGTGCATTACACACAGAAAACAGCATTCTTACATTTTTTCCATCACTGGAGATTCAAATTTAGGTCTGAAAGGGTTAATGCAATCAAAACCTCACAGCATTTTTCCTTAACTGGACAGTTTCTGCAAATGCAGGATAAACTATTAAAAATATACCCTTGATTTCAGAACAGACCACGGGACCAATCTTCGCAATCCTACACCCCGCCAACACCTTACAAATGCTTGTGAATATATCTACTTCAGTGGGCGTGGTGGTCTCAAAACCACTACCGACTGAAAACAACCTAGACAGACATCAACAGTCAAACATTTACTGCAATCTTGACAGTGATTTGTCACTTGTCTTAAAAGGAATGGCAAGTGACACGCTGATTGGTGTATTGCACGTTATGCCCACACCCATACACCTCTTCACATCTGTATAACTGATGCTCTCAAACACTGTATTAAGAGGCATTAAATTCAATCGTTAAGTAATTAACTCTTGAGGAATTCAGCACAGCTGTTAACTGAAAGCCTGAATTCCCGACTCTACCTCATAAAGCTGACTGAGATATTTCCAGTTTTGCTAAGATGTGCAAAACTGTCATCTAAGCAAGAGGTGCTACTTTGAAGAATCTAAAACATAAAACATATTCTGATTTGTACAACAATTTTTGGTTTACTAAAATATTACATATATTTTTCTTCATAGTTTGGATGAGTTTAGTGTTAATCGACACTGCAGAAAATAATAATGACATTTAACAATTAAGGTGTGTCCAAACTTTTGAATAAATGCCCAAAAACTACATTTAGAAAAAAAGCAGTTATGACAGCCTGTAGTGACACCTTAAACAAACCTGAAGAGTCATATTATGTGTAATTCACCATTAATTAGAATTTTCTGTTGTTTTGATAAAAGCAGTAACCTAATTTAATCAAAAGAACACATTTAATATGATGAGATGAAAGCTAATTAATTGGGGTTAATAGTAAAAATAGTGATAATAACAGATCACACTAATTTGTCAGTTTCAGTAATTGTGGCTGCAGTACAGTGAAGTGACAGTAATTAATGATGGCTGTTGTTAAAGATAATAAGGACAGAAGTCACTGACTACACACACACACACACACACACACCGACTCACTCATGCAGTTACTTAATCAGTCAGTCTTATATTCAGCTTCAGGTATTGTTCACATCATCTATCAGAATGGGAGGAAATGTGATTTCAGTGATTTTCAGTGCGGAATGATTTTTGGTGTCGCTAGGTTAATTATGTAATTGGTCAAATACAGGCAAAGCTATTATTCACTTTTATGGTTATGATAATATGTTATGTTACTAAAACCTAATATATATACAGAATGTACATTTAGGCAATGTGTGTGCATAAATGCTGTGTCTGTAAGTGTGTGTGCATGGGCCATACTTATATTTTAATTTGGATTCACACCTCAAAAAAGGCGCTTTAAAACCCACAACAACCCATATTCACATTACCCTTACGACCACAGGCTTGGTGAGCCCTGTTCTAGACCTGGCTTTAACTGAGAAGATACTTTTTTTACATTTTTTATTTTATTTCTAATTTTTCCCTTTTACTCCCCAATTTACACGGCCAATTGCCCAATTATCCCTGCTCATTGTGGCAGCGCTTTAGACCGCTGGACCACTCGGCGCCCGAGAAGATACTTGAAGAAAAAAAAAACATAAAGAAATAAAATAATCAACTTCATAATATAATAATATTTAAATCAGCTGCCAACAAGATGTTTTTTCTTTTAAATTGAAAGCAGTGTTGTTTCTGACTGGGGAGAGGACAAAATATTATAATAAATGGCATTAGTGTGCTCCTGCTACCATTCCAACAGTTTCACATATATTCATTCTAAACAGAGTGGTCTGGTAGGCTTTAGGAACATTTTCTGGCTATCAGAAAACAGATTTTGTTGGTTAGCTGAGTTACATGTTGCTGCTAATAGTGCTGATACAAGAGCTACTGCAAACATGGAGATATTACAACAGCAAACTCTCAAACTCAGTCATCCTCTGCTCATTCCTGTATCGTTAAAACAAAGAAACAATGAACTAGAACTGAACAGAGCTGATGAGCTAAAAGAGAGTGTGACAGATTCCTTGATAAAATCTGGAAAAAATGTGCAATTACACATTTTCACCAAAACCTGCCAGCTGTCACTTTAAATTCCTGCTTTTTTTCTGCTACCAAACAGAGGAGGGTGCCTCCAGGGCAAGAGTTAAAAAAAGCTGAGCTAGATCTTTCCAATAAAGCCAGTAAGTCTTAGACTGGGCCGTTGTTTACAGAGGTCTGTTGTTAAAAATCGTGCTAAAAATGAAACAAAATGTACAGTATATAGTTCTAGTTTTTAAACAGCCCACGTTGTACTCATGTGCATGTATGTCCTACTAAGGACAGGGGCTTTTACTACCTTATCCTTTAAGATATTTGAATTTTAAATGTTCCAATGCAAAAAGGTCAAAAGTCTTGAGAGACAATAATTATCTTGTATTCTTTGTAAGGCTATGCTACACTATGATTAAGAGGTTACTGGTTCAAGTACAGATCAGGATCTCCACAGCATGTAGGTGTATGATGGGGGAGGAACAACCTGGTCCTCTCCCTCTGGGAGTCCCAGAGAGATGACTAGCAGGGGTTATGTCAATACTACGTCAATACTTTTAATGCAGACTCAACCCTGAAAGGGATCATCAATTTATTGCTCTTTGGGACCCTTTTTATTAGCACAAAAACAACAGTTTTTCTACACACCTCCCTTTTTTCTTCTCTCTCTAATCGACTACCTGTACCAAAAGTGAGCCCACACAGTAGATAGATAGATAGATAGATGTCATGGTGTGGTGCATTTTCAAGCTATGCCAGATCACATTGTTCTTGATTAAATACACGTTGACTGCAAACAGTGGCCATAACTTTTAAAAACGCACACTCTAGTGTGATATTTCAGCAGGACAATGCTCGTCCACATTCTGCTGTGGTCTTAAGAGCTCGCCATGAAGACACCAATACTACATTACATGTATTTCCAGACCTATGCCTAATGGATAATGTGTGGGATGCTTTTGGATGCGCTATTAACACATTTAACTACCCCTGCAACAAAATTTGCAGAAACTCTGTGGGAATATTAGCGCTGCATGGGATGAATTATCACAGGACAACATTAGGAACCTCTACAACTCCATGCTGAGATGTCTGGCAATACAAATGCATTGCACACCATCTCTGTATGAGTAGTTTATTAAATTGTGTGACCAGGAGTTGCCTGTATCAGTCTACATTTTACTAATTTATTGTTCCTGATAACTTTTATCTTCTTTCCATATAGCTTTGAAACCGACACTTCTTTTTCTGAAGATGAGTGTGCAAGTGAAGGTATTTAGAGTATACTACCAGTATCTCACACAAGGGGGAAGCATTGTCTCTTAAATACTTCCCATCATCCGGAATCAATATTTCCACACAAAGGATGAAACACCCCGTACTTTTTAGTGGATGCTTCACTCAAGCACTTTGTATGGGGTCTGGATTAGGCTAGTTCAGATTTCATGGTCCAAAGGGAAACTGTAGATTATGATTATTATTAAAGAGTTATGCTCAGTCCTTAGCCAGTCATTGGGCTTTGAATCTGCAATGTACGCCAGTCTCACTATCAGTGCGTATGGATTTGTGGCCTGAGAGGGATGTTAAATCTGGCTCTGTATATCTCTGTATATCTTATTCCTTCAGCCAAGCAGCCAGTCTAGACAGAGAAGCACTAATGCCACCTGACAGCCGATCTGACATCAGACACAGTCTGTCACACGCACTGTCCCGCTTTTCAACACGTGTGCCTTATTGTGGTGTGGGCCAATGACAGTGCTTAGCATAATGTCCAAACATTTCATGACAGGGGTGTCAGGAAGCATTAAGAGTGCTTAAAGCATGACAAGAAAGCTGTGGAAAATACTCGCAGCAGATGCAGCGCCATCTCTCTATCACCCGATACCAATTACACACAATAAATCATTCAAACGCCTCCTGTAGCTTCATCCAGGGGTGTAGACTGGCTTGTATAATCCACACACCAGTGACTGAACGCGACCTAGCTGGAGTAAACAGATGAAAATAGCCCATCGCTCAGGGCTGCGCCGCATCTGCCCAGCCCCCTCTGTGAACGCCTGCCATTTTGAGGCTGCAGGAGGTGGACCAGAGGGCCTGCTGCAGCCCCCCGGCCTGATGGAGATGGGCAGTTGAGCAGTGGGCATGGCACGATGAAAGACGAGCCGGGTCTTTGTGCGGATCTCCTCATGACCTCAGCACCTCGTCAGCACGTCAATAGTGGCCGGTCAATTGGGTAACTAATCAATATTCCTCGAGCCCTGCTGTGGCTGTTTGCTAAATTTACACCACACTCAACATCCAGTATCAGAGCACGGAATAATTTAGGCCCACAGTCACATCCAGCTTAAGAAAACTGAGCAACTCAAGTCCAACACCAGAAACAACAGAACACCAGAATAATGTAGATCCAGAACAACACTGAACATTTATTACCAGTGAATATAATCGATTTGTGTCCACAATTCCACTAAGCACCTGGGAATACAATAATATAGGTCCATATCAACATTAAACACTAGAAAACTATTTTTTCCATATTCAATGAGTAGCCTACAGTACAGGAAGTCATCTCATCATCTGATTTTGAATTTCCTTATCAAAATTAATACTTAAAAATCATAAAAAAATTAAGAGATGATTTTATGGAACATCAGGCAATAATAGAAACTATCAGAGCAGAGCAGTCTGTGAGCGTGCCTAGCCACTTTAATTTTGAGTCCTTATGTCAGCAGCTATTAGACACTTGTTTTTAGTCATAGTGTTGCACACTTTAATTTTTCAACATTAACACTTTAATAAAACATTATCGTCATTATGGCTATTAGAAAAATATGTTGTGGGGAGAGAGGTGGTAAACTATAGGACTATAGGTGGCGTGGTCTAAGCTTTTCTCCTTAATAGCATTTTTTATTCTTACATTACTTTTACATTTATACTTTTATTTAAAGAGTAAAAAGCTTGAGTTGATGCTTTAAGTTATACAGAAGTATTTTAAACCCTAGTATCTATACTTTTACCTAAGTAATAAATGTCAATACTTTTCACATCTTTGATCAATAATTCTTAAGAACTCAATATATCGCCCAGCCTTAGATTAAACTGAAAGGAGGTTTAACATTAAATATTAGAAAATAGTGGGTCCATAACAACAGTTACTGACTAACATATAGTGCTGTAGGTCTATAAAACATTCAAAGCTAATTACAGAATTCAGATATAAACACTGAATGCACACAGAAATAAACAGAATACACATAGACAGAGAAATGAACACAGAAATACACATAGAAAGACAGAGATACACACAAAACCACACATAAATACACAAAAACAAATAAATACGGATAAATACACACAAACATACACACAAAAGTACACAAAAAATACACAAAGAAAGATACAGAAACACAGAAATTCACAGAATTAGACATCTATAAAAAGCAGTGACCGGTAACTTTACTGTAGCCTGGTGCTGGTTGTGTTTAAACCATAATAACTAAAGACCAGAGTAATATACAGATATTTAACACATATTATATCAAACAGCAGAACTTACCATATCTAACCAGCCCAGAAACATCATTCTGATATTAAACACCAGCTTTTAATTCACCTCAGAAAACAGTTAGCATTGCTAACTAGCTGAGAACACCACCTGTTAACTGATAAAACTAATCCGCCATTTTCAACTTCAAAATAAAAGCCTCAGGGTAAAATTGAGCTGAATTGCACAGTTTAAAATACACAGCATGTAATAATTTGGATTATTGTTTTTTAATCAACTGACAACACTTTTAAAAATGGGACAAAAAACCCATAAAAAAAGAAAAAAGAAAAAAAAAGAAACGGAATTTGCAAAAAAAAAAAAGAGCCCTTTATACACACTGCATTTAATACTAAAAAACCGAATAATTGAAAAGCTCAAAATATATGAAAATATCATATCATATATCATAATGTAATATTTTAGGTCTGTATCAACATTCAACTCCAGAAATGTAATAATAAACTGTAGTTTCATATAACATTTAACACCAAAAAAAAATCTAATCTAGTTTTAGTTTATACCAACAACCATAAAATAGAATATGTAGGTTGGTACCAGTATCAACAACAGAAAGTACTATTTTCTATTTTAGGTCCATATCAGCATTCAACACTAAAAAATTAAATAGCTGTAGGTACATAATAACAATCACCTATATCAAAATATAATAATATAATGGGATATTTTAGGTCTGTATCAACATTTATCATTAAAAAAAGAGAATATTCTTGGTCTATATCAGCATTTAAGCCACAGAAAAAATGCAGTTAAACCCAAAATACAGCTTTAAAATAAATTAAGAGACCACTTCAGTTTCTAAATCAGTTTCTCTGATTTTGCTATTTATAGGTTTATGTTTGAGTAAAATGAACATTGTTGTTTTATTCTATAAACTACAGACAACATTTATCCTGAATTCAAAATAAAAATAAAATAAAATTGTCATTTAAAATTAGAAATGGTTAAATTAACAAAAAGATGTAGAGCTTTAAAAACTGAAATAATGCAAAGAAAAAACGTTCTTATTCATAAAGTTCATAAAGAGTTCAGAAACTAATATTTAGTGGAATAACCCTTTCATTTTTAATCACAGTTTTCATGCATTTTGGCATGTTCTCCTCCACCAGCCTTACACACTGCTTTTTGATAACTTTATGCCTTTACTCCTGGTGCAATAATTCAAGCAGTTCAGTTTGGTGGTTTGATGGCTTGTGATCATCCATCTTCCTCTTGATTATATTCCAGAGGTTTTCAATTTAGTAAAATCAAAGAAACTCATCATTTTTAAGTGGGCTCTTATTTTTACCAGAGCTGTATATATGTTATGCGCTAAAATGTTTATGCACTTTTCAGTAAACTAATAGTGTTTAATTTCCAGTGAAGATCAGGATCAGCTTTATCTCAGTATCTACAATCTACAGCAGTACACCTACATGATAGTGTGGTACCTGATATGATGGTCAGTGATGTGTAAGCGTGTCTGAATAAAGTGGGTGTAGTTCATTAATGCAGTTTACACAGAGCTGATGCTGAGGGGTTGAAGATGACGCAGAGAGAAGCTGCAGATTCTGAGGTCCTCCAGTGTGTTTTTCCCTGAAGGTCATTAGACTCCTCTCTCCGTTCTGACATATGTAGCAACATCTGTTGGAGGAGGAGAGCTTCTTATTCCTCCCCCTCTCCAAACATCGCCGCTCTGCAATATTTATTTGCATTCCGTTTGCGCACAGAGCTTTCGCCTCTCAGCAAGGTGTCTGTGGAAGGATGGATGGATGGTCAGGCGAGCGCTGATTGACCTTTATGTTCGGGTCACTGCTTCCTGACCTTGAATCCCTGCAGCACGGTCACTTTAATAACCGTCCATTTGAATCACATGAGAAACACAACGGCTATTCGACTGAACACTCCATTTTATATAAAAATATGATATACCCTCACCTCCAAAAGTATTGGAAATGTGAGGCTCCCTTTATTTCTGCTGTAGACTGAACACATTGTGGATTAGTATTAAAAGATTAACATTTCAGCTTTTATTTCCATCTTGATCTGATACACAGTTCAGAAGATAGCACCTTTTATCTGAACCCACCCATTTTTCTTGTGAGCAAAAGTATTTTTTGGAACATGTGGACTGTCAGGTGTGTTTTGTTGCTCAGGTGTTTTTATTTCCCTTTGATTTTTCAAACAACAAATAGCCCTGAATGACTACGTTCAGTTTAAGAAATGGGTTTTGCATGTGCAAACTGTGTATTTATAGTTAGAGGGGTAATTAACATGAAAACCAGAAAGCTGTTTATGGGTGAAAACATGCAGTTACAAAGCTGAGAGAAGATAGAAAATCAATCAGAGCTATTGCACAAATATTGTCCATAACCAGTACAACTGTTTGGAATGTCCTGAAGAAGAAAGTCGTCACTGGTGTACTTAGTAACAGATGTTGATCAGGTAGATCAAGCAAAACCACAGCAGTTGATGACCGAACCATTGTGCATGAGTGCATTAATAGCTACATATTTCCAGAGGATGTATGTATGCAATAATAATGTATGACCTTTTAGGCAAAATATATGAAAACATCACTCTTTATACAGGGACATACATGTGTATTGCATGACACATACGTATATATGCTAAAGTTAAAGTGTAACCCAATTGAACGATTCATATTCATGAGTCTTTGAGTCTTTAGTCAGAACAAATTCAAATTATAAATATTATCATTTTGTTTCTGGTAATATTTATTGGTGCTTTGGCCTTGTGTTCCACAGCCTTTGCGCAAACATGTTTATCATTATGATTTTATTAAGCATGATAACAGTCCTGATAATTGCCCGTGTGTTACCATTGCTCTGCTGGTTTCTCTCCCTGCAGGAGAGGAGCTTTCATGGGCAGCAATAATGAGCAGGCTGGAAATCCACATATTCAATAATGGGAGATTAGTATGCCATGCATGGAGTGTCGTCCTCTTAGCTGCTGTAGGTGGAGCGAGATAAGGTCTGTGGCGTAAGACAGAAAGCTGCAGCTCATCAAAAAATAGCAGGAGCGAGATGAGGGGAGGCTGGGAACGGCGCGTCCATTGTGGTTTTATGTAGAATTCATAATGTGGGGAGGTAAAGCACAAGCTACACAACATAGCGCTGATTTCAGCACTCCTCAGCTTTTTGAACTTACGACGAATGTCTTACATATTATTTGTTTCTGGTGCTGGAAATCCAGTCCAGAGTAAACACATCAATGTAGAAATTAATAGACTAGAGCTCTAGACCAAAATACATTCTGCAGTACAGCCTGCACCAAGTGAGGGCACTACAGGTCATTAATATCACAGTGTGGGGAGATATACTAAGTATGAGAGCCTGCAGACATCTGCTCATCCAGAGTTTCTTTCCAACGTTTCTTCAGCAATCAGGGCTATTCAGAAGAATATTGCTCCACTGATATATTTGAGATATTTTAGGTTCGTATCAACATTTAGCACTAGAAAAGAGAATATTATTGGTCCATATTAGCATTTAAGCCACAGATACTAAGAACTAACATGGACTAAGGTGCTGCTACTTTGATTAGGAAAACGCTGGTTCGAATCCTGTTTATGCAGCTTGCCATCAGCCCTTGGGGAGCCCTGAGAGAGCAAAGTTAGCCTTGCTCTCTCTGGATAGTTACAGTAGATGGTGCTCTTTCCCTCATCATTTCAAAGGGTGATGTCCGCAGCACAAGGCTGCATCTGTGAGCTGATGTATCAGAACCGAGTTGCTGTGCTTTCCTCCGAGTGCACTGTGATGCTACTCAGCAATGCTGCATCAGCAGCAGTTCAAAAAGAGGCGGAGTCTGATTTCACATGTATCGGAGGAGGCATGTGCTAGTCTTCACCCTCCTGGTGTTGGGGCATCACTAGTGATCGGGGGAGTCCTAATGAGTGGGTAATTGGCCTTGTAAATTAGGGAGAAAATAGGAGTAATTGGGACATTTGATTGCATACCACCACACAAGAGCATTAGTAAGATCACATTAGTCATTAGTTTATTTCAAAGGTAAATAATGGAGCTCTATATAACACAGTTTTATGTCTCCACAATCCACTGGAAGGCTGGGGGCTTTATACTTGAGGGCTTCAACCAATGCTTTAGGCACAGTGGCCTTAAGCTCTTGAGCTTCATAACAATGTTATGAACATTGTACATTACAATCCATTAAAGCAGCTGAATTTACTGAAGATACCTGCAATAGTTCTAATGAGGAAACTTTTGCCATACTGACAGTATCTTTAGGTTATGCCTAGCAAATAAGGCTTCCAATGGAAACCCATTATTATATATATATATATATATATATATATATATATATATATATATATATATATATATATATATATATATATATATATGTAGTCAGTTGGTGACAGGCCAGCAGACTAAGGTTCTCCCACTATGATCTGAGAATCCCAGATCATGCTGCTTGACTTGACTTCTCCATCAGCAGTCGGAGTCCGAGAGAGCACAATTTGCGATTGATTTCTCTGTATGCGTACAGTAGTGTGATGTAGGTTAGCAAAGGTGTCTATTAGCTGTTGTATCAGAGCTAGGTTGCTTAGCTTTCCTCATTGATATTGATACATATATAAACGACTCCTTCTTCAACAACAACAAAAAAAAAAATCGTATTTGAGAGACGACTCGTAGCTTTATAAAGGGAAATGAATGTGTTTGTTAGCAGCTCATATGTGGAGCATCTTTTGCTGGAGTGGAGAAACAATAAACAGCTGGTCTGAAGTTCTTGCTCAGGTCGAGGAGGTGAAAAAAGGCCAGGCGGTTTGCTTTTGCTGTTTTTTTGCAGCTATAGCTGCACAGCTGCTGCACCAAGAGATGTGTGAGTATGAGAGAGAAGCACGTAGAACTAATGCTAATGCTAATGCGTAAAAGAAAAAAGACACATGAATTTATGTTGCATGTCCATGGAATGCATACGTATTCAATTTAGGACCACATATGAAAGTGACTCAAATCTGATAGAAAAATCGTATTTAGCACGTTCACACAGCCATGATGTCATGGTGATGTCACCATGAAGCCTTGTTAGACTGTTCCATATCTGTGACCATAGAATACTGCCTGCAGCTAAAGCTTTGAAACACAGCTTACCGTCTGTGGTAAAGCCATATACAGTATTATCACAAACCCCACGATGTGGAGGCTGTGATCTGGCCTGGATAGCTGTCACTCTAAATAAGTAATTTACATGCTTTTGGGATGATATGATACTGTTGTGATTAAACTAATATAATAATCAATTATGTGATCTGTACATAAAGTTAAAAAAAACTTCTGATGAAATTTTGATTATGAAAACCTCAAAGGTGAATCTAAAGTTTTCAGCAGTCCTATGGCTGTAACTGGATCAATCAGGATCAACCTGAAAGTTTTAAACTTCCTCATTCAGCTGTAATAATACTTTTAAAGGTCAACTACCGAACCTGACTGTTTTTTACACAACGCTTCCTCCGACTCTGTGAATTCTCCGCTAATGGTCTGCCTGTGTTCCACCAGGATCACAGCTGGGCAAAGCTAAAGGCTTACTGGATTCCCTGTTTTTAGGTAAAGAAAACAGTGCAAACCTCTGAGAACCAGGCAAGAACAATCAATCACAGCTTAGTCTTTGTAAGAGCAGCCAGGAGAAATCCCTATCCAATCTCTCCAGTCTTTTACACTTTTAAGGAAAAAAGCCACTAGTGAATATGGGGTGATGGGGGTGACGGGGTGATGGTGTGAAGGGGGGGGGGGGGGGGGGGGGGGGTGGTGGTGCTCTCAGTCTGATCATTAAACATTAGGCTGTTTATACTGTCAACAGCAAATTTGCCTTTCATCAACCTAGTTGTTATTCAGCCGTCTTCTGCACCAAGTCTTTTAATGAACACTTTCTGTACATATTAATGACTGCCATTGTTGTTAAGCACAATCACTGTTATTTTCAGTCATGGCCTAAAGAGGAGGTGTGGTCCCGCTGTCAGACGAACCATCAATGCATCCTTATCCTCTGTAAACTAGACAGATAACAGATATACAGTACTGTGCAGAAGTTTTAGGCACCAAAGCAAATTACACTAATCCATTTATCTCAGCGATATGAGTGTTTTTACCTGAAAAAAGCACCACATATGATTTAAACACATGCAAATAAACATACATACAATAAAACGTAACAAGGAATTCTCATTTACTCATTTAACTAAGTATGTTATATCCTGTGAGCCAAGCTGAAGAACAAAGTGTAGAGATTACAGATTTCTCCTGTTCTTGTGACAGTGTTTTTGTAGATTAACCTATAGAAGCCCATTCCTGCCACTTAAAAAATAAATATATAAAAAAGTTATTATTATTATTAAGTAAACTGATATCTCAATATTTTGACATACTAAGTCATTATCTTGAGATAGTAAGTCATTATTTTGAGATACTGTCATTATTTCAAGATACTATCTCTTATTATTTTGAGATACTATCTCAATATTTTGAGATTCTAAGTCATTATTTAGAGAGAGTAAGTCATTATTTTAAGATACTATCTTAATGTTTTGAGATTCTTAGTCATTATTTTAAGATACTATCTTAATGTTTTGAGATATTAAGTCATTATTTTGAGATAGTAAGTCATTATTTTAAGATACTATCTCAATGTTTTGAGATATTAAGTCATTATTTTGAGATAGTAAGTCATTATTTTGAGATACTGTCATTATTTCAAGATACTATCTCTTATTATTTTGAGATACTATCTCAATATTTTGAGATTCTAAGTCATTATTTAGAGAGAGTAAGTCATTATTTTAAGATACTATCTTAATGTTTTGAGATTCTTAGTCATTATTTTAAGATACTATCTTAATGTTTTGAGATATTAAGTCATTATTTTGAGATAGTAAGTCATTATTTTAAGATACTATCTCAATGTTTTGAGATATTAAGTCATTATTTTGAGATAGTAAGTCATTATTTTAAGATACTATCTCAATGTTTTGAGATATTAAGTCATTATTTTGAGATAGTAAGTCATTATTTTAAGATACTATCTCAATGTTTTGAGATAGTAAGTCATTATTTTGAGATAGTAAGTCATTATTTTAAGATACTATCTCAATGCTTTGAGATAGTAAGTCATTATTTTAAGATACTATCTCAATGCTTTGAGATAGTAAGTCATTATTTTAAGATACTATCTCAATGCTTTGAGATAGTAAGTCATTATTTTAAGATACTATCTCAATGCTTTGAGATAGTAAGTCATTATTTTAAGATACTATCTCAATGCTTTGAGATAGTAAGTCATTATTTTAAGATACTATCTCAATGCTTTGAGATACTAAGTCATTATTTTAAGATACTATCTCAATGCTTTGAGATAGTAAGTCATTATTTTAAGATACTATCTCAATGCTTTGAGATAGTAAGTCATTATTTTAAGATACTATCTCAATGCTTTGAGATACTAAGTCATTATTTTTGAGATAGCAAGTGTGTTTGCTTTTGAAAAAAAAAAGTTTTTTTTTTCTCCAGTGAAGCTACCATACTTAACGTACAGCAAAGTCAAAATAATGAGATAGTATCTCAAAATAATGACTTATTAACTCAAAATAATGAAATAGCAGTTTACTTAATAATAATAAAAATAATGAGCTGGATTATTTTATTGTTTTAGGTGGTGGGAATGGGCTTTCATAGTAACGAGATGAGTTGTGATAATTTAAGATGAAAAAAATGGTGGAATTGGTGACCCCTGATCAGTCATGTAGTGTAAAAATCATAATGGCCTGACGACTCAAAAACTCTATATTTTCTTCAAAAGAAAATACGAGAAGTGTATGTTAAGGGTGTGAATGTGTGTGTCCACAAAAAAAATCCAATCCCCAATAAAGACACTCAAGCAAAGACGTTTTGGCATTAATATTTTACTAAAAAAATGAAGATCAAAATAAATATTTACAATTTAAGCCAAAGTAGGACACCCTTTTCATTAGAGCTTTATAGAGCTACACAGAAAAGCTCTTCACTCCTCCCTCCACACGTATCGATCCTCACTGTGAACCACGGCTGCTGCACCTTTTAGCCAGCGCGTAGCGGACGCACCAGACCACGCGCCTCATCGCCGCGCTGAAGAAGCTTTTCACAGATCTGCACTTTGCTTGATAACTCATTTTCTGGCAAATTCTACCCTCGTACATGAAAGGAAAATTGCACTTGATCCAGCACATTTTCTCTAAAACACAAAATTACATTTCAGAAAAGAACCCTCAAATGCAAAAAGCTTTCATTCAGACCAACACAAATCTCACTCCTGTCAGTCGCTTTCAGCAGAGGTCAGACGTGTGAGATTTCGATGAACAGATTGTGGTTGATTTTTTGTGATTTGTGTGTGATTTCTGATTGTGCTGTGAAATGTTTGTGTTTAGCAGTCTGCTTACTGCTCACAACAGAATGTCCTCTTCACGTTAAAAGGGGAGTTCACTATTTTTCACATTTGAGCTTCAACATTTTACATATTTTACCATTTTAAATGAATTGCTTAAATGTGTTTTTACTTTAAAGAATTTATATATTTTCTCTTACTCAGACAGAACATCACTAAAAGTAAACTTCTTATTGTTGGATTGTATTGACATTTTTTATTTAGATATCTTATTATTACATTCTAAAGAAAAAAATCTTTAGTTGATCTCATATGATCAGATACCAAAGAAGACTATTTTATTATACCTGAAAGAAAAAATATATAATTTTATTATCACTTTACAGTAAAGAAAAATGATTTTCCCTTGCTTAATTCTGTTTTTAATAACTTATTTTAATAACTTCTTATTTACATACAAAAACAATGCAAAACACTATGCATTACAAAACATTTGACAAAAATGGACACAAATTGCTCCTCATTATTAGATTTTAAGGAAAATACATTAATATATCTCATTATTAGATCTCAAAGATAAATATTATAGCAAACTTTATATTGTTGGATTTTACTGACAAATGATTTAGTAGATTCTATATTATAAGACCTTAATGTAAACTGCTTTAATTATATTATATATATTTTAGTATAATTTATATAGTTTTATATTTATATTTTGTATTTTTATATTTTAGTAATTCAATTAAATCTGCCTCTTATTCACACAGAACACCATTCCATGAGAAAATACTCATCACACATTCTTTATAATCCTTCATATATATGTTAATAACATTAAAATCATACGAATGTTTTAATAAAGTGTATAAAGAATAATCATATTCAGGTTCTTGTTGTTGTAAATGCTGTTGTTAGATTAGCTGAGACACAATAAAACAATAATTCTGAACATCAGCGCTCAGATCAAACAGAGATCAGACGTGATCTTGGATGAACTCCCCTTTTAACAAACAGTATATTTCTGAAATCATCTACAACATTCAGAGGACATTTCTCAACATGAATACCGGGTTGTGCAGTAGTCATAGCATGACTTTACAAGAATGACATTCAGAGAACATTAAGCATCGGTCATGCTAAGCTCACACAGTATTTAATACTTATTAAGAAATAAATTTGCTGGGTCATTTTAATTATATTTTTGGCAGGAATAAATTGAGCAACACTTTCTAGGAATGCTTTATACAAAAGCTCAACTTATAATGAGTTGTAATGAATGGCACAGTTTTCTGATTTATTACTGTCACATAAAAATGTGCATAAGACATTATTAAGCAGGAAAAATGCTTTAAAAATGCTTTTAAATAAATCATTATACAATCTAAAAGACAAATGCCTTTTATGTTATTAATTCTCAAATGTAAATGCTTCAGTAGATCAACTATTATTGGAACTCCCAAAAATGCTTTAGAAAATCTGCTATTAATAAACCCTATAAAAATCTCTATATGAAAAAAGCATATTATTATAACCCAAAAAATGCTTAGCAGATCATTGATTATTTTTTTTTCTATTGAAAGATACTAAAGTAAAATGCTTTAGTAGATTTTCTATTAATAGATACTAAAGTAAAATGTTTTAATAAATCTCATATTAATAGATCCTGAAGTAAAATGCTTTAGTAGATGTTCTATTAGTAGATCTTAAAGTAAAAGTCTTTAGTAGATCTTCTATTAATAGACCTTAAAGTACAATGCTTTAGTAGATCTTCTATTAATAGATACTAAAGTGCACATTTTTAGTAGATTTTCTATTAATATATACTAAAGTAAAATGCTTTATTAGATCTTATATTAATATATCCTAAAGTAAAATGCTTTTGTAGATCTTCTATTAGTAGATCTAAAAGTAAAATGCTTTAGTAGATCTCCTATTAATAGATCCTAAAGTAAAATTCTTTAATATATCTTATTTTAATATATCCTAAAGTCAAATACTTTAGTAGATCTCCTATTAATAGATCTTAAAGTAAAATACTTTAGTAGATCTTCTATTAGTAGATCTTAAAGTAAAATGCTTTAGTAGATCTTCTATTAATAGATCCTAAAGTAAAATGCTTTAGTAGATCTTCTATTAATAGATCCTAAAGTAAAATGCTTTAGTAGATCTTCTATTAATAGATCCTAAAGTAAAATGCTTTAGTAGATCTCATATTATTAGAAACTAAGGTAAAATGTTTTAGTAGATCTCCTATTAATAGATACTAAACTAAAAGTCTTTAGTAGATCTTATATTAATAGATACTAAAGTACATTTATTTAGTAGATCTCCTATTAATAGATCCTAAAGTAAAATGCTTTAATATATCTTATTTTAATATATCCTAAAGTCAAATACTTTAGTAGATCTCCTATTGATAGATCTTAAAGTAAAATGCTTTAGTAGATCTTCTATTAGTAGATCCTAAAGTAAATGCTTTAGTAAATCGTCTATTAATAGATCCTAAAGTAAAATGCTTAAGTAGATCTCATATTATTAGAAACTAATGTAAAATGTTTTAGTATATCTTCTATTAGTAGATCCTAAAGTAAAATGCTTTAGTAGATCTATTAATAGATCCTAACATAAAAGTCTTTAGTAGATTTTCTATTAATAGATACTAGAGTAAAAGTCTTTAGTAAATCTTCTATTAATAGATCCTAAAGTAAAATGCTTTAGTAGATTTTATATAATAATAGATCCTAAAGAAAAATGCTTCACAACTAAAGATTTTACTGCACTGTAACGCTGTGTGTGAATCAGAGCTTGAGATATAACTGTGCATGTGTTTATGATTGCTGTTGTAATATATTGCGATGAATATATTATGTTGTGTAAGTGGTCTTTATATTGGATGTATACTCGTGTTTTATAACGCTATATGTGTGTGTAACTCTTAAGTACATCTTATCACTGTGTATAACTGTTTATGCCATTCATTACAAGGCATGCCTGGCATGTAATGCATTATAGATGCATTACTGATGAATTATGTATACAGCATTCATGGGAAGTGTTTTCAGAGATTCATGTAGACTCTGGGCAAAAAAGGGGTTCTGTATAGTGCTGGAAATAGTAGTCAAAAAAGAGTTTTTGACTCGTAAGGATGGTGCAGTTTTTTGGTGGCATGCAGAGCCATATTAGGAGGTTCTAGATAGAACTGTAGAAGTCAATTTGGTGTTGCCTTTATTGAAGAACTCTTGAAAAATCTTGTTTTTTACAATACTGTATATCAGGGGTCGGCAATAGACGGCCCGCGGGGCAGATGTGGCCCACAAGCATAAAAAATAATAATTAAAATGCTTCTCTGGTGAGCTTTTGTTTTGTCCCCTGTCTCTCTGTTGCTTGTCGTGACTTTAGTTTCCGCCCGTTCTTGGGCTCTCCTTTTCTTTATAAGGGCGTTTTTTCCCGGCTGTGTCCCAATTCCCTACCTTGAGCAGCAGTAGTGTATTGGACTGCGACCCTGATGACACGGGTTTCCTTTCTTCTTGGGTTTACCTGCTCTGAATTTACCTGTTCTGCAGTTGGGTTCAACAACCCTCTGGGCTGAAGAGCTACTAGTCTGTAGCACTTCATCCCAAAACAGATTTTGCTAAAACTTCCTATGAACCCTGTATTCATAATGCCTTATAAATGCATTTATAATAATGCATAATACCTTAAAATGACTGTAATAAGCCTGTAAAATTGCTTATAAGTTCTTAGCATAGCACATTAAAAACTACAAGTGTTTATAAAGAATGGTGTATAATGCCTTATAATATCTGTTCATAAGAATATTGCACAATGTAGTGTTGTAATGCACTATAACACAGATTTGGTATATATTTTGGTATAATGCATCAGTGTTTTCATATGCTTTTTAAACGTGAATTAAATTTTATTATGCCTTACTGTAATGTCGTATAAAGCATTACGAGTGCTCTGTATTGACTTTAAGTGAAGTGTGTTTTAAACAAGTTTTTAAACAAGTAAATGTGATTATGCCTCACTGTAGGCATTTGAAAAGGCATTTGTAAACACACTTCACTTAAATCCAGTAAAGAGCACTCATAATGCTCTATAAGACATTACTACAGTGAGGCATAATAAGATTTACTTCACGTTTAAAATGCATATGAAATCTTACTTTTCATATCAGTAATTTAATGACTGTATATAAGGCTTTATAATGTGCTACACACTTTTATAAAAGCCTAATTTGAGAAATCATAGCTGCTTATTATAATGCATTATACCAAAATATACCAAATCTGTGTTATAGTGCATTACAACACTACATTGTACAAAGTTCATTTGAACAGATTATATATTGTAAGGCATTATAAGCAGTTTCTTTATAAACCCTTATACTTTATACCCTTTATAATGTGTAATGAATGTTGCTGTAAGTGCTTATTACAGTCATTATAAGGTATTATGCATGTCATATTATGCATTATGAATGCATTTATAATACATTTTGAATACAGGGTTTACAGGAAGTGTTACCCAGATTTTTTTTGTGGACTACCACAAAATATCCAGCCCATGGCCAAACTTGATTGCCGACCCCTGGTGTAGAGGGTCTCAGTACTTCAGACAGACAGGTGTAATAGTGTGTAGATGGAGATGTAAGTGTAGATGCCTTTCTTTTGGGAATTAAAGTGGAGTTAAGAACATGAAACAGAGCAGAAATTGCACTTTATAAGGTAAAATGCCTTGAGTTTGAAGGAGGTTTGGGCAGTAGTCGGTTAAACAGGATAGGTCAGTGTCCCATTGTGATGCCCTGAAGCTTTAACGTCCCTTCATTGTCCTTTAAGTCCAGATGTCCGGTGTATAAGTCCAGATTCGTTCCTCTGGCTGGAGACCCATTGCTCCATTGCTACAGGTTCTGGAGGAGAACATGCTCAAAGGCCTGGTTGAGGTTACACAGTGTTTTGTAGAAAAGGCCAAAGCCGGGCTCTGACCATGGCTCTAAACAATACAGTGTCTTCAGAGTTCTCAGTGTTGCTTTTCTATACACTCCCCTCTCTCTCTTTTTTTTTAGTTAATTTTTTTTTCCTTTTAGTTGATAAAGTAGCTTCAGTGAAAAGTGTTTTTCCTTTGTATTACGTTCAATGTAAGAACTTCAGAACTCCTACCACCCACATATCCACTATATCCATTATATATATATATATTCTCATTATTTCATTCATAAACACACGGCGGCTGCTCTAAAAAAATGAACGGGCAGACACTGAAATAAGAAATATTAAAACTACTGAAAAAAATTCAGACATGACCAATTTCTCATGTGTGAATCGACCAACCACGTAAAATCCAAAAAAATAAAGTCTGTTTCTGAGGAAAATAAATAAAAAATAAAACAGTCTAGAAAGTTCCATGGTCTACAACTGCACAGTGAGCGTATGCAGGGCATGGGCTTGGAGAAGGGCCTTCGTTTAGATATAGATATCCCACCACATTTAGACTCGCCCTCCCCCAGGTTCAGCTGAGCACTGCATCTCCACTTCAGTTCACCACAACATGCCCATAGTTTTTAGTTTTTAGTTTTTTCACTTTTTATTTCATTGTATTGTATAGATTTAGATTTTCACATACTGTATGTCTCTATATAAATAAACCATTTTTGTAATATATTTTTTTGTACATTTCTTCACAAATTTCTATCCATTATTGCAATGAATTCTTTTCTAAAGATGGTTAAAAAAGAGAATTATACTTTGTCCACTACAGAATCGGCTATTTACATTGGTTTAAAAAGCAAGCGAGTTGTACAGTCTTCATTTCTATTTACAAAGCGATGTAAATAATAATAATTTCTTTAGTTATGATTTAGTAGAATATACATTTACTCTTCTTCACAGTTTTTAGTATCAGTAAGTATCAGTAATACTGTTTTGAGTTATTATTATTATTATTATTATTATTATTATTATTCATGTTACAATTGAAAACCCTCTCGGGCATGGAAATGCCCGCT
The DNA here is from genome assembly GCF_023375975.1 of Astyanax mexicanus. Lineage (NCBI taxonomy): Eukaryota > Metazoa > Chordata > Actinopteri > Characiformes > Acestrorhamphidae > Astyanax > Astyanax mexicanus. The sequence goes on along the minus strand of NC_064424.1, from coordinate 6,107,973 downwards.
TTTTAAGCTTTCCTTATCGAGATTTACGCCTCGATACTTCAGTTTGGCAAGGATTATGGCCGGGTGTTAGAGCGAGCGTGATTTCACGTTGATTCGCCAAACATTTCAAGTCAAGTTTTGTTTTGTTTTTTTTGTCTGTTTCAGAATTACAGTTTAGTGGTCCTCTTACCCTTTTTCCTTTTTTGTCCTTTATTTCAGTTCATTTCTCCTCTGCGATTGCGATCCTGCTCGTTTGGCTCTGAGCAGCAGCACAAGCTCTTAAAAAAAGAGGCTGCAGACAGAGGCTGCAAACGTCTGGAGGTTGCAGACGACTTGTCTCGTCTCGTCTCACTGCTGTCTGTCTTTCTTTTGTCTGTCTGTCTGTCTGTGCTGAAATCATCTCTCGTATAGCATATCTCATTGCCGCTCCACAGTGAATCTGTATCTGGATCTTCTCCCCCAGTGTTTTTCAGTGTATGGAGCAGCCGAAGGGCCCCGGATCATTGTCCATCTAAAGATTGGTCACGGTGATTTCTCAGCTCGGAAACCGTTGGTGCTGTTCGGGTTGGTTGTTCTGATAGTTGTGGTTCAGTGGAATTTTTTTGTTTTTAAGGCACTTGGTCGTTTTTGGTTTTCACGGCAAGTCGGACGAGACCAGAGCCAGGCCGGAGCTCTGTCGTAGGGAGGGGCCGGAGTGGACGGCTTTAGGGCAGTCGGGGGTCAGGACACGCCCATTCTCGCCCACACTCCCCGTGATTGACAGTCGAGCTTTGTTCCGCATGGCTTCGGTGAAGGTCAGCTGGAGCGGACGTCAAGAAGAGAGAGGTGGGAAGATGGCCGAGAGACATAGAGAGAGAAAGAAAGAGATACAGAGAGAGAGAAAGAAAGAGATACAGAGAGAGAGAAAGAGAAAGAAAGAGATACAGAGATACAGAGAGAGAGAAAGAAAGAAAGAGATACAGAGAGAGAGAAAGAGAAAGAAAGAGATACAGAGATACAGAGAGAGAGAAAGAAAGAGATACAGAGAGAGAGAAAGAGAAAGAAAGAGATACAGAGAGAGAGAAAGAGAAAGAGAGAGATACAGAGATACAGAGAGAGAGAGAAAGAAAGAGATACAGAGATACAGAGAGAGAGAGAAAGAAAGAGATACAGAGATACAGAGAGAAAGAAAGAGATACAGAGAGAGAAAGAAAGAGATACAGAGAGAGAGAAAGAGATACAGAGATACACAGAGAGAGAGAGAAAGAAAGAGATACAGAGAGTGAGAGAGAAAGAAAGAGAAACAGAGAGAGAAAGAAAGAAAGAGATACAGAGATACAGAGAGAAAGAAAGAGATACAGAGAGAGAAAGAAAGAGATACAGAGAGAGAGAAAGAGAAAGAAAGAGATACAGAGATACAGAGAGAGAGAAAGAAAGAAAGAGATACAGAGAGAGAGAAAGAGAAAGAAAGAGATACAGAGATACAGAGAGAGAGAAAGAAAGAGATACAGAGAGAGAGAAAGAGAAAGAAAGAGATACAGAGAGAGAGAAAGAGAAAGAGAGAGATACAGAGATACAGAGAGAGAGAGAAAGAAAGAGATACAGAGATACAGAGAGAGAGAGAAAGAAAGAGATACAGAGAGAGAGAAAGAGATACAGAGATACACAGAGAGAGAGAGAAAGAAAGAGATACAGAGAGTGAGAGAGAAAGAAAGAGAAACAGAGAGAGAAAGAAAGAAAGAGATACAGAGATACAGAGAGAAAGAAAGAGATACAGAGAGAGAAAGAAAGAGATACAGAGAGAGAGAAAGAAAGAGATACAGAGATACAGAGAGAGAAAGAAAGAGATACAGAGATACAGAGAGAGAAAGAAAGAGATACAGAGAGAGAGAGAGAGAAAGAGATACAGAGATACAGAGAGAGAGAAAGAAAGAGAAACAGAGAGAGAGAAAGAAAGAGAAAAAAAAACAAGTTAGACGCCACCGATTTAAAGTGAGAGAGAGAAAAAGAGAAAGCAGGCATTTTAAAACCGTCATTAATTGAGTGAACACACATTATCAGCAAGCACAGACAAAACACCAGATTAAAACACACTTCAGCGATGGAGCGACTCAAACGCACCTGGCAAAGTCCTGCACTTCTACAGAACAACAAATGACTGATATGAGCGTTTCTAATGAAGGCTACTGCGCTGTAGTGAAGGAGATTACAGCTGACAGATGTGCTTGTGCACACTGTGGAATCTTCCTAGTGGTGTTTGATGTCTTGTCGTGTGTGAGGAGGCTACTCGCTGGATGCACTGTAGCTGCTGCTGCTGCTGCTGCTGTCTGAATGACTCTGCACTGCACTGTGGTGAAAACATTTTCTTTCATATTTGAAGCCAATTTTATTCTATTTACTAATCCCCACTAGTGCTGAGCGGTATGAGCAAAAATGTATATTATGGTACTTTTCAAGATTCTGGCGGTTTTACTATTTATATTACTTTTTTTATTATTATTAATTTATTGAATGAACACATGTGGAGTTTTATGTACTTAACAAAAAATGAGCTGAACCTCCACAGTCACCGGACCTGAACCCAATCCAGATGGTTTGGGGTGAGCTGGAGCACAGAGTGAAGAAGACAAAGGAGCAACAAGTGCTAATAAACACATCTGGGAACTCCTTCCTTCCTTCAAGACTGTTGGAAAACCATTTCAGGTGGCCACCTCTTGAAGCTCACTAAGAGAATGATGCCAAGAGTGTGCAAAGCAGTAATCAGAGCAAAGGGTGGCTATTTTGAAGAAACTAGAATATAAAACATTTTTTTTAAGTTATTTCACCTTTTTTTTGTTAAGTACATAAAACTCCACATGTGGTCATTCATAGTTTTGATGCTTCAGTGAGAATCTACAATGTAAATAGTCATAAAAATAAAGAAAACGCATTGAAAAAGAGAAGGTGTGTCCAAACTTTTGGCCTGTACTGTGTATATATAGCCAAGCCATATATATAAATTCTATTATGCTGGATGCATTATAATGTGTTATGGGTATGCTTGCACATATTCTTAGAGAGATGACATTCATAGAAAGTGCTACCTCAGGAAGCTATCCCACATTACACATTACAGGAGTTTATAATGAGTTATAACCACATTTATAGTATAATAACTTACTGTATAAATACAAGTAAATACAAGTATTTTTACTCTAATCTCAGACTTTTTTGATCTTTTTACTGTTTAATTTATAGAGAGAGCATGGAGCTACGTATGACCCTCTTCAGCATCGATGAGTTTGCTTCACATTTGCTATTTTCACATTTTACCACGGCTTGAATGGCTACAGACAGATGTGCGAGATGCAGGAACCTCCACTGTGGACCACACGGCGAGAGGAGACGAGATGAAGGACGTCACAAAACACAAGCAGCTTTACCACGGGTTCACACGCTCAACACGGCAAAGCTACTGCAGCAGTACAGAGGAGCTCCACTTACTACAGCAGGGCACCCTACGTACGTCTGAGCGCCTACATCTCTACGCCATCAGTCCCGTAGACGTTGTAACCCTCTCTATATGTGGCTAAGCTCTGAGTGCTGTGGGTGGGACTGGGCCCCAGGATGGGGTGGGGTGGGCTGGGGGCGGGGCTGGGGAGGGGGGCGGGGTTTTCAGGTGAGATAGAGGGGCGGTGTTGTTCAGGCGCTTCCACCTTCATTCTCTTGGCCTCGTTTCGCGACTTGTAGCAGAACTCGATGAGGGCCACCAGCATGGCCAGGCCCAGGCCCCCCACCAGGATGTAGAAGACCCCCGCCACATTACTGAGGCTGAGGGCCTGAGAGCTCTTGTCCTGGGGGCAGGAGGAAGGAGGAGAGAGAGTTAGAGGGATGGATCGTATGTAACACACAATACAGCACACACACTAGATGGATCCATTCTTTCAGAACCCACAATTCATTCAGACACACAACAAAAAACTCTAGTTCTACTACTAGATCTACTACTAATTCTATTGGTGATAACAAAAAGACTACAAAAAGACTACAAAACTACATTCTCTACATTCTCTCTCATGCAAAAACACACAAACACACTCTCATACATGTGAATGTACACATACACATACACATACATCAGTGCATCTCCTCAAAGTCAGCATTTTCCTACCCTCAACATTCGGTATCACCTTCCATCTTCCTGCCCTGACTTTCTTTTCTTTTCATCATTCCTGCATCTCACTACGCCTCCTCCTCTGCTTTCCCCTAACCAGGCATCAGTCTACAACCCCGTAACGCACAACAATTACTGCACAACTGCTCGCTACAATAAAGCGCCAACAGGTTTCGCTAAACTCTGAAGTGGATTACTCTCCCCCGTTATCACCGCATACGTAATTACACACTGTGAATTCTCTTAAAGAGATGAGACACAGGATTTAGGTTCTCGTGGCTTAGCTCCGCGTCTCAGGCTTCCCTTCCACCGAGGGGTCAGAAAAAAAAAAAAAAATCAGGCTCATAACGCTCGGTCTGTCATGCAGCAAATCTGTGTATGCTCACGCTTAAAAAGAAATTGCACTGATCTTTTTAATACAATTTCTGCATAATTTAGTCATTGAAACATAAATAAAGTTATTACAGAATGTTTAGAGCTATAATACATATTATAATACAAGTATTGTATGGATTTGATTGTTCTGTATTACAATTAAAGGTGTATGTATTTTATACAAATATTATACATGTAATTTATGATATCTGACTCTTCAGTACTCCAATTAAAGGTGCAGCAGATCTGTCATACAATTCCTGCACAATTTAGTCACTGAAATGTAAAATAAAGTCATTAAATCTAAATAAAGTTATTAAACTGTGATTAGATTTGCTTAATGCATTTCATACAGCTATAATACATATCATTTTTCATATTTGCCTGTTCTGTATTTCAATTTAAGGTGCAGCAGATCTTTCATGCAAATAAAAACATTAAAGAGTGTTTAGATTTGCTTTATGTATTTTATACAGGTATAAAACATAGAATTTATTAATTTGACTGTCCTGTATTCCAAATAAAGGTGAAGCAGATCTTTTTAAATACAATTTCTGCAGAATTTAGTCACTGAAATATAAATAAAGTCATTACAAAGTTACAGTGTTTAGATTAGCTTTAAGGAATTTTAAACAGCTATGATACATATAATTTGTTATATTTGCCTGTTCCAATAAAAGTATTCCCCTCGGGGGATACTTTTTCCCTAGACTTTATTCCCTAGAATTTTCCCCTCGGGGATCAATAAAGTATCTATCGATCTATCATCTATCTATCTATCTCAAATAAAGGTGCAGCAGATCTTTTTTAATACACTTTCTGCACAATTTAGTCACTGAAGTATAAATAAAGTTATTAAACTGTGATTAGATTTGCTTAATGCATTTTATACAGCTATAATACATATCATTAATGATATTCATGTGCTATGTATTCCAATTAAAGGTGCAGCAGATCTTTTTTAATACAATTTCTGCACAATTAATCACTGAAATGTAAATAAAATTATTAAGGAGTGTTTAGATTTGCTTTATGCATTTTATACAGCTATAATACATATCATTTATTAATTTGACAGTTCTGTATTCTAATTAAAGGTGAAGCAGATCTTTTTTAATACAATTTCTGCATAATTTAGTCAGTAAAATCATTAAAGAGTGATTAGACTTGCTTTATGTATTTTTTACAAATATTATACATGTAACTTATGATATTTGACTCTTCAGTACTCCAATTAAAGGTGCAGCAGATCTGTCATACAATTCCTGCACAATTTAGTCACTGAAATGTAAAATAAAGTCATTAAAGAGTGTTTAGATTTGCTTTATGCATTTTTTTTACAGCTATAATACATATCATTTATAATTTTGACTGTTCTGTACTCTAATTAAAGGTGCAGCAGATCTTTTTTAATACAGTTCCTGCACAATTTAGTCACTGAAATGTAAATAAAGTCAAAGTTACAGTGTTTAGATTTGCTTTAAGGCATTTTAAGCAGCTATAGTCCATATAATGTATGATATTTGCCTGTTCTGTATTCCAAATAAAGGAATATAATGGCTTTATTTTACATTATTTTTACTTTTATACTTTAAGTGGTTTTGAAACCAGTACTTTTACTTCTACTTTTACTACTTGATACTTCAACTTCTACAGAAGTATTCTAAATATGGAGATACTTTTCACACCTATGTTAGTTACTATAATTATAAAACTCTTATATGGAGGGGTTATATTTACAGCACTGTTCTGTCTTTGTCTGTATTTGATTCTCCTGTACAGTTGCAGCTGTACTGGTGATTTAGAGTGATTTTATCGCTTGCTGTGTGCACACAGGGTCTACTAGAGCTACAGAGCTACTAGCTGAGCAACAGTTTTTTTTTGTAGGCGAGACAGTAAGACAGTCCGAACTCGGGGAGGGGAACTGAGCAGCGCTTGGAGAAACAGCTACACTGTTTGGAACTGCTTACACCGAGTGGTACACTTGTTATTTTTACCTGTTACATAAGTGGTGTGTAGTGAAACTGACATGTCCTCCTCCTCCCTTAACAAGTGCCTGCTGTATCTAAACGTTTTCTCTCTCTCTTTCTTTCTTTGTTGTTCTCTAACTCTCTCTCTCTCTGTCTCTCTCTTTTTCTCTGTCTCTCTCACTGATACACAGGCTGTCACCATGTCTGTGCGAGCATTTAGACAACAGTGATGGTCCCAGACTTGTGGAGACTGACCTTACTTCCCGAGTCCTTGGGTCCACACTCGCCCTTATCGTACCACCATTTGTTTTTCAGCTTGTCTAAGATGCCTGATTCACTCAGTTTCAAAACGGCAAGGTTTACGGGAGTTCTTCAACCACGTAGGGGAAATAACATAAATAACATCATAGGACATGTTATTTTATGTTATTCAGTTACAATAGCCGACATAGCAGTTGCACTGGCAAAGTGACGGAGACGGGGTCCCATCGGAGTACATGTCTCTATGCTCCTGGAGCTGAAAGCGTGAGGGCCTGGGAGGGTGAGGGGGCGGAGCTACAGACATATGAATGGGACCCTGCTCCATCGCTTTGGGCAACGGACCCATACTGCCACGGCCTGTCTCTCGCCAAAAGCCGGAGGCAGTTACTGTTAACCCACAAACATTGGCACACACCAGCAGAAACACATGCGTGCAGCTATAGCACACACTGTTCAGCACTGCAGACACTGCTTTTTTCTTTTTCTTTTTTTGTACAGTATTAAATACATATATAAATATCTAAGAATCAAGGGTTTCTCAGTGGTTCTTGAGGCAAGGATGCATATATTTATAGAAAACACTTCATTTTAATTAGAATAGAATAGGCATGTTCAGGAGTTCACGAGAATCGAAATATTGGAGTCAGGCCATACAGCAGATCCCTAAAACCAGGATTGAGGCTGCATTCCCATTTAACTCAAGTTAAATGAGTATCAAGAGGAAAAAATTAACATAAATTTGACTATTAACAGGCCTCATCTTTTCTTTTTTTGTACAGTATTAAATATATATATATATAAGTGGTTCTTGAGGCTGGGATGCATATATTTCTAGGAAAATGGAGGATATTTCTAGGAAAAAAGGATATTGGAGGCAGGTTGTACAGTAGATCCTTAAAACCAGATTTGATGCTACATTTCCTTTCAACTAAAGATGTTGTACTTTAATGTTAAGTTGAATGAGTATCAAGAAAAAAATCTACCTAAATTTAACCCATTAAGAGGCCATTGCTTGTTTTTTTTTGTACAGTAATAAATACATATATAAATATCTAAGAATTAAGGGGTTTTTCATTGGTTCTTGAGGCAAGGATGCGTATATTTATAGAAAACACTTCGTTTTAATTAGTATAGATCAGAGATATTCAGGAGTTTATCACCTGATACAGGTAATAAATTAATGTATGAGAATACATCCTACAGTAGATCCTTAAAACCAGGATTGATGCTTAGTTCGCAGAATTGGACATAAAACACTGTTAAATGATCGTCAACCAGTTGTGGTAAACTCCAAAGTACTACTTTATCTACTGAAAACGAAATGAATTGAAATAGTGTAAAATTATCTTAATAATTTAATTGAATGAAACGCAACATGAGCCCCCTTGCTATACAACCCAAAGTATTAAGTTAAAAGGTTTTTCAGTCCTGTGTATCTCATTTTCTCATTGTTTCTCAATTTCAGTCTATTAAAAAGTTCTTTAGGGAAGCAAATAACTGCTTCAAAGTAGGCCTGTCTTAATAATTCTAATAGTTATTGACTTATTGGACAATATATTAACAGAGCCTCCATCATCTTTGCTCAGCATTTTTTGTCAGCAAGGAGAGCAGGTATGTCTACTTTCTTTTTAAAAATGAAGTTTTAATTTACTTTTATTCATATTTATTTAGGATATTTAATAATTTTGTATATTTCAAAAACATTCAACAGTCAAGAATGAATATTCTTAATTATCCTTCAAAGTTAACTGCTCTTTAAAATGCTGTAGTTAAATCATTATTTGCTATTATATATATATATATATATATATATATATATATATATATATATATATATATATATATATATATATATATATATATATAAAGTTATATATAAAATGGTCTTAAAAGAATGACAATAATATAATATTAATATTTATTGCAATAATGACTGAAACTACATACATACTGTATATCATCCACACGAATATAGTTATTGTGACAGGCCTATCTCCAAATAAACTTTTTTTAAAGATTTTTTTAAAGAGTCCTGAGTCCTTCCAACAAAGAGAAACAGCTTGTTTTTGAAGGTAGACCTGGAACGTTTTGAGAAGATATCCAGGAAAGTGTCCTTGGCAGCTGCTAAATATTGCAGCAGTACCAACAGTGGCAATGGAGTTATTTGTAAGCTCTTTATAATGGCAGCACTTTGAGTATAGTTTTCTGTGCCAGTCTAAAATGCACCATCATAATGCGTCTGTTGAAGCTCCTTCTTTCCGAAGCCACTGAATCGGTCCTGCATTGTTCATCCTTAAAGATGCAGACGCAGGTGCGGCTTTCTCTTCTAGGAGAGAATAGGGACGACAAAAGGATGCAGATTAATTTTTTTATGCGCTAAATCTTGGGAGGAAAGGAAAAAAGGAGAGCGTGCTCCTGCCTCGGTATCTCCTCGCTCTAAATATGGTGCATGAGAGTGAAGATGAGCCACATCAAAGGAGGAATCTGAAGGAATGGGATGGATTGGCGAATGTTTGTGGTCTGACAGTAACTGCTGTTTCCGTTTCTCATCGCTGGTGAAATATAGAGTTTAAAGCGATGGCCAGGCTTGTGTGTGTGTGTGTGTAAGTGTGTGTTTTTAAGTGTGTGTGCCCCCGGCAGATGCGCCCGTTACATAGGAATCTGTTTACCCGCATTTGTTGACATAGTGGCTAACCTTCTCACCACCTCCTCCGCTGCCACACTCTCCTTTGTCGTACCACCACTTGTTTTTCAATTTGTCCAACAGGCCTTGTTCATTCAGTTTTAAAACTGCCAGGTTAACTGCACTTCTTGAAACGATAAAACATAGTTTGTCAGAGTGAGCAGAACCCAATCAGAGGAAATTAGAGAGATATAGAGAAATAATATACTGTATATATAGATATACATATATATATAAATATACACTACTGGTCAAACGTTTTAGAACACCCCCATATTTGTTATCAGTCCAGCGGCAGTGCTGCAAATGACTTTTAAATACCCTAAATTACTTTATTTTATTACTGCTTATCACTTTTCACCTGTCAGACCTCCTTTAATTCTTCTCTAATTCTTCTTCTACTGCTAAAACTAAGACTAAAGCCATATTCGGATGGGATTCGTTTCTCAGGGGGTTCTGGGGTCATTTTTTCTTTTATGGGCGTCCTCCAAGATTTTATTCCTGTCCAGAACGACAATTATCTACTGAACTCCGTGGTCCGCCGGAAATGTTTGTCCCGTCCGGACGCACATCTCTGAGTTTCATCTCCTTGTGTTTAATAAAATTGCTTTTTGTCCCCTGCTGCGCACCATAATTACACTTTGGGTGCACGTTTCCACGGAGATCCATGTTAAAAACACAACAGAGAGTGGAAATAGAGGAGCTACTGAACGCCATGTCATAAAAATTCACTGGTTCTCCTGTTTTTTTTAAATGCAGTCCAGATGCAAGAGTTTTATCACTGAGTAGAAGTGTGAAATATATTTCACAGATGCCCCCCTGAGATACTAATCCCGTCCGGATTGGGCTTTAGTCCAGTCATGTTAAGCTAAGCTAAAGGCTAAAGCTGTTGTTTCCATGTGGGTCAGCCAGACGTGACTCTTCCTGTAGCAGTTTTCTTCAGTTTCCAAGAGTCAAGAGTTTTTTGAAGGTGTAGGAGACAGTTCTCACTGCTCCCTGGCTGTAATTTCTGTAATGTCTTTAAAGAAAAGACTTCTACTTTTTTTATAGTTACAGAAATCTCTGTGTTTCTGTGTCTTTTTCTAGTTATTATAATGATGAATATGTGAATGTACTGATTTACTACAGATCATTGGTAACACTTTAAAATAACTTTCATTAATATACCATAAACTAATGATTAATAACTGTTATTTTTCACAATTAAAGAAACTAAAAAGTTGCTATCACATTTGTGAACTCCAATTAATAAACATTTGCCTGGTTTAAAATTCATATTTACTAGTGATTTATAAATGTTCAAATTCTGATGAGCTAATGATTTTCTAACCTTTTTTAAATATGAATATTCATGCTGATAAATAAGGGTCATGTGTGAGCATTTGTTAATATTCAAATCGTGATGAACTACTGATTTTTTCACATCTACTGATCATTAGTTAAAAATATATTAATGAAAGTTATTATAAAGTGTTACCAGATCATTTGTACATAAGCTTAGTTTATTTCCAGTTATGTAGACCAGCTGTAAGCCAATGATTAACCGATGACTTTTTTCCTGAAAAGAACTATATTTTTAAGTGTTAGTTTAAGCTGAAAACTTTTGTACCATTAAAGCTCACTGGATTCTGTACTATTTCAGGTTATTCACTGGAACTGAAGGGTTTCAGTAGCAAAAATGAATGGAAAAAGATACCTGGGGGTGTTCTAAAGCTTTTGACCGGTAGTGTATAAATAGACTATATACAGGGGTGGAAATTTCTATAGCTTTATATTCACAACCCCTCCCTCCACCCTCCCGCCACACAAAACACATAAACACAGGACAAACCTCTCTTTTCCCATGTCGCACCGTAAAACGCACACATGTTCACGCGTGATTTGTTTCTAACAAGAACAACCCAAGACCACTAATATGAAAGAAGTGAAAAATCTATAGCCCCTCTGCACGCGCTCCTTCTCTCCTCTATCCTCCCTCCATCCCTCCCTCCCTCCGTCCGGCTCTCCACCCTCATGCTTCCTCATTACTCCATAGTCAATATTGCTCTGAGAGACGCAGAGGACCTTCACCGTATTGAATACCTGTTTCTATCCCCCTGGGCGACTTTAGAATAGTTTAAATGAGCTCTGAACGTCTGCAAAAGTGCTGAATCAGGCGGATCCCGGCCTAAAATTCCTTTATCCTCAAGATGGCCATTCACTTGCCAATGAGTGGAGCTTATAGAGCTCGATAAGCTTTACATTAACGCATTTAGAATAAAATAAAAACTTTGGGGAGAGGGGTTCGATCCTCTTTGTGTCGTCATTGTCCTATGAGAAACATAATCCTAATTATAATAATAATAATAATAATAATAATAATATATGTAATTAACTTATTTCAGTTAGTTTTTCTCGTTTTTTTTATTAATATTGGCGATATGGTAAAACATATATCATGATAATTAAAAGATGAAATACGGAATCCTACTAATTATTAAAACAAATATTAATTCTAGATCTGTGATTATAGTATAGTCACTGTATAGGTTTACATTTTAAATGGTTGGTTGCATTTTTTTTGTGGGCTTTGGTGCATTTTATGGTGGATTCATTTGGATATAGGTTATATACTATACTATACTAAAATTATTAAAATGTATTTATATATTTATGAAATAGGCTTACTATTAACAGAAGCTGCTTTTGACTGCATGGGGCAAATGGTTAACAAGGCCGAAATCAGGACCAGGACCAACTAGCCAATAAGCAGGTCTCTTAGTTTTTAAGCCCTCCCACTGAATAATTCTGTGGCCCCAAATTAAGTTATCTAACTGTAAGAAAAACAGGTTCAGACCGGATGCCTCCAGGCCCACAACCGTTCAGCCCTGCGGTGAAAAAGATGCCGTTAATCCCTAATAGTTAAACTGTGAATGCAAGGACCCTGTTTTAGCGATCTATAGGCAAGCCGTTATTTAGGGCGTGTCAGTGTGTCTTTGCTATCATAACAACGGGAAAAGTACACCTTGCGCATTTTAAAATGCGCAAAAGGCTTATACTCATTTTCTTAATTATTCATGGGTGTGTTTTGGGTGTAACATGCAATAAACCAATCAGCATGCCACTTGCCTTCCATGACTTATTGGCAGATTGCTATTTCAATGGTGCAGCGTTTTTGCACTTCTCAGCAGAGGACACTGACCTGCTCGTTCACACTGTAAAGATGCGTAAGCAGGTAATTCACGGGAATAGCAATGTTATTTTATTTTGTATTCTGTTTATTGCTGATATAAATGTTGGGTTTGTGATCTGTGGCATGTCCTTCAGTGTGTTTAAGCAGGTTGAGCGCACCTGCGTTGCCAAGTTAGCAATGAACGTCTGACTGTTGACATCTGTCTAGGTAGTTTTCAGTCAGTGGTGCACCTGTGTTTTCCGTTGCCTAGATAGCAATAAACCAGAAATGTACCTGGTGTACACACCTTTATATTTATTCAAAAGCATCTTTGCTATTTAAATGACGCAAGTTGAAAATAGAGTGTTGGTGGGGTGTAAGATAGCAATGAGCATCACAACGCGCCTTCCGCAGGGTGTAAATTAGGGCTTCTAGTGTGCATATGAGAATAATTTTTTTTTTGATAAAAATATATATCTATAAAAAAAAAACTAGTTGGATGATTAGCAATGATCTAGCACAAAAATCATCAGAAATTTGTTAGAAATTTAGAAACAAATTGAAAAGAATCCGCATTGTCACTGGTTTCAAGAGAGGTTTATCCTGAACGCAGTTTATCCTGAATGCAACACTGATAAAGACACAGCCCACAGGAACAAAGACAAGGACGAGACTGCAGTGGAAAAGGACAAGAAAGCAGAGAGAGAGCCGGTCTGAGCTGAGGAGGGGAAGAGACAGAAGAGTGTTAAAGAGTGCTGGAGGAGTGGGCGGAGTCGAGGGAACGCCATGGCTCTGCTCTGACGCCACACGCCGCCCCTCGGCCACACCGGCGGAGGCCCTGTTCCTCACGCGCTGGAGAAGCGACAGACAGACGATGATAACTCCAGAGAAATGCCTGACCCAGGGAGCTACCCGCATCTGTAAGCTACTCTTCCCACCAAGATCAGCGAGAAAAGCCTGGACAGTGCTGGACTTCCTCAACAGGCCAGGCGTGGTGGAGTTTACAGACTGAACGGTTCTCATTCTCAATCGGTTTGCTTTAGTTTGAGTGGGTGCAAATCTATGCGAACCCTGTATACACACACATATATTTAAAAATATTTCGTTTTTTACTTATTTATCGGTTTAATTTGGCTCCTTTTGTGTCTCTTTATTGTTTCAGGCCCTCCTTTCAGTCTGTAAATTCTACAATCACTGCAAGAGCAGGGCGGAGTCAGAGCAAGCCAGGCATTCACTGGACTCTCCGTTCAGACATATTCATCATCATCATCATCATCATCTTCATCATCATAACCATGAGTTAAACATCTCAACATTTCCCAACATCTCAAAATCAGAGGCATCCACATGCAACTCAGTTACCTGAGCGAAGCTTCCCATAAACATGAACAACATGAAGCTGAACAAAGCAAATTTAGAAGAAAACAACAAGAAAAACAAACCACTGCTGCAGCCGTAACTCCACCACATAATAAAAGCACTCGATAAAGAAAAAAAAAAGCAGGAAAAGCTAACTTAAGACAATAGAAAACGAGAAAGAAAAGAGAAAGAAAGAGAGAAAGAAAGAAAGAGAGCATCGAGTAGACATAGGCACGCCAGGGAAGGTGGAATACCATAACAACACGTTACATATTGTTATACTACTCCACCCACCTTAACTGTGAGCCCTTGGGCGTGGCGACTCCGTAGCCCTTGGAGTCCAGGTTCCCCCCGACCTTCATGGTGTCGCAGGGCTTGCGCTGCTCCGTGTACTCGTTCATGGTGGACTCCAGCAGGAAGGCGTACTTCCCCTTCGACTTGCGCACCCGAGCCACGCCCTCCGCCGTGGTCTTAGTGAACACCGTGGGCTCGGCCGACTTCATGTAGCCCCACATTTTCTCATACACAGCGATCTTTGACCTCTGGGAGGCAGCAGAGGGGGAGACAAGGACATTCAAACAAAGTGGACACAAGAATACACAAATAAAAGGGATGAAGCTTGTGCGATAAAGGTTTCGTCACTGGTGTATAAATAATACTACTACAGTGTAGGGCTATGCATCAAAAATATTATCTCAATATATTTTCATCATACAATCTAAAGCAGGGGTGCCTACTACAGTTGATCACACAGTACACGTTGGTAGATCACGTTTCCTTTAACCCTCTATAGCATGAGATTGATGATATTTGTAAAGAGGGTGATCTAACCGCATGATGTTGCGCTGAGGCAACAAATATAAAAACCCTGTCTTGGGGAGTAAATGAAAATAAAATAGTCAGTAAGCTTTAAAACAGACATTTAAACATACTTCTCTAAACAGCTCTGGAAAAAAAACAGATCACTTTAGTTTCTGAATCAGTTTCTCTGATTTTGCTATTTTTAGGTTTATGTTTAAGTAAAATGAACATTGTTGTTTTATTCTATAAACTACAAACAATATTTCTCCCAAAATTCCAAATAAAAATATTGTAATTTAGAGCATTTATTTGCAGAAAATGAGAAATGGCTGAAATAACAAAAAAAAGTTGCAGAGCTTTCAGACCTCAAATAATGCAAAAAAAAAAAAAAAAAAAAAAACGAGATCATATTCATAAAGTTTTAGGAGTTCAGAATGAATCAATATTTGGTGGAATAACCTTGGTTTTTAATCACAGTTTTCATGCAGCTTGGCATCATGTTCTCCTCCACCAGTCTTACACACTGCTTTTGGATAACTTTATGCCTTTACTCCTGTTGCAACAATTCAGACAGTTCAGTTTGGTTCGATGGCTTGTGATCATCCATCTTCCTCTTGATTATATTCCAGAGGTTTTCAATTTGGTAAAATCAAAGAAACTCATCATTTTTAAGTGGGCGCTTATTTTTGTTTCCAGAGTTAGATATTAAAACATTAAGGGACAAGGGATAATCACAAAAGTGCTTTTTTTGCCTCAGGGCAACATTATGCCATAGAGGGTTAAATGTATGTTTATGGTGGTGGGCGGGTCAGTGTATTAACATAAAAGCCAATGCACTGCTGTTCTGTGTTACCATAGCCATGCCCACCACATAATACCACAGCCTGCATAAAGCACCGTTTGCCTCGTGATACATCTAACTTTTTGTTTTGTATTATTGACTCCAAATATTTGGTCCAAAGTGTTTAGAAATAACTCATTCAAATGATCAGGATCATCATCAAAGTTGCAAAAATAGTTCCACCCAGAAGAAGTGCTGGATTGTGATGCTATTTGGAAGAAATATATGAGACTGATATGTGGGAAACTCTTAGCTATGTTTATTAACATAAATATCCTCTTGAGACCCTGTGTCCTCATATGAGGACGTTACATTTCTGCATCTCTGCACCATGATTCTTAATATTTTAAAACATTGACCCTTTGGCCTCATATGGAGACACTGCCCGTACCATTTAATCACATGACAACAGCACAATCAATTGATGTAAAACAGGAAAGGTGGCGGGAATTCCAGTCAAAGGTTTTTACAGCCAGTCCAGACAGGAAAATGGGCCAGATATCCAATTTCATATTTGAAAGTAGTTTATTTACTTATTTTGTTTTTGGACCATGGATCATTTTAAATATTAAAATAAACTAATGTCCCCATAGGTCGACATAATTTTTTTTACAAGAACGACTACCTGTGCAAGGACAACGTTTAGTTTTTATACCTGCACACAAAGCAAAAGTCTGGGTCTCAGGAGGATATATAATTAGATAGATATAACATGGCTATAATGTGTTACACATGGTCATAAATATGTATAATATGATAAATTTGTCTGTCTGAGTGCCTGTAGTGAAGACCAACGATGATCTGGTATTGCACGAAACTGCCCTCCTCACAATGACACCAGGTTTTCTGGATGTGGGATGTACAACAACAAACACTTGATCTTGGCACTGACCAAGGTGCCTCCAGACACTGATTTATTGGTCATCTACAACAAGCCAGAAGCAGTTCTTGTCACTAAAGACTCATTCAATGACCAAAAGTTTCGGTCCTATTGGTTGATTCCTTCTGGGTGCAACTATATATTTTGATGGTGGGTGTACTAATTTAAACAATCCATTTAGATAACATCAAGAACTCAAGAAGAACAGCTTATTGGCTGATTCTCCATGGTCAGAGGTCAGATGGTCTTTGCCTACTCACCCTGAAGAACTCTTTGGTGGAACCTGAGTCTAGAGTGCCGTAAGCTATATCTGTCTGCTTGGCCAGATCTTCAGCGCTCTCGATGGGCGACACCATCCTCTCGACTGTGAGGAAGGCAGCCAGGTTGGCCGTGTAGGAGGAGATGATGATGAGGGTGAAGAACCACCACACGCCTCCCACGATGCGGCCAGACAGTGACCTGCACCACAGGGTGGAGAAAGAAGAAGAAGAGGGGGAGGAAGAAGGAGGAGTGCGGAGAGAAGCAGGAGGGAGAGGCAAAAAACAGAAGCATCAGTTATCGTGGTGCGGAAAGCAGAGATTAATGGCTGTGGACAGATCCATAATCAAGCATAATGAGGCCAGGGCTTATCACCTCTGTGTGGGCACAATGGATGAGCACCAAACATGTAGCGGACCACCACTGTGGCGTATATACAGTATATATACAGCTATACTGAACCGCAACCCTGCGGCATGCAGATTTCCCCTAGCCTGAGACGGGTTCCGCCTCGTGGAACAGCGCAGGCTGTTAAAACGTGCCTGCGAGCAGAAATGTTCACCAGACAGCCAGAGATCACGAACCCTGCTCCGCAGTTAGAACCCCGCCTGCGGCTCTCAGAGAGAGAGAGAGAGAGCGTGTGGAGGGGATATAACAACAGGACTAGGTGATAAAACAACAGCAGTTGTAGAGATCGGATTTTTTTCTAATATAGACAATAATATACACCAGTGTGGTAATTTCAGTAAACTGCTGCTGCTCGTGTATAAGGGTTGGAATATATACAGTATACAGTACATGTGATGACAGTGACAATGAGGACAAAGAATGACGATAAGAGGTTGTTACATCATCTTGTAGCTCCTGGGATTGTGCTTCTCTGTGAAGGTTGTTAAGCAGGTAATAGGACTAGGGTTTATAAGGCACAATGGAATCTGCTTTATTATGTAAACCATAGACTGTGTATAGCTGGACAGAGCATTGTCTCTTAAAAGTGAAGCCACCACAGGTCGGGCGCCCCCTGCTGTTCGGCTGCAGAAAGCTGTGTAACTCCGCCCATCCACATAGGTTTCAATGGCAAAACTCTCAATCACCTTTTTTTCTAATATAATGTAATTCTACCTCCATTTTTTAAATGCAGCAGCTAGTGTAACCTCTGCTTATATTGTCAAATTTTTATATCCCCACAGAATTCGGTTTTTAAAACTTTATTCGGCTCTATTCAAAAAAGGTGTGGTTATGGTAAAAGGGCTGCTTATGGGCGGGACCAATAACAGACCGTCAGCTCCGCTCCGCCCCGCTCTGCAGTCTGTGACCGCGAGGCAGTCCTCAGGGGCGGGGTTATTTAAATGAGTAGGCGTCTCTCCACAGCCTTTCTCTCTCCTCTGGTCTCTACTGCGCAGACTCTGGGGTTGGTGGTTGGTGGGGGGAGAGATACGTTCTGTCTCCCCCCTGTCATTACTTTCCCACCGCGCTCCGCAAACCAGCAAGCTAATTGGCTGTTTCTCCGGAGAGGAAATTTATTTGGGGCTTTGATTTGGCGCCCCCTCTAGTGCAGCGCCCCTATGCGTTGCATAGGCTGCATACCCCCTTTTTGCGCCACTGAAAAACTTAAAAGTGTTTAACAAACCAAAATTTTGAATTTAGGTAGTTTCTGAGGCTGGTAACTCTGATGAACTTATCCTGTACAACAGAGGAAACTCTTGCTTTTCCTGTCTTGGGTTGGTCCTGATGAGTGCCAGTTTCATTATCAATGTTTTTGATGATCTTTGTGTCTTTTTACTTGAGGATACTTTGAAAGTTCTTGATTTTTTTCAGATTGACGGACCTTCATTTCTTAAAGTATTTTTTTTTCTTTACTTAGCTGAGTATTTCTTGCAGAACATTACTCAAATAGGGATATTCACTGTATACCAACTCTATCTCTTCACAACTTAACTAATTTACAACAATGCTCTTGAACACATTATGATATATTCAAGTAATTAACTATTGCCTTCTTTTTTATAGTTTGGATGACTTTATCTACAATGCAGAACATTTTAAAATAATGAAAAAAACTCCAATGAACTTTTGACTGGTGCTGTATGTATGACAGAACATCTCAAAAATCTCAAAAACCTGATTTACCTCAACAGGCAAAGGCAAAAAATGTAATTATTATTATTTGGGTGGGTGGTCATTATTCTCAGTACTGCAGTGATTAGCGCTGATTAGCATGGTGGTGGTGTATGAAGTGTTATTAGTGTGTGTTGTGCTGCTGGTACAGTGAGTGGATCAGATACTGCAGCAGTGCTGATGGTGTTTTTAAACACTGTGTTTAATCATCACTCACTGTCCTCCACTCCTCTATTACACACTCCTACCTACAGCTGAAACACCCTGTAGATAAAGTAAAGTCAGAGACAGAAGCTCAGAATCTGTTGCTGTACAGTTTACAGTGTTGCTTATTCTTTAGATCTTCATCAGTGCATGTCTGTGACGTTTTAATCAACCTTGAAATCCATATTCTGGCTTTTTCTGTGCTTCAAAGGCGCCCAATTCCGTATGTGGTGCTCTCACAAGGGCAGCCTACTCTTTCCTGATTGGCTGAATGCAGCATGTCGGCCGTATTTATTTGCATAAAGTTGAAATTTTCATCATACAGTAAGGCTGACTTGCACCAGCATGCACCACACCACGTGGTGTCTCTCAATTGAAAGGAATAGGATGCGTCGAGAATGTGTGAGAATAACCCACCAAATAAATAATAGCTGCTCTGTGGTGGATTTCTCTCCTGTAGGGTCCTGACTATTAAAGAACAGGGTGAAAGAAAGATAATAATGAAGTACATAGAGAAACTACAAAGGACTACAGTCTGTAACGTATCCATTTTTGAAGGTTTTTGTTTCAGCACAGGGCGTGATAGAGGCCATTCTATTCTCCCACAAAGAACAATGCTACAAATGTACAGCAGGAGAGCAGAGTTAATACAGACAGGTTTAGCCAAGTCAGGTTAGCCCAGAGCAAGCATAAATTACCTCACTAACTTAGGCAGAAAGGAAAAATTACATTAATGCAATCTGTTGGAAAGTAGCCAGTCAAGCAAGTCGGCCTGTTTCACAGAATAAAAGTATTATTTTAATGCAGCAGGAGTTCAAACTGCCTGAGAGCTTAGATTCCTGCTGTAATAACAATCACTGTGTCTGCATTAAAATGTGATGTGCTTGGGTGCTATAGGCTTTATTTGATTTTGTAGCTTGTGCTCAAACACTAAAAAAAGACCTGTGGTCTCAGAACATAATGGGCACCGGGCGTGATAGGACGGTGACGCGGTGAGTGACGCAACTTCCGGCCTGCGAACCTGCTTGCTGTTTGTTTAGCTCCTCTCTGTTTTAGCTATTTGTTTACGTTTTCTACTACTTATTAACTTTTAACCGTCTTATAACCCTCCTAAACTTATAAAATCCCTCAGGTAGCCATTATTTTTGTGTTATTTATCGATTTTTGCCGTTTTTTGTGTGTGTTTTGTGCTTACTTCGAGGTAATGGCGTGTGCGGAGGATCGTGCTCTCCTGACACTCAGCGAGGAGCTCGTCCGTCTGGATCAGCAGATCCACCGCCTGCTCGAGAGGCAGTCGGAGCTCCACAGGCAGAGGACGAGGCTGGAGGAATCCCGCGACGCCGCCTTCGCGGCCGTCTCCACCCCGGTGCTGCCGGCGCGGCGGACCCCGGCGGTCGTTTGCTTCACCCCCGCTCCGGGAGGGGCCTGGGAGCGGCAGCGCGGCCGAGGAAAGCGGGTTTCCCCCCTACCTTCTCAGCCGGATTTTGCCTCCGCAAACCGGTTTGAGGTCCTCAGCTCGTCGCCTCCTTCACCTCCCCCAGCCCCGAGGAAAACAGATAAGGGCAGTACCCTCATTGTCGGAGATTCCATTGTTAGGCATTTAAAGGTGTCTAACGCTAAGTGTAATGCTGCAGTGTCGTGTTTTCCAGGAGCTCGGGTCCTGGACGTCGCCCGGCGGCTTCCTACGGTGCTTCGGCATCGCGGGGACCCCGGCACCGTCATCCTGCATGTGGGTACCAACGACACGTCCGCCCGGCGCAGTGAGGTCCTGAAGGAGCACTTTCGCACTCTTCTGGACACCGCTCGCAGACTGACCCGCGCCCGCCTCCTCATCTCTGGTCCGATGCCCACCTACCGCCGCGGGAGCCAGCCGTTCAGCCGCCTCTACGCTCTCCACTGCTGGCTGCGGGACTGGTGCTCTGCTAGTGGAGTTGGCTACGTGGACAACTGGGAGAGTTTTCGGGAACGTCCAGCCCTCTTCCACCGAGACGGGCTTCACCCCAGCCGCCTGGGATCCACCGTCCTCTCTGGTAACATTGAGGCGGTGCTACGCCGGGACTGACTGGCTCTAACCAGTCATACCGGCCAGGTTAGTGGTCTAAGTAATGGGCAGTTTAGTAATATACATTGTTCTAATGAGTTATCTTGCCACTTTCCTGTGCATAAGGCTGTGAGTTTTAATTATGTGCCTTTTTCAGATACAAGTGCATTTTTACCTTGTAGGATTGAGACTGTGTCTGTCCCCCGTGTCGCTCGAAACCGAAAAACTCAGAAAATCTGTTTTAATAATCTTATTAAAATTAAAACAACAGCATCCGTCTCTCAGAGTACCAGCAGCGTCCGTATGAAACTAGGGCTATTAAATATAAGATCGCTAGCACCAAAATCAGTTATTGTTAATGATATTATTACTGATAATCACCTTAATGCACTATGTCTGTGTGAAACCTGGATTAAACCTGATGAATATATCGCTTTAAATGAGTCTACCCCCCCAGGTTTTAGCTATTTCAGTTACCCACGCAGCTCTGGTCGTGGCGGTGGTGTTGCCACAATCTATGACTCAATGTTAGGTATATCTCAAAACTCACAATTGGATGCTAAGTCGTTTGAAGTTCTTAGTCTTAAAGTAGCAGGCCCGTCTCCTGCTTCCAAAACGCAGCATTCGTTCCTGCTTATAACACTGTATCGTCCTCCTGGACCATACTCAAATTTTATTAGTGAATTTGCTGACTTTCTAGCAGCAGTAATTCTTCTTTCTGATAAGATCATAATTGTCGGAGACTTTAATATCCACTTTGAAAAGGACCAGGATCCACTAAAAATTGCATTTAAATCAGTTTTAGATGCTCTAGGCTTTAAACAAAATGTAATTGGCCCCACTCACCGATGTAGTCATACATTAGACTTAGTTTTGACACTGGGTATTGAGGCTGAGAATATAGTTACTCTTTCTCAACATGACTCAATATCCGATCATTATCTAATTATGTTTGAAATAGTTTTTAATCAAAATATCCTCCTCCCGCCCCGCTATATCAGCAAGCGTAAAATAACAACCGCAATTGCTAATGAATTTGTAAATAAACTCCCCGACTTAACCATCTCCCTTCCGTCCTATGAGCATGATCTCGAGCACAAAACAGAAAATCTACAAACTGTGCTCCGCTCTAACCTTGACCGCGTAGCGCCGACAAAAATAAAACAAATCAGGGATAAAAAGCTAGCACCGTGGTATAATGACCACACACGTACATTAAAACAAACCGCTCGTAACTTTGAACGTAAATGGCGACACACAAAACTAGAATTTTTCCGGCTAGCATGGCAGCATAGTCTCACAGACTACAAAAAAGCCCTAATTAAAACAAAATCCCAGTATATTTCATCGCTTATTGAGAAAAATAGAGACAATCCTAGATTCCTTTTCACTACTGTGGCTAAACTCACCGGCAGTCAAAAACAAACTAGCTCCGTTATCCCTGTCGACATTAATAGTAATGATTTCATGAAGTTCTTTGATGATAAAATTAATAGCATTAGACAAAAAATTCAGTATCACCCCCAAAATTTACTTATAGATATCGATGAATGCTGCTCCAGCTCTGAGACACACCTAGAGTGTTTCAGCCCGGTTACAGAAAAAGATTTACTTAGTGTAATTAACTCATCAAAATCAACATCATGTATATTAGATCCAGTACCCACACAATTATTGAAACAGGCACTGCCAAAGGTGGGAAAATCATTACTAGAAATAGTAAATTCATCCCTTAGCATGGGCTATGTACCCAATTCTCTTAAATTGGCGGTCATTAAGCCCATTATCAAAAAGCCAAATCTGGACCCCCGCGAGCTTGCTAATTATAGACCAATTTCTAATCTTTCCTTTATAGCCAAAATCCTAGAAAAAATTGTGTTTAACCAGCTGCGCTTGTATCTACAAAGTAATAGTATGCATGAGGTTTTTCAATCTGGATTTAGACAAAACCATAGTACTGAAACAGCTCTACTTAGAGTAACTAATGATTTACTTTCAGCTCTTGATAGGGGCAGTAATGCCATCCTTGTACTGCTAGATCTAAGTGCTGCCTTTGACACCATAGATCACGCTATTCTACTTGATAGGTTAGAAAATCTTATAGGAATTAAAGGATCAGCCCTCACCTGGTTCAGATCTTATCTGAGAGATCGATTCCAGTGTGTTTACTTAAATAACGAATGCTCTTATCAGTCTAGAGTAAAATATGGTGTCCCTCAAGGATCAATACTGGGTCCATTACTCTTTACACTTTATATGCTACCACTGGGTAAAATTATCCGTAGGCATGGTATTAACTTTCACTGCTATGCTGATGACACGCAACTTTACATATCTGCTAAACCCAACGAGGAGCTCTGTATAAATCAAATAACAGACTGTATTAAAGACATTAAAAATTGGATGACACACAACTTTCTCTTACTTAATTCTGATAAAACTGAGGTCCTTCTATTAGGTCCTAATATTGATAAAAACATAAATGTTAATACTGTAGACATAGACGGTCACTTAATTATACCTGGTAAAACTGTGAGAAACCTTGGGGTCATCTTTGACCCAATTCTTTCGTTTGATGCTCACATATGTAGCATAGTCAAAACTGCATTCTTCCACTTAAGAAATATAGCTAAAATCCGCAGTATACTCTCTCTGGAAGATGCTGAGAAGCTGGTACATGCATTCATAACCTCCAGGCTGGACTACTGCAACGCGTTGTTGGCTGGAAGTCCACATAAATTACTCCATAAACTCCAGCTAGTTCAGAATGCAGCCGCAAGAGTGCTTACCAGAGCTAGAAAGTTCGATCACATTACACCTATTCTTTCATCCCTACATTGGCTACCTGTTAGATTTCGTATAGATTATAAAATACTTCTCCTGACGTATAAATCCCTTAATGATCTGGCCCCGCATTATCTACAGGAACTCCTTACTCCTTACAATCCGCCGCGTTCACTCCGCTCCCAAGACGCTGGCCTGTTATTAGTCCCGCGTATTAGAAAAAACTATGCAGGAGGAAGAGCGTTCTTTTATAAAGCTCCCCAACTTTGGAATAACCTCCCTATTAATATACGGGACTCAGACACACTCTCAATCTTTAAATCTAGACTCAAAACATTTCTATTTGCTCAAGCTTTTGAGTAATGTCTCATTACAATTTTCTTCCTCTTACAGCTTATCCAGCAAATATAAACCCTGTCCTAATCATCTGCTTTCTCTTTCTCTCCCCATGTCCTGAGCTGCTGCTACCAGTGCCCATCCCACTCCAGCAGAGTTTTATAAAACCATTCTAACCCCTTTTTCTTCCCTCCCCTCTCTGTTCTCTCTCTCTGTCTTTCTCACATGTGCTGAGACGCCTGGCCGGCCGGTCTTCCTGGATGCGTCCGTCTGTGGTTCCAGCTTTCAGGAATCAGCCCTGTCCTTCTACTCAGAATTATTACACAGCCCTTCTAACTCCTGCTTTTTTTTTCTCTTCCTTTCCTTTCTGTTTTCTCTATCTATCTCTTTTACATGTATGGAGATGCCCTGTTCCTGATGTTCCCAGCCTGGCTCTCCACTGCCCGCTGTGTTGTTCTCCGGCTCTGCAACCCTGCACTGATTACCATTAACACACTCAGTATCTGTTTCTGTATTAGCCATAGCTCTATAGTTTGTGCCCATCACATTCTTATATTCATAAATTAGTACCTGTTATATTAGCCATAGTTCACATTAATTCTCTGTACTGTTTTTGTTCTGTTATTTGTTTGTTGTTTGTTTGTACTGAGCGGGTCAACCCGAGTAGGATGGGTTCCTCGGACTGAGTCTTGGTTCCTTCCAAGGTTTCTTCCTCTTAAAGGGAGTTTTTCCTTGCCACTGTGTCACCATAAAATTGGCATCTCTGTGGTGCTGCTCATAAGAGGTGTGGACCTGTTTTTCCTGTAAAGCTGCTTTGTGACAACCTTTGTTGTAAAAAGCGCTATATAAATAAATTGAATTGAAACAGTTGGTTGTGAAAAAAAAAATACACATCTGTGTATCTTTAGTAGAGTGCAGATCTCTTAGGGTGTTTTTACACCAGCACCATTTGGTCCAGTTAAAACGGGCTCTGGCTGGTTTGTATTCTTAGTGCGGTTCAATTGAGCAGGTGAAAAGAACCCGACCAAGACCTGCTAGATGAGGTGGTCTCGGTCCAATCCCAAACTAAACTGAAGCTAAACTGCTAAAAAGGTGCAGTTTAATCTGATATATTAGCCAGATAATGCTAATTACCACAGCTATAAATGGACGCTGTCTCTGCTGCTCCATGCTGTTTACACGCGCATAATGTGCAGCGTTCACTGCTCTCAGCCATGCGAACACTACCTGAACATATGCGCTGTACATCCAATTAAAAACACTGTGTTTAAAAAAGCAGTGGCACATTGTCTGCATTCTGTGTTAACCCCTTATCAACCCTAAATCTTGAGGATTTCACATAAAAAGCTTTCATGAATGATGAAGAACGTTACTGAAAATCATAACTGTAGTTGTACCCAAAAGTATAGAAAAATAGTCAAGTAAATCTGCAACTGTCATATTGTTATAATGAATAAAATCATAAAATTATTTTTTTCCTAAACTTCATTTTGAAATCAATATTTTTCTGAATACAAATCAAACATTTTGTTTTGTTTTGTTTGTTATGTTTGTCTTTCACTAGTTTTTACGTCTATGCTGAATTTAGATGCAGAATTTAGGTTGATTCCTGTTACTGATCTGGAATTATTAAGTGGAGTAGACATAAAGTGAACAAGCAGCTTCTCCAATTGCCCTGTAGGAGATTTCAAATTTGAAGAATTTAGAGTGTAAATAACTTATTTTACTACAGAAATAAGAGTTTTGTATCACCTACACCTGTAGCCCGTATACAGGACAAGGCATGTTAATAGGATAAAGCAGCTTCACACTGCACAGATACGTACAATTTTAACCTTCTTGCTACCACACCAGACAGCTCTGACCAATCAGAGGAGACAATGTGCTTGTGTGTGTTTTTTTTTTTGGTGCGCATTTTGGTGTGTTTAGGTTTATGCCTGTGTGAAAACAAACCAAACCACCATTGCCTAAAGATCATGCCAGAAGTTCAAACCCAGAAACTGAACTTGCACCTCCATTCAGAGAGCAGACGCTCCATTTCTCAAGTCTGCCACTTAGTCAAACTGTCTCTAATAACTTGAATCATAAAGGATAGTGGAAAATAGCTGATATAAAATCAAATAGAGTACTATTCTGAGACTGCTATTATGACATTTGGCCGTATCGTCTCGTGCTACATCATGAGAGGCTTACCCGAGACCCTCTCTCTACGGAGGAGGACACTTCTTTGAGTGGGAGCCATGGTGACAGATTGGTAGTCATGGTGGGCAGGAGGGGACGTCATTGACGAGTGTCTCCGTGGAGGTGGTGTGAGAAAAGTTAGCGGCGCTTAAATTTACACCTTATACTGATCATGCAAATCATTTCACGACTGAGGAAGGCGGGCGATGTGAATTCATGCATTTCTTTTACGGGTTTTCGGTCAGTGCAACACTGGAGCGAACCCATTTACACCAGTTATTCACTCACCAGCCTGAAATAACAATGGTCAGACATGATGGCGGCGGCGGCAAAAGAGCAATAGGCCATCGACAGCTACATTTGTGGATAGGCCTGTCACAATAACATTTTTTTAAATAATATATTTTCTCAAAAATAACTGTGCTAAACAATATTATCATTATTTTAAGATTAAAACAATTGAATGCCAGTGACAGTGATAATAATGCAATAGCAACATAAAGCAGTTACATCCATTTAAGGACAATGAACAGGTTATTAATCATAGTTTGGGACCTATGTATATATATTGTAGTATATACTATGTATAAATATTGTAGTTAATTTATATACTGTTTAAAAAAAAATACAAAAAATGATTTCTACTTTTTTCAAATTTCTTCCAATTTAGCTAGGCTGACTGTCCTAGCCATTCAGCTTCTACTCAGCTGTTTATCCCCCATCACTATAGTGATTCCACAACATAAGGAGGGTGAAGACCAGCACATGCCTCCTCTGATACATGTGAAGTCAGACTCCGCCTCTTTTTGAACTGCTGCTGATGCTTGGAGCCTTGTGCTGATCCACATCACCCTAGGAGTGATGAGGGGAAAGACCACCATCTACTGTACCCACCCAGAGAGAGCAAGGCCAGTTGTGCCAGTGTGTCTCCAGCAGCTGATGGAAAGCTGTAAGAGCAAGTTACCACTTTCTTAACTGCAAAGTCTCACTGAACTGAAACTCATGTTTATAATATGTATGCAGTATTTTAAGCAGATTCTACAGGCTGTTTTTACAGTTTTCCAGCCATTTTAGAAAATATAAAGCACATAATAACAGTAAAATGCAGGTTGCCAGCTAAATTTATTTATTCATTTATTTTCACAGACTATAAACAGCAATAAACAGAATGCACGATATTACGATCTCCGAGATTATTGAGCTTATGTCCATTTATTGTTTGATAAATCGATAATGCAATTATCGAGACAGGCCTATCTATGCAGCACATCAAACACCAACCTAAAGAGGATTCTAAAAAAAGGTTCTCTCATGAATTCTCTGACTGCATGCTCTGCGTACCCCGCCACCGGCCGTGATTGACGCTGGATCTGGGCGAGCGGCGTCGTCTTCCGCTAAGCACTAACCTGCATGCAGACACACAGTCTGCCACAGTGACGTCTGAGGGACAGATGCGTCTGGGACGGCGCTAAAGCGCGGCTAATCGATTTGACTCTATAAGACAAAGTCAATTTAATAAAAGCCCCAATTGAGCGGACACGACACCAATGACTCAAAGCCTCGCCGCTCGCCCGCTCCGCCGCCCCGCCGCCTGCCTGGCACGCCGGCTCATTCACAAGGACACATCAGCCACGGACAAATAGCCATTCTCTCTGCTCCCTCCCATGTCATTGCTTGTATTACAGCCTTTCTGATCATAGCACAATGATGAGAGGCTGACTGCTTCCCTGCAGCACACACACACTCACACACACACACTCTTACACTTACACACACACACTTACACACACGTGGACTCACCTGTCACCAGTGCATGTCTCAAAGCAGCTCTTTATCAAGGCAGTGTCATTAGCAGAGCGTGATAAGTGTGCTATTGACAGTGAAGCGCTCTGCATTTGTCAGTGCAGTCAGTACTTTATGCTCTTGTCTGGCGTCCCTGCAGACTGTGCTCACCGCAGTCATTACACATCAAAAACACACATCAGTCGGATCGTGTGCCTCTTTTTTTGGGTGGAAAAGAGAGAGAAAAGAGAGAAAACACTGAATTTTTGTGTTTGAAGTTGGAGAGACTGCATAATGTCAGGTCCTTTCAGGCTGCCCTGCTTTTTAATTGCTCATGAACTGCATGATTTACCATATATTACTATATTATAAAACTCATCTCAAGCTGATTGACATGCATTAAAGTTTAAAGTTTTAGGTAAGAAGTCAAATCGTCACTATAAGTGAAATATTTGGATAAGTTTGGTCTTGGTATTGATCAGTACAGTGATGGCGGCGCCCAGAGATTAGGCTATGCTACGGGTTGTAAACAGTGGTTTTTAATAAGATTTTTATTCACTTTTTAAGTTATTAATGCCTTGTTTTAAATGTCAGAGCTCTCCAGATTCTACCAATGTGTTGTGAAGCTTCTTTGAGCCTGAATATCAGTGTAAAAAGCTATTTATCTGCAGGGGCTAGTGGATGCCCCAAAGCACCCGTTGTAAAGAGTGCCGGGCAAAAAGCACAAAATTACTGGATCTTAGAAAGCTGCAGGTGAACCGAGTGGGAATATTCAACAAAGGTTAATACTCTTTATCATGTTTTACTACACCAAAAGACAAATTTACACTGGAGTTCTCCTTCAAAATGAATAAAAATGCAGCAAAGAAAATAATTACATATAATAGTTCTGTAAAATAAACCTACCTTGTAAGGACATTTAACATTAATCTGTAGTCTACTGTTATATACATATTTATTTTACATTATTATGATTAATTCAAGTACTTATATAATATTTAATGTCTATTTCAAGTGCCTATATTTAGATTTGTAATGAAAAACAATAATATGGCCCTTTGTACATGAGTTTGACACCCCTGTTCTAATAGTTACATCCAGCTTTATATTATTGCACCAATGGCTGTCCGATACAGAAGTCGTCACAAACTGTATTTTCTATTTATATATGTGTTATATTCTGTGCATTCAGGAAAGTGCATATAAGAAGAAAGTATTCTATACTGTCCTTTAAGCTATTTAATATAATGGTTGGCTGCCTGATAACAGTGTTTTAGGCTTTAAGAACAAGTTACCACTTTCTTTCCTGCAAAGTGTCACTAAACTGAAACTCTGTGATGCGTTTTTTTAATAGATTCTACAGATCCTCCTGGTAAGAACTGATAGACTTTGAGAGGGGATGCAAATCTACAGCTACTTCCCACAAAGGAGAATAACCCAAACTGCCCAGCATGTAATATTTCATTGTTTATTTCAAGTGCCTATATTTTGATGTTGCAGTTTTTGGCATAT
Source organism: Astyanax mexicanus (assembly GCF_023375975.1). Taxonomy (NCBI): domain Eukaryota; kingdom Metazoa; phylum Chordata; class Actinopteri; order Characiformes; family Acestrorhamphidae; genus Astyanax; species Astyanax mexicanus. The sequence continues at coordinate 6,078,325 of NC_064424.1, read as the reverse complement.
TTTGAATGATAATATGGTCCTTTGTACTTGAGTCTAACACCCTTGTTCCAATGGCTACACCCTGCTTTATATTGATGCACCAATGGCTGTCCAAAGCAGAAGTCAATCTCAACCTGTATTTACCATTTATATATATGTTTCATATTTTGTGCGTTCACTGCTGGGACCTGAAAGTGCCTGTAGTTGCAGAAACAGTTACAGGAAAGTGCTTATAAGAAGAAAAGCCCTCCATACTGTTCTATATGGGATGATATAAGCAGTATAAGCACAGATCCGGACTGAAGCGCAGAGCTGGACTACGACCCACACCGAGCACATTCTGCCCTGACGGCTTATTTTTTGTCAAGGGCTCGGCGTAATCTGTGTCCGGAGAAGCGGCCCAGTGGGAGCAGAAAAGGGTGAATAAGGATAGAGTGGAGGGAGAGAGGGGCAGGGACGGGGCGAGAGGGAGAAGAGAGGACCTTGAAACAGTGTAGATAAATGAAAAGGTCACTGCCTGCAGCCCCCAGTAAGCCTCCAGTGCTTTATTTATTCATGGCTTGCTCTCTACTGGCCTGATTAAGATTTAATACCTGCAAATCAATTTCTCCACGCATAAGGCCGGAGCCGTTTGCAATCACCCTCCACATTACTGATCTCTAATTTCACTGGCAGATTGGAAAAAAACCCAAACCAGCACTTCCATTACCCGATTCCACAGCAGGCAATCATATTTCAGACCAGTTTCTATTTCCACTGGTAGATCCAGAGTGATGCTCTGACCCTGTTGGCAGAATCTCAGGCTACATGTGTTGCTGCCACGGCATGAACATGATACAGCATATGCTGCACTGTGAACTGCAATCCACGGCCTGCTGAAGGTAATCCGTACAATTACAGCTTCATGCAAGAGTGCAGCAAATAGACGAGTGATCTAAACAGGCCTGTCACTTTCCATCATATTAGCAATCAAGTAATCTAACAATTATTTTGATGATTAGTTGAGTAATCAGTGTTTTGAAAAAAAATAAAAAAGTTAAAAAAGGCCAGCCACTGAAACTGTGCTGTACTGAACAATAAATAACACAGTGGGCATAGTGTTTTTTAGAGTTTAAGTGTATTTGTAAATTGTATTACGAGTATTATAATAAAGCACAAGCTAGAAGGACTTTTATGTTTTTAAGGACAGCCTTAAAAACAATACACTAGTGCATCTCAAAAAGGTTATCATTGAATTATCATTGAATATCAAGTTACTTTATTTGGTACCACTTTAAAATAAGACTACCTTTATAAAAGGTTTGTAAATGGTTTACATTTAGTTTATTAATGGCTACTAATTAATTTGCCATTTCTAATTATGTGTTATAACTGATTATTAATGATTTTTAAGGCATTTACAACCTAATTAGTAACCATTAATAAACTAATTGTAAACCATTTATAAACCCTTTATAAAGGTAGTCTTATTTAAAAGTGCTACCTTTATTTCAGTTGTTTAGTTCAAAATGTGAAACTCATATATTATATAGATGTATTACACACAGAGTGATCTATTTTAAGCCTTTATTTCTTTAATAGTTGATGATAATGGTTTACAGCCAATTAAAACCCAAAAATCAGTGTCTCAGAAAATTTTAATATTATATAAGACCAATTGGTACTTTTGGCAGTGTGGGCAGTGTGCCAAGTCCTGCTGGAAAATGAAATCCGTATCTCCATAAAAGTTGTCAGTAGCAGAGGGAGGCATGAAGTGCTGTAAGATTTTGCAGGAAAACAAAACTGCACTGACTTTAGACTTGATAATAAAACACAGTGGATCAACACCAGCAGATGACATGACTCTCCAAACCATCACTGATCATCAGTAAATTTTACATTTCATTTGAAGGAAATCAATTGTGAAGTTTCCACAATCAGTGACGGTTTGGAGAGACACGTCATGTGCTGGTGTTGATCCACTGTGTTTTAATTATCAAGTAATTTGTATTGGCGTCAACGTAAATGTGTTAATGTAGTTTAATCTGAAAACTTTAACACGTTAATGTTAAGGTTTTTCCCATAATTCACTCTTTTTACAACTATTTTATTTCTTTTTACAACAAAAAGTCACTACTGTCAAGTTCATAAGATGTAAAACTACTGATGTATGCTGAAATATGAATTAAATCTCTAAACCTAACTCTCACTACCCCTCTCACTCACACTTACTTACACACACACAGACTAAGGGAGGGAGAGTATATCAATATTGCAGTATTTTATCAATACATGCCATTAATATCTATATTTTCACTGTTTTCACCACCAAATTGGCTTACTAAAGTTACTGCTTCATTACTACCATGCTTTCAGACCTCAAATAAAGCAAAGAAAACAAGTTCATATTCATGTTTTAATGTTTTAAGAGTTTAGAAATCTAAAGTATTTGGTTGAATAACCTTGATTTATAATCACAGCTCTCCTCCACCAGTCTTACACACTACTTTTGCACTAGATACAAGCAGTCCAGCTTTATTTAATGGATTTTGACTATCTATCTTCCTCTTGATTATATTTCAGAGGTTTTCACGCTACTATTTTTAATTGAGTTATCACAAATTCCCGAGATTACGGTTATAAATGTGTGCCTGGTCGTGGTAGTTTTGGCAGGAGGTGAGCTTGGAGTTGAAACGTCCTCAGCTGTAGTGTGATCTGCACCCTCCTCTCTGTCTCTGCTAAACCTGGCCCTGATGAGTGAATCACATCCTCTCACTAACATCCCTGCCATGATCTTTCCCTCCTCCCGGCCCCGCAATAATTTCCCAGTCATTTCCGGAATAAAAGGAGCTGCTGAATAGAGGCAATTGCTGAGGCAAAATCGACCCTCAAATACAAAAAAAATAAAAAATGGAGGGAAAAGTGAAGGACGGATTGTCAGAGAGAGAGAGAGAGCGAGAGAGCGGGTGATGGAGAGAGCGGAGAATTTTAGCATGCTGTGCTGGAAATGTGTAAAGGGGTGATGAGGAAATCCACAGATGAATAGGAGGAGGAATAGGAAGGACTGAAATGGGAACGGAACATTAAAAAACATAACTATTTTCCTCGCAGGCAAACGGCCAGCACCACCTTATTCACATATACTCCTTCCTTTAAACACACGAGACCTGAAACATGTACCAACAGCTGCATATCTCTCCTACTCTATCTCTCTGCAACACACACACATTTCCACACACACTCTCACACACACACACTCCAGCCAGCACGCACATACATGCAGAAAATAAGCAGGATTGGAGGCAATCACGACACGTCAAGGACTCGAGTCAGGGAAGCATGAAGACTGCAGGGAAATGGTGGGAATTACATACGTGACAGAAATGTCTTATCCCAGGGCTCTAGGCTCAGGAGCTCAGCTAAACGCACAGCATGCTAGAGCTAGCACTAGCGTTAGCATAGCATTGCTTCCAATGAAAAACATATACTGTATCTCCAATATGGTGAATTTCCTAGCTTTAACTCTTTTAGACCTGAATTATGTGCCAGTGTTAATAAATAAGTAAATTAATAAATAAAAATAATATTTAAAAAATAATAATCTATATCGTAATTAAATCCAGTTAAACTAAAATAAGAAACTGTTATTTTATGTCTATTGGATTGGAGGCCTGTTCTTAACATTTTTTAGATTTAATATTAACCTTTTTGTTCACAAGCCATCCCTAAGCATTTAGAAAACGTGTTATAAATTACATACAATTAGTAAAAATTAAGCTAGTTTAATGTCTTTTAATTTGCCTCTTTGGCTCTAGTGCTTTTTTTTCAGTGCTGGGGCACGGCTATGTTATTGTTTAATTGGCATATAAACTTTTTCTTTGGCTTGTTTATAGTCTATTCTGATTACAAACAGGTCACAATTAGTGTTATGTGCAACAAAGCATTTAAAAAAATAAGAAAATACATGATGTCCAGTGTAATGGATGCAGGGTCTGAAAGGGTTAAATTGAAGTTAATGTAAAATAAAAATGTATTCCAAGTCACTTCAGACTATGGTGAAGACAAATAATTTGTGTTATAAAAATATAAAATGTGTGTAGTTTGGTAAGCTAGAGATACTCTGAAAAATATTTACTAACTCAAGTCAAGTCATTATTTTTAATTGCAAATGTATACAATTTTACCTTTATTCAACTTAACTGAATCAAAACTAGATGACAACTTAAATCAGTTTAGTTTATTCAACTGAGTTTTGTTAATAGTTTAATTAACTCGACTGTTTTTTCAAGTATTATGTTGTTTTAAAAAATATAATATAAAGTTCACTTCTTATTAATAAAGGCTATATGCTATGAATATTGTATAGTTGTTTAGTCTTATTATTTAATTTAATTGAGCTTTATACTCTTTATTTTAGTCAGCAAGATAGCATCCATAAAGGCTATAGCTAGAAATGCTCTTTAGTTTTTTTTTAAGTGCTGCCACTATTATCAGGAGATTGCTTGTTCGAATCCTGGTCATGCAGCTTTATTATCAGCTGCCAGAGCCCGAAGAGAGCACAATTGGCCTTGCTCTCTCTCTGGGTGGGTATAATAGATGGCGCTCTCTCCTCTCATCACTCCTAGGGTGATGTGGATCAGCACAAGGCTGCGTCTGTGAGCTGATGTATCAGAACCGAGTCACTGGGCTTTCCTCCGAGTGCGCTGAGATGCTACTCAGTAATGCTGCATCAGCAGCAGTTCAAAAATAGGTCTGACTTCACATGTATTGGAGGAGGCATGTGCTAGTCTTTATCATCCTGGTGTTGGAGCATCACTAGTGATAGGGGATATACAGCTAAGTAGCAGCTGAATGGGTGGAACAAAGGGTTTTTCATTGTTTTCAATAAATATTTGCAGTATTTTGAATAAGTATTGTATCTGGTTGGTTTACTGCTCAATTGTGTGATCATAAACTGTATCCTATTGAACTATAGGTAATTTTTAAATAGCAATAACAACTCTCATATGTTTTTTTGTGTGTGTTCGTGTGATCTGATGCCTGTCAGATCTGATCACTCCTGCCAGATGTTACCTGTTCCAAGACCCAGGAAGCTACAGTACCTATGCTACCTGCCTGCTAACGACATGTCAGAACACTGAGCCAAAGACAACACCACGGGGATCCATCCAAGAGTTACGACCCCGTCTAAACCCATCGCAGATCTCTCTCTCAACACTTTCATCCAGCATCGCTTACACACTACCGTCATCCGGCTCGCTCTGGGTAGCCATCATACTGGGCAGCAATGGTGAAAGAACACAATAGCTAGAGAAGAATGTGATTAATATACAGCAAGATTGAATGGACTTTAGGTCTTTAGGCTTTACATCTAAATTGCAATGAAAGATGAAATGAAATGAAATGAAATGAAATAAGATACAAGATACAAGCTAAAGAAAGCAATCTGGAGCAAGCAAGCATAATTCCATTTCGTGTTCTCCATCAAATGATGATTAATAATTCAAATGCGCACAGCATGAGAGCAAGGATAAATCCCCCCTCAGGAATTCTCACATTTAAAACATGCACATAACTAGCAAGGGAATTACTGCCAGGGGTGGAAAAAGTACAAAGAAACCGCACTCAATGCACTTAATGCTGACGCTGAGGGATGGGGGGGGGAGTGAGGGCCATCCTACCCAACTATACAGCCAATCAGATAGAGAGAGAGAGAGAGAGAGAGAAAGAGAGAGAGAGAGAAGCTCCTGGACTACTGTCCACAGTCACCAAAGACGCCACAGCCATCATAGAAAACCACACAGATAAGTTGTTGCTAGGTGGTTGCTATGGAGATTGGTGATGGGTTGGTATCACAAGTGTTTTAACTAAGTGTGTTATAGTATACACGCTTGCTAGATGGATGGTATGGTGTTGCTAGGTGGTTCCTAGAAAGGTCTTGTTTGGTGTCAGAACTTAGGGGTTTAAATAGTAGCATTATAGTACTTTTTATATATGTATATGTTATTTCAGTAACATAAAAAACAAGTATGAACACTAACAGGGATTTAAAATATAAAACATTTCCAAAACCTTCTCCATGAATTCTGAATATTTGTTTTTCTGGTCTCAATCAGCCCTCTGCTTCTTAAAGCTTCTTAAATGTCAAAAACTAGGCAAAAATTGACATATTTTTGTCTAAAATACAAGGTAAACTGAATAAAAGCTGTGCTTTTAAGGGTTAAAATGACTGTTTCTGCCAAAACTTACAAAACTGAATTTAGGAATCCAATTCTTAAGAAACAAATTGATTAATAGCAATTTATTAGCAAACAATATTTGTCATAAAATGTGAAAACTGTGATAACTGGCATTTTAAAAAGAAATGGCATGTAAGTCCAACAATTATGGGTGGGAGAAAATATCATATTATAATATAATATAATATATTAGAGATATATTGCATATTTTTTGTATACATTTGCAATACATTAGCAATAGGTGGCATCAAATATCTATATCTTTATTGAAACATAGGTGATGTGATTAAAAAAATTGGTTGTTAAATTATTTGAAACTGAAACACCAATAAATCCATAAGTTTTTTTCTTATTTAGGAGTATTTTATGCATCAGTAACACAAAGACTGTTAAGTATCATAGATAACTTTCTTGTGATATATCGAGTATCACTGTTATCGTGGGCAGCGTAGTGTGAGATGAGGATCCCACTGGAGACCCAGGATGTCCTATTGAGAGGACAGTTCAAACAGATTGTATAAGTTCCATTGGCTTACAGATCCCAGACATGAATTGTATCTATAACCCAGACTATTAAATATATCTTGTAATATTCCCAGATCTCTGTGTGTGGTGCTGTGATTAATAGTTAGTACTGGTGTGGTGACCACAGTGGTCCCATCTGCCAGGCTGATCCACCTGCCATCATAAATATGTTTCTACTGGAAGAAATCACTCATACACACACACACACACACACACACGCACACACACACACACAAATAGTTTCATTGATAATAGAAAAGATCTTTTTTGCTCACTGAACTTCTGCAGTGTCTAAAATGCTAGGTGGCAAACATCAGAAGCTATCACACTGTGGCATCAACAACATCAGTGAAAAGGGTTGCCAGGTTGCTACAGTGGTTTCCTGACAAAACATGTTAAAAAAAATCTACTAAAATGCATGGGAAACTGGTTGTCAAGTGTTTGCTTGAATGCTACTAGTGTACTTTAATCATCATGACATAACAATGGAGCCAAAATATTCACACCCCATAATTTTCCTGTGGGAAGAAAAACGTATAGTCTACAAAAATCCACAAATATCTGTAGATCAATCAAAAAGCAGTATAAAAAAGTTATACATAACATAATATACAGGGGTTGGACAATGAACCTGTGCTCTTACCCTGCTAATTGAACCTTCACACTCTGCTCTTACTGGTGCAATGTGCAATTCATGAAGATTGACCACCAGGCTGCTCCAATTTAGCCATGAAACCTCCAACACTAAAATGACGACTGGTGTTTCAGTTTCCTTGTCCAACCCCTGTATGTATATAACACTAATAATATACATCATTTATCAGTATAACCATAATAATGATGAGATGCTGTGTTTAATAAGCTTGCAATATTTTCCACTGATTGTTCATAGTAGTGGATGAGGGGTGCTCATAACAAGCTCAGCATGGGAGACCACCATATTCAACTGTTTTTTGCACAAGGAGGAATTACTATCTTACCGTCTATTTTCTTGTCTATTTTCATACATAAGGAGCACTGGATTATATTGCACATTATGCGACACTAGTAAGGAACTGGGGTGTCGCCATGTTTCCCTTCTAATTTATCAGGTCTTGCTGCTGGGTGGTGGTGGGGTAACTAAAGTAAAGCTAAGCTGAATAAACAAAACTGTAATTCTTAAAATATATACATTTTTAGGTCAAACAATCACACATTAATCTACACATTCTTCTCTCCTAAAAACTGTTTCTTTGGGTGAGTGAAGCGTACCTGTTTATTTACAGTAAGCTTAGATTTCCAGATTTCCACTAAGGCTGGGTGCAGCAGCATTAGTGTTAGCAGATAACTGCTAGCTGCCCAACAGCGCTACACTAAAGAAAGTTTCGGAAAGCATGGGCAATATTAGCCAGCAATTCGTCCCTCGATAAACGCACCTTACCTCTGAACGGAAAAAGAACTAGAGCTTAACACACTTAGCTGCCAATGCTAATGATGTTCCAGCAGTGCTAGCCGGGGTTAGCAGCTGGCTACAGGCCAATAAATAATACTCACTTCTGAACGCTAATACAAACAGTTCACTAAAACTCCTGTATAATGCTGTACTTCAACCTGACTGGTACATTTTTTACGTAAAACACACTAGATTATAAGGTGCACTGACAATTTTTGGGAAAATAAAGGATTTAAGGTGTACGTTATAGTGTGAAAAATACAGTAAACATGCACTGGCCAAAATACAAACTATGCTTTGGAGCATGCTGGTTTACATTTTGCAATATAACTTACATTGAAAACAAAAGTATAAAGATTAATAGTACAAGTACTCTACACACTACTTAGACGTTTCTACTATACACTGTTGGTTCTACACAGTCCAGGACAAAGCCCTGCCATATGCTGTGGTGTTACTGCATCAGCTTTCTGCAAATAAACCCAACATACATTAAGACTGGAAAGATGGCATATGGTGAGAGGAGAAGATGAACAGTATGTAAAAAGGTGGCGCAGTTCTTCTTTTTTTTTTACACTGAGCTCGAACAGCCTGTTCTGGATACTCATTAAACGCACATTCAGCACTGCCCTTGAAACCCCCCACCCCCCCACCCCCCCTCCTTATTCATACCATGCATCCTTATTAGCACTGTATTAGGATGATGAAAGTCATGAGCTTCTTACAGTCCTAAATGGAATCCTAAATGAGTTTCTTATGCTGGATCAGAACCATAGGCTCGCTATAGTGCTGTATGCGGGGAGCAGCAGCCTATAGCGCTACAGCGTGGCTCAGCCGGACCCTATGGTTCTGATGGCCCTCTGTAGTACCTGCTGTCTTCTGCCAGCACGTGTCGCTCTTTTTATTGCTCCTTTGTTCCCCTTTGTCCTGTCATGTGAGTGATTTCTTATCTGGCGGTGGAGGGGGGCTGAAAAATACGAGTCTCTTTTTTTGCTCACCACTTTTGATAACAGGTCTTAAAAAAAGCTCTATCACGGGCATGCAGGTGTTATAAAGGACAAAGAGAAAGAGAGACTGAGAGATAGAGAGAGATAGAGAGATAGATAGAGAAAAAAAGAGAGAGATGGCGTCATAGATAGCCAGAGAAAGCCTGAGGTCAGACCAGGGGGCACGACAAATGACCAGAAACAAAATTAATAACACAAAACCACCTACTGCACACAGTAGCTCACATATTATCTCATATTATGTTGTTACCTGACAGATTTTAGAACATCTCTACAGGACAAACGTGAGGACAGTAAGTGCACAGAAAAAGACAATGACCCCCAAATGATTGTTAACAGACTCCTGCTGGGCTCGCTGAGAGATAAAGATTCATCAAAAAAAAAAAAAAAAAAAAGAGAAAAGAGCAATGAAGACCATGAGCCCAATCCCATTTCTCATTTGTACCCATACCACTTGTTTTCGAGTGTCACCAGAGAATGTTATAAGAACATTCAGCAACATTTTGAAAAGGTTTTAGGAAGGTAAACCTGTAATGTTACAGAAATAATTCCAGGAATGAGTTAAAAAGTTTATAACTGGAATTTAAAAGCATTAAAAGTTGTGCCTGCACAACAAACATAGAAACATAGAAGGCCCTATTTTAGTGATCTACAATGACCGGGAAATTGCGCAGCTTGATTTAGAGCGTGTCGGTGGATCTTTGGTGTTTGGCTAAGATATGATTGGGAATCTGACTGTTGACTGTTTAATCAGGATTTTAATCAGTCAGTGGCGCTCCTGTATTTTCTGCCACCAAGACAGAAACACGCCAGATATTTACCTGAACACACCTCACTTCCAGACCACCAGTCAGCCTATAAGTGTAGACTTATTCCTAAACTCAGATGCTATTTTAACAGCGTGTGCACAAGGCGTAAAAATAGACTACTGATGGGGTGTAAGATAGCAACAAGCATCAAAACACGCCTTGCGCAGGGTGTATGATAGGGCCCTTGATGTTGTTCTGTGTTAAGAAATTGAGTACAATTTTCAGTATAAAAATTATCAAACATTTCTAAACTACGATTGAATATTTTTTTTTATTAAAAAAATTATCAAACATTTTTAAATTACTGACAAAATCAAAACTGCAAGAATAATAATGTAACTAAGTATATTAAAAAAAAAACATATTTTCTATATACTTTGTAAAATACACTTTTTCCTTTTGATTCTTAAATTTTTGATAGCGGATTTAATTTTTTTCCTTTCTTTTATTTTTTTTTGTTGTTGCAGAGATGATGTTCACTTGGCTTCACTTCAGCAGATGCTACGCAGAAACTTTCTGTGTCACGCACATGAAAATTAGTGTCTGAAGGCAATGCATGGCAATGCCTGTGATAGATCGAGGGCGTAGGCGATTGTAAATTTGTGAAGCTGTGCTCAGCTTTGTGCAGCGCTCCCTGATTTGGTTTCGAAGGGAATTTTTGGAGGCCTTTAGGGCTAGGTGTTAGGGAGCAAGTAGTAAAATGGGATTGGGCCCAACTGTTCCTTTCTTCCTAACTTCTTTATACAGCACAGGTGAGACACGTCAATAAACTAACAGACTGAGGACAGATGAGGATGATGCGTTCGATAAGCACACAGAGACACATTAAAATACACACACAGAGAGACCAAGCACATCTGTGCAGTTATGGGACATTAATGACTGTGTTGTTACGTCCTTATAAAAGAGACAGAGAGACACACACACACTAACACACACTAACACATATACAGCTCTGGAAAACAGTAAAAGACCACTTAAAAATTGTAAGTTTGATTTCACCAAATTGAAAACCCCTGGAATATAATCAAGAGGAAGATGGATGATCACAAGCCATCAAACCACCAAACTGAACTGCTTGAATTTTTGCAGCAGGATTGACATTAAGTTATCCAAAAGCAGTGTGTAAGACTGGTGGAGGAGAACATGATGCCAATATGCATTAAAACTGTGATTAAAAACCAGGGTTATTGCACCAAATATTGATTATTTCTGAACTCTTAAAACTTTATGAATATGAACTTGTGTTTTCTTTGTATTATTTGAGGTCTGAAAGCTCTGCATCTTTTTTGTTATTTCACCCATTTCTCATTTTCTGTTAATATAAATAAATGCTCTAAATGAGAGTATTTAATTCTTGTTAATTAATATTTGGTATTTGGGAGAAATGTTGTCCGTAGTTTATAAAATAAAACAACAATGTTCATTTTACTCTTATAACTTATAAATAGCAAAATCAGATTCAGAAACTGAAGTGGTCTCCTATTTTTTTCCAGAGCTGTATATTCACACATATATATGGATGCAGAATGACAGCGCCCCCTTCCCAGCAGGAGAGCAAAGCAAGGACACAATGCAGCAGTAAATCCATTTACATTATGCTTATAAAACTCTACCAAACACAGAACACAGACCCTCTTTTCACTCTTTTTCAAATTACATGCACTTTTCCAGTCAAGTTCAGACACTCTTCAGTGCATCGCCATGGTAACCACAGAGCCACATGTCTATTTCAGGTTGTCCGGTATTACCATATCAATACTCAGGAGACCTTTTCATGAGGTAACCCCAGGTTAACAGACTTAATTCCACTTCTTTCTCCAATCAGTACTGCCCTAAAGAAGCTGCCCTCGGGGCAATTGAAGGTGCAGAGGTGAGCGATTCAACTCCTTAACATTCATGGACCCGGTCCAGGCTTCTATTACTCACTTTTTTTTTATTACTAACTTAATATTAATTCAATACACTTCCAATAATTGTTTTTTCATGTATAGGTACAGAATACAGATGTAACTGCTGCTCTCTCTACGCAACTAATTCTGCCAGTTCTGTCAGTTTAATCAACTCATACTGAGAGTATCTGTGTGGCCATTAAATAGACACTGGGGCAGATTTAAGATAAGTCTCTTCTGGGAGATGATCTTTTTAACTCTTTTCAGGAGTAAAGATACAGATTACCTGGCATTTCATAGTACATCACACAAAAGGACATCGTTCCTATTGGCTCCTGCTATTTTTAATTTGTATAGTGAGTGTATCCACACAGTTTGACCCTTTCAGACCCTGCGTCCATTACAATGGACATCATTTATTATTATTTTTTTTTCAAACCTTTTGTTGCACATAACACCAATTGTGACCTGTTTCAATCAGAATAGACTATAAACAAGTCAAAAATAGTTTATAAGCCAGTGAAACAATAAATTAGCAATGCCCACTGCACTGAAACAAAAAAAGAAAAAAAAGGGAATTTAAAAGAGCAAAATGTTACAAATTGTATGTAATTTAGGACACTTTTTCATGTTTATTTCAGTGTCAATATCAAATCTAAAAGAAAAATGTTAAGCACAGGCCTCCAATCCAATAGCCATAAAAACAGTTACTTTACGTTATTTTAGTTTTATTGGATTTAGTGTTAATATAGATTTTAAATTAAAATATTAGAGTCTTCCTTTGTGTGCATTGCAGACAGAAAACAGCATTAATATTATTATATTTTTTAACACTGGCACATAACTCTGAAAGCTCTGAAAGGGTTAACTCACTATCAGTGCGTGGTTTCGCCCACCAAGGGTTTTTAAGCCCAAGGGATTTTAAGTGACTCAATATAAATAAGGTTTAGCTGTATGAAAACTGTACAATGTATCGTGCCAAAAAGCACAAGCAACGTAAGTCAGTATAGGTCCTACGATCCAACAATAATGTTGAGGTTGTAACTTGAAATCTGTAAGAGGAGTAGCGTAAAAAAAAGGCAGAGTTCAGTTCTGCCAGATTATTTTCTCATTATACAAAAAAATTTATTCAATACAGATTTATTTCCTTATTTCAGTTCTCAGCCAGCGTGAAGTCACTCACTGCAGTAAAGGAAATGGTAACTTGCTCTTATGGCCTATAACTGTGGCCATGTAGTCTATACAACTGCATAAAACATAAAACTATAATACCCAATGAAAGGTAGCCTTGGTGGGCAAGACTACACACTGACGGTTACTCAGGGTTGGGGGAGGGCTGACCATTATTTAAATAAACAAATACCAGGAGCCAATAGGAAAGCTGTACTTTTTGTGTATTGTTGCAAATTGTTGCTTCAACTTGCAACAAAGCCATAAAAGTTCTATGAAGGTTTAAGACATCTTATCTTATCTTATCTAGCTACAATGAAACTGCAATAAAAGTGATAAGTAGTTATAAGAGTGTTATAGTAGTGTGAACACATACAGCTCTGGAAAAAAATAAGAGACCAGTTTCTGAATCAGTTTATATGATTTTGCTATTTATAGATATTCTATAAACTACGGACAACATTTCTCCCAAATTCCAAATAAAAATATGAAATACTGTCCTTTAGAGCATTTATTTGCAGAAAATGAGAAATGGCTGAAATAACAAAAAAGATGCAGAGCTCAAATAATGCAAAGAAACCAAGTTCATATTCATAAAATTTTAAGAGTTCAGAAATCAATATTCGGTGGAATAACCCTGGATCTTGGCATGTTCTCCTCCACCAGTCTTACACACTGCTTTTGGATAACTTTATGCATGCACTCCTGGTACAAAAATTCAAGCAGTTCAGTTTGGTTTGTTGGCTTGTGATCATCCATCTTTCTCTTGATTATATTCCAGAGGTTTTCAATTTGGTAAAATCAAAGAAACTCATCATTTATAAGTGGTCTCTTATTTTTTTACAGAGCTGTACAGGACAATTTGTTAGATTTATAGATGCTAAAAATAAATAAATAAAAGGTAGCTAGCTCACCTGGGTGAGATGTCACAGCCCTGCTGCATGAAAGCTCCCAGGGAGAACCAGAGACTGTTGAAGATCCCAAACTCATTGGGGGGCTGGTCACTGGGCGGACCGTCGGTGCCCTCCTCGGGCTCCTCGGTGTGCCACTCGTACGGGCTGAAGCGGCTGACCAGGAAGAGCACCACGCTCACGCCGATATAGGCGAACACGATGCACATCCAGATCTCGTAGGCCAACGGGTCCAGGAAGGAGAACACGCCCGGCTTGGACTTTTGAGGCTTCTTGATCATGATGGAGATGCCCAAGCTCATGAAGGGCTTAGAGAAGTCAATGACCTCCTCCCGGACCAGGGTGATAGTTAATGGGGCCACAGCGATTTCCGCTTTCTGAAATCAGAGACGGGGAGGGTCATCAGGGAGCGTCAATCCAACAAATATTGTTCTGAATGCAAAATTCTTCTATTAACTCTCCTGTTATGTTCATTTATCAGGAACAGCAATGCAGTTTTCCGGGTCATATTGACCTGGTGCATGTTTAACCATACCATTTGTCTAAAACCAAAAAATCCTGAAAAGCAGTGTGAATATTTAATGACTAACTCCATTCACTGTAAGCCTGGATAAGCTGAATTTACTTAAAATTATTTGAGGAAAACGGTTGCCTTAAAAAAGTTAAGTAATGGGTAATGAAAAATTAAGATAGCATAACTTAAAACATCAAGTTATTACAGCTAAAGGGGAAGTTGATTTAACTTTTTTTTTTGTTATACTGTAAGACAGTTTGAGTAGGTTGAGTTTACTTAACTTTTTTAAGGCAGCCAGTTTTCTCAATATTTTTTAAGTAAAAGTGGTATGAAAACTTGAGTTAGCATAAATTAAAACATCAAGTTATTCATTACAACTAAAGGGGAATTTGATTTTTTGTAAGGTAGCCCAGGGGGGGGAATCACTACACACTGATGGTGAGTGTTAGTCAAAATCAGAAGCCAGTCAGAAGCCAATGTAAAAGAAGCTGCTAATGGCAACAGACTAAACTCAGTTATTATAAGTTGGTTTAACTCAAAGATCTCAGTTTGAATAGTACAGTAAATGTGCCCACAAATATACTCAGATTTAAATCATTTGAGTTTAAACAATGTATGGGTTTACAGTGTGATATAGGGGTGTCACGATTCTCTAAATCCTCGATTCGATTTCATTTTCGATTTGAGGGTCACGATTCGATTCGATTCTCGATTTTCTTGTTTTTTTTTCTTGTTATTATTTTATGCCTCATAAAATTTAAATAATATATTTATTATTATTATTATTATTATAAATATTATAAATATTATTATTATTATTTATTAAGATATATATGGTAATGCCATCTAGTGACTTTTTTTGGTAGCAACAGTGTGCACTATTAAAACAAGCAGTTTATCAGAGCTGTGTGTGGATGGCTGGTGAAACTGCTCATTACATGAAGCTGCAGTTCTTCATCCAACCACTAGCAGCAGCAGCACAAGCCCCGCTCTTTTCACTCAGTCACTACTTCAGTACAGCCCAGCCACGGGCTACAGAGCTCAGCCAGTCCGTTTTTACTGTTTCTGTAAACAAATAAAGGTTTTAACCCCACTAACCGGATAATACAGCTCACTACAGTTCATCTTTCAGCCCAAGCAGCTAACAGCAGCAGGTTAGAACAGCCGACACGGAGGCACTGCTCGGATTACATTATAAACAGGTCAGTTAGCGCGCTGCTAACCTCAGGATGTTTATAACTACGGAGTTTAGTGGACACACCACGGCCGCCAGGTAAGTCTTTTAAAGGCTACTGAAGACTATTAAAGGCTATTAGAGTGTAACCCCTGGCTCCCAGGGGTTACAAGAGGTTATTGAAAGCATTATTGGGGGGCAGAAATCAGTACAGGCTGGTTAGATAAGTGATGTGGGTATTGTCTTATAAATATTTACACATAACTTATATCTCTCCTGAAAAGCTTTTATTTTAGTCAGAAACACGCTTGTGTTTACTTTATCTGAGAGAAAGATGTTTTTTTAATTCAATGGAAAGCAACAGGTGTAGTCAATTATAAGTTTAAGATTTTTAATCCACCTCACTGTGATCTATAGTCAGTGTTCTCAAGTCACACTGACACACGCATTTCAGCGAGTTCACACGCTCTCACCTGCGCGCACCCACCCCTCCGTTAGATACAGATACAAAACCTGCGCGCCCAACCCCCGCCCCCCCTCCCCCGTTGGACAGATAAAAACAGTGATCACACTCCCGCCGACTGCGCTCATGCAGTGGCTATCTCTATTTAAATGAATAGGATGCGCTGTGTTGGTGCCGCGCCATTTGCGTAGCGCGCTGCGCTATTTGCGTAGCGCGCGCGGGAGGGATCGTCGATCCTCTTTTTGACTTCGATACTCGAGATCGTGACCTCATTTCGATTCGATTTCGATAAAATATCGAGATCGTGACACCCCTAGTGTGATACTAATTATTCTATTAATATTTAGTGCAATGCTGTTCCTCACCTCTAACAGGTAATGGCTCAATTAGGATTATTCACAAATGTTTCATAAAAAAAAAACTTTCTTTTAATGTTTCACTACTTTATTACTTTTGAAAGGTCAATATAAAAAAAACATTAGTTCTACATAACATTGAAACATAACATTGCAATTTAGTTTTAGTTTTTGTAGTTTTTGCAGGGGGTGGTTGCAAATATGTGAGATGAACCATTTTCATATTAAATGTTGATTAAACTAATTCAGGCAAGCAGAAGTAAAATAAAGTAAAGTAAAAATACTTTTAACTATTTTTCCTAGATCTTCATACTTTACATTACATACATTTACATTACAGGAGGGTTCACTTTTTAACTTTTAAGGTCATCTAAAATCTTTCCCCTTCATATCTCTTAGATTTAGTTCAATACTCTCAGATCCTCTTCCTCCATCTAACTGTACCCTCTGCTCGTTTTGCCACTATGGGGAGCAGAGCTGTTACTCACTTCCAGTTTTTAAAACTTGACTCAAAACTCATCTATTTAGGATTGTTTTATCTTTATAAAATCACTTCTAAACACCACTAACAAATATCTAATAATAATTCAATATTTGATTTATTTTGTTCAGCTTTTCTTCTATTTTTTACCCTTTAAGTACTTTTTATTGTTTATTATTGTATAGTGTCCTTGGGTGCTAGAAATAATAGGCGCCTTGAAATAAAATGCATTATTATTATTATTATTATTATTATTATAACAACAACAGTCCAGTACAGCAAAGATAATAAAATACTTTTCATCATTTTATGATTTTCTATCATAAAAAATAGAAAAAAATAAAAGTCTCGCTCAGTAGCCGGCACTAGTAAGCGGAGCAGTAAATGCCCTCATTTAAGCAGATAACAATGACACGGTTCAAACTTTATGACTAAACCTGACAAAAACACGAGGCATCTCACACTGCCGAACAATAGCCGGCGAAGCGGAGGGAAATAAAGAATAATCCATCCATTTCCACCTCTCCTTTCACATCATATTTTACCATTTCTCTAATTGGACAAGGCTTTGCATGTTAATGCTGAAGAAAAAAAAAAAAAAAAAACTAAGAAGCTAATCCCAGGGACTTAATTCCACGGGGCTGTGCAAAGTTTTTTGGGGGAGCAGGATGAACCAATCAATTCAGAGAAAAATGCTTACAGCACAAGACAGAAAAATTGGATACAGACGCTAAGGTCTGGGAGCGATGCATTGCTTTGCGGTAAATCCACAAACTTGATTATTGTCGGTGACTTAGCAACACTCTCGACCTCGCCGGGGCTGTGCAGGGCTCAAAACTAATCCAAAAAAGAAATTAAACTTTATCATAATAGGCTGACACTTTGTAGAGGGAATAGAAGTCCGAAAAAAGAGAGGAAAAAAAAAACTTGAAGGGATAAATAAATAAATATAAATTTATAAATATATAAATAAATATATATAGATGTTTTCCCGTGCTCAGCATAAATCTACCAGATGACAGGACCGGCTGTATAGCGCACATGCCGTGCATTAATATACATCAGCTCGCCAAAGGTTGTTTATTTTTCAGAGGTGCTAGGACTGTCACGCACTCCCACTGTGAGTGCTCGCTCACAGCTGAAGCTTCAGGAAGGGAAATCGCTGATGCTTTCTGCTCAAATCCACAGCAAGTCTCTCCCAAAGCCTCTGCAGAGAGAAAGAGTCTATTCCACAGCTGGAACCGGCGGACCGGGAGTCTTTCACAGCAAATTACACAGACAGTGACTTGCCCCCCCTCAACCCTCAATATTTCATCCCAATCTACGAACCTGCTTCATTCACAGCATACAGAAATAGACCTTAACCTTCTCAAACTCTCCAGCCCTTCAGATCCAGCTCCGCCAGTGAAGACCCTTAAGGACCTCATAACAGCACGGAGCCAAAGCTCATCTCAGGAATGTTAAAAATACAATGTGATCAAAGAACCCTTTAACTGACACCGAACCACATGCATTAAACAAGGGTTTAAACAGCGTGTCATAGCCCTCACCACGGCAGAGATACTGTATTCCCAGCTAATCCTAGTCTCTGAAATGTGAACTATTTCAGGCCTTTTGGGTCAGTTTCCCAAACAGTGATAAGGCCTAGTTCTTAATCATGGGTTTTCTAACCTTTTGTACTCAAAATATTCCTTCCCAAATCCAAATTAACCCCCCAAAACACATTAGAGAGGAATACCTGACAGGCAGCACAGTTATAAGCTGAAACTACAAAAACTAAATCCTCAACTTCCTTTATATTTTACAACCTTTACTGAAATTTGCTTTTATTTGACCAAACCTAACTTATATCTGATTATATTTGACCAAGATTGTATTTAAGGCACACTCACACTACTCCCCAGCATCCACAGTAAAATACAGTAAAAAGATATGAAAACATCAAATCAAACTCATCAAACTGTCACATTTTGAGAAAGTTAAATCAAACATTTTGTGCCCTTTTTTTACCTATCAATAAGCAAGCCATCAACCGTAAACTGTGCATTTGATTTTGGGCGTGTCAGTGAGTCTTAGCTATTGTAACGTCAGGAAAAGTACACCATCATGGGTGTGTTTGGGGCGTAATGTAAAATAAACCAATCAGCCTGTCCTTTGCTATTCCCTTTAAAAGCTAGGTGCACTCAGACTTTAGGGCATTGCTATTTCAATGGTGTAGTGCCCATGTGAGCATAATAAATAGTAATAAGAGGTATACATGTGCATGTTGGGGACGTGCCTGTGTTGACAATTCACTCCCAAGACAGCAATGAACGTCTGACTGTTGACGTCTGTCTAGGTTGTAATTAGTCAGTGGTGCACCTGTGTTTTCCATTGCCAAGATAGAAATTCACCTGAACACACCACATTTCCATATTTTCACATTTTTCTCCCAATTTAGCTAGGTCAATTGTCCCACCCATTCAGCTGTTAATCAGCTGCATTTTCCAATTACAGGTGATGCCACAACACCAGGAGGGTGAAGACTGGTGAAGGGTGAAAACATGCCTCCTCTGATACATATGAAGTCAGACACGGCCTTTATTCAAACTACCGTTGATGCAGCATTGCCGGGTAGCATCACAGCGCTAACACTCGGAAGAAAGCTCAGCGACTCGATTCTGATACATCAGCTCACAGACGCAGCCTTGTGCCGATCTACATCACCCTAGGAGTGATGAGGGGAATGAGAGTCATCTACTGTACCCACCCAGAGAAAGCAAGACCAATTGTGCTCTCTCAGGGCTCCGTCAGCTAATGGCAAGCTGCATGGCCTGGATTCAAACCAGCGATCTCCCAATCATAGTGGCAGTGCAGAATTTTTTTTGTGATGAATCTGATTATTTTATTTAATTAAGATTATATTATGTATTATTGTTTAACACCACTGTTAAAAACCTATTCGATTAGTTTGATATTTGAGTGCTTGTGTGTTTGAGAGTCTTACCCCGTACACCAGCTCCCCGACCATGCCGTTCCAGATCTTGGTCTCCGGGTCCCGAGCTCCGTATTTTCCGTCCGGCACGATAGAGATCTTGTATTTGATGCCAATGTGTTTGGCGATCTCAGACGCCAGATCCACGCAGTATCCCTCATACCTGTCATTACCCTCGTACATCTCCCAGTTTTTCTTCAGCATCACATAAGGTCCTTCCTGGAAGGAGCAAACCACACAAGAGATTCAACCTGGCAACCCGGCAAGAACTCCAGCCATCCCAGCCAAGCACCCGACTCCTTGATTTTGGTACATTTGTCGCAGCTCCTTCATCTCAGAACAGAAAATGTGAACATAAATAAAACCGAGCACAAAGTGACCCAAATAAAAATCCATCTTTAATTCAGCTTGGAATGTTTTAGCAGAAACATTGGAATAAAAACACTGAGATCAAAGAGAAGAAACACACTGAGGCACGGCTACTGTTTAACAACGGCTCCCGACACCACGCTGATACACTACTGCAACCGTACTGTAGCACAACCATTACATCCAGATTTACTACAGCAGCTAATCACATCATTACATCATAAAAACACACAATTTACACACAAATCAGCTCATAAACTGAAATGAAAGATTACAGAATATCAATAAAGATTAACACAAGAGAGCAAACGACTAATCAATGTACAATCTCAAAGCGTCAATACCATTATTGTGATTATAATCAGCTGAACTAATACAATGCATTGTGTAATTTATAGTTGCAAATATTTACACATATTTCCAGATAATGGCTGTGTGTGTTTTGCGTATTTGTTGAAACACAAGTTCAGATTATTAGAAACATCAACCTGTGGGTTCACTTTAGTGCTGGAGAATAATAATAAGTGTTAGTCTATGTTCACACAGCAGCTAAAAGTGGCCCAAATTCAATCTTTAAGGTTACATATGACACAGATGTGTTGTTTGTGTGGCAGTGTGAACAGCAAAAACACATTAAATCCCACATTTACACAAATCTGATCCACATGTGACATTCATCTGAACAGTCCGTGCTGTGTTACTGATGCACATGTGCAAAATATGTACAGAACATTACCTTGAGGAGAAGGGAAACGTAAAATAAAATTATATTTATCATAATCATACAGGTGTATCTCAAAAAAAAATTTAATATCATTGAAAAGTTATTTTATTTCAGTAATTCAGTTCAAAATGTAAAATTATTTCTTTCATTGTTGATGTTTATGCCTTACAGCCAACGAAAACCCAAAAGTCAGTGTCTCAGAAAATTAGAATATTATATAAGGCCAATTGATATTTCTGTGGGCAGTGTGCCAAGTCCTGCTGGAAAATGAAATCCGCATCTCCATAAAAGTAGTCAGTAGCAGAGGGAAGCATGAAGTGCTGTAAGATTTTGTGGGAAAACTAAACTGCACTGACTTTAGACTGGATAATAAAACACAGTGGATCAACACCAGCAGATGACATGTCTCTCCAAACCATCACTGATTGGTGGAAACTTCACACTAGACCTCGAGCAGTTTGGACTGTGTGTCTCTCCACTCTTCCTCCAGACTCTGCTAGATAAAATAGATCACTCTGTGTGTAATACATCTATATAATATATGAGTTTCACTTTTTGATCTGAATTAATGAAATAAAATAACTTTTCAATGATTTTTTTTTAGATACATTAGTATTGGTTCAGCCATTCTCACACATACTGTATAGTGGAACTTTAAGGTAGATGGACCACATAAACTGACCACTGTGTATCAAAGGAGATCAGTATACAGCATACAGCATACATTTGTGTAAAAGTGTTTAAATAATACCAATAATAATACTTTATGATTAGTGAAACAAATAACAGTGCTTATGACAGTAATAAACATTGTTATAAACCCATTATTAATTGACACTAGTTAAAATACTATTAAACATTAGACATTTGAGACATTTGTAATGAATTAATAATGTGTAATAATTAATAATGATTTAACTAATGTAATTTAATAGTTTAATAGTTATTTAATGTACCCTTATTGTAAATTGTTACTTTGAAATAAAAATAAAAACACAAAATACAAATACAAGTTGAAGCAGTACAGTAAAACAGCAATAAAAACAAATCATCAAATTGTACATTTCACAAAAGTACACTCCTAAAAAACAAACTTGTGTATAAAGAAACTTTGGTAACACTTTCTATGAACGTCATCTCTATTAGACTCTATAACCACATTCATAACATATTATAATGCATTATAAACATGGCTATAAATATTTAGAAAAATGCATAACCCATTATAGCCATGTTTATTATGCATTATGAATTGTGATCATAATACATTATAAGCTGTGCTTATAACATGTAGGTTTAAATAGTTTATGTCTATCATTAATAATCTAGTTCCAGAATGAAAGTTGGGGCGCACAAAGGCCTGTTATAACTCATTATAAGTGACTATAACTAATATTATATTCAAAACAATTATAATTAATGAGTGGTTTCAAATATTTAAAGTATTATGCAGGGTGTTTTAAAATGTATTAATCGTAATGCATAATTCTGCAAGCTGGGACTGAGTTTCTTGATATTGACATATAATATAACATGTTAGAAACACAACTATTAATGCATTATGATCACAATTCATAATGCATAATAATAAATATGGCTATGATGGGTTATACATTTTTACAAATATGTATAATCACGTTTATAATGAATTATAAATGCATTATAACGTGTTGTGTGTATGTTTATAGAGTCTTATAGAGATGACATTCATAGAAAGTGTTACAGAAACTGTTTACGATAACACTTTCTATGAATGTCATCTCTATACGACTCTACAAATATACTTATATCACATTATAATGTATTCATAAGGCATTATGAACATGGCTATACATATTTACAAAAATTTATAATCCATCATAGCCATGTTTATTATGCATCATACATTGTCATCATAATGCATCATTAGCTGTGTTTGTAACACGTTATATGTCAACACCAAGAAACTCAGTCCCAGCTTGCAGAATACTTTATGAGTAAAAAAGCTATATTTAGCTATATTTATAACTTATAAACACACCCCCAATAATACTCTAAATATACTTTTAACCACACATTAATTATTTTTGTCTTAAATATAATATTAGTTATAGCAATTATAATGTATTATAACAGGTATTTGTGCGCTCCAAGTAATGTGACAGACTTTCATTGTGGGAATAGATTATTAACAATACATATATACTATTTTAGCATACATATCATAAGCACAGTTTATAATGTATTATGATCACAAGTCATAATGTTTAATAAACATGGCTATAATGGGTTATGCATTTTTATAAATATTTATAGCCATGTTTATAATAAACTATGAATGCTTTATAATATGTTATGAATGTGTTTATAGAGTCTAAAGAGATGACATTCATAGAAAGTGTTAACCAAAACTTTTTATAAGAAGTATTTTATAAGGTTTGCTAATGCAGCACTGTACTACTCTAATCCAAACTCTGAAATGCATGACTTCCACTCTTTATTAAATCACAGCACAGAACGGATGGCGTTAATATCTTCAGTAAATATTAAATACAAATAAAGAAATACAGCAAGAAAAAATAAAACAAAGAAACAAAGAAACAGAACAGCACAGAATAAATACTACAAGAATTACGACTATAGCAAAAACAATGGCAGCTCTATACATTACTGTAATTCCTA
Source organism: Astyanax mexicanus (assembly GCF_023375975.1). NCBI lineage: Eukaryota > Metazoa > Chordata > Actinopteri > Characiformes > Acestrorhamphidae > Astyanax > Astyanax mexicanus. Next base: position 6,054,666 of record NC_064424.1, on the reverse strand, counting down.
GGTAATAACAAGCACAGATCTACCACACTTATCCAATAACACACACAGAATAATGTTATCTCTCCAGGAGAGGAAAGCACATTTCCATAACCACCCCGCAAAAACCCGCCTGTCTTCTCAGAGACGCTCTCTGAGCCATATGGCTAGCCTGGAACCATGAAAGGCATAAAGCCCAGCAGGACGAATCAAGCATTCACCCTCAGCCAATCGAGAGCTCTTCATTGAATGCCAACCGAGGATTCGTTTCATCTTGAATTTGTTTGATGTATGAGAATGTGGCTTTCGCCGCGTATCTATAGGTTTATACAAGAGCAACGCTGTATTATTCTAGGATCGTGTTAATCTACAGGTATAAGAAAAAGCAAGACAATTCATCATCTGTGGAGCGCAGTGCTGCAGCTGCAGGTTATCTGCAGCCCTAAGACATGCTTTAGCGGAGGATACTCAATCATGCAAAATTACGGCTGAGCAAAGGACAGGACTGCACAAAGGCACCAAGCTTAAAGCTGCTATTGAGCGAAAGAGAAAAATATCAAGCAGCAGGCATTAGAGAATGCTAAAGACTGGAGGAAGTGGGTATGAATGAAGCTGGAATTTCATTGAATAATTTACTCAGTACTGCTAACATGTTGTACTACACATTTCTTTGGACATGCCAGAAGTGTTACCTTTAGAGCAGGGTTGCCAGGTCCAACAAAAATATCCAGCCCAAACTCAGTCTAAAACCCACCCTTCAGAAGCCTATGAAACGTATTTGGTTTAATAAGGGATTTATTATCAGTATTGCTATTTATCCTCAAGTCATTAATAATATTGTAAAATTAGTGTTTTATTAGTTCTTTTATAACAGTTATAACATTATAACAGTTTTATTTCCTAGTCAATAACATTTATTAGTAACATAATTAGCAAAAGAACTGACTTTTTCCTACTCTATTCTTTTCTTGCCCCTTCTGAACTCTCCTCTTTAACATTTTTTTTTATCATCTTGTGATTTCTGGTAACACTGTGATCTCTCTCTCTCTCTCTCTCTCTCTCTTTTCTTTTCATGCTGTCCTTTTTGTCCTTATGTTCTCCTGGGCCCAAACAAACTTACCCTGCTACCCCTGAATTTTCACCCACAACTGGATTTTCAAACAAGCCCAATTTGGCAGAAAAACAGCGAACCTGGCAACTCTGCCTCAGAGGCGGCTTGGGAACACCCGCACCTGTGTAAGCTGTGTATAGGGTGTTGTCTTGTGAGATAGGTTAACAGGATAAACATTGGGCAACATGCTCATGGCAAGGCAAAGTGTAATTATTGAATGAGCTTGAGCGAGGCCTGATAGTGGCTGCCATATGGACATGACATTTTCCATTTTCAAAGTTGGAGGATATTTAACATTCCTCTTAATGTGTATATCAGGTAAAATATATAACAGAAGGCTCATATAACCACCCACAGTGCAGTGCAGTGGGTGGTAATGAGCGGCAGTGTCTGGCTAGAAAAAAGACTCAGTCCTGCAGTATTGTTTGGCCTCAATGAGACATGGCAAAAGTTATGGGACACAATACTAGGCTCTATCCCATGACTTTTGGCATGTCAGTATATATATATATATATATATATATATATATATATATATATATATATATATATATATATATACAGCTCTGGAAAAAAATAAGAGACCACTTAAAAATGATGAGTTTCTTTAATTTTAAGAAATGTTAGTTAAAAAACATCTGGAATATAATCAAGAGGAAGATGGATGATCACAAGCCATCAAACCAAACTGAACTGCTAGAGTTTTTGCACCAGGAGTAAAGGCATAAAGTTATCCAAAAGCAGTGTGTAAGACTGGTGGAGGAGAACATGCCAAAATGCATGAAAACTGTGATTAAAAACCAGGATTATTCCACCAAATATTGATTTTCATTTGATGACAATATTTTTATTTGGAATTTGGGAGAAATGTTGTCTGTAGTTTATAGAATAAAAAAACAGTGTTCATTTTACTCAAACATAAACCTATAAATAGCTTCAGAAACTGAAGTGATCTCTATTTTTTTCCAGAGCTGTAAACTATAGAGGTGCACTTTGTAGGTGCATTAGTTAGTAGTCGTTTTTAACTGAACCTTTCCAACTGACAACCATATATCATCCATTTCAGTTATTTTATTTTAAATACCTTTATGAATAAATAAATATAATTCATGACAATATGACCCCTACTATTATATATTTTTTTAGCTCCACTGATCATATAGGAGCACTTTGTAGTTCTGTATTTACAGACTGTAGTCCTGTATCTGTTTCTCTTCATAATTTATTATTATCCCTCTTTCAGCCTGTTCTTCAATGCTCAGGATAAACCACCACAGATCAGCTATTATTATTCGGATGGTGGGTCATAATTATTCTCAGCACTGCAGTGACACAAAGGTGTTTAAAAACTCCAGCAGCACTGCTGCTGTATGTAATCCACTCACTGTACCACCAGCACAACACTCACTAACACCTCATACACCACCACCACCATGCTAATGAGTGCTAATCACTGCAGTGCTGAGAATAAAGACCCGCCACCCAAATATTGATAATAATGGCAACTCTGTGGTAGTCTAATCTATGGATTTTGGTTCAAAAAAGAACAGGGTTAAAAAGGAGGATAATAATACAGTACACAGAGAAACCGGTACAGGACTACAGTCTGTAACTTATAGAACTACACAGTGTTATAATATGATCAGTGGAGAATTTTTTTGTATTAATCTTAATTTCTTAAAATCTTAAATTCTTTAACTGGTACTCTATAACAATAAACTATGACTGAATTTGACTGAATGTGAAACAGCCCACACTCCGAGCCCAGGCCTTGTTATCCATATACAGAACATTTCCATTCAACCTATTTGTTTTCTCCTAAATGAAAACTCCAGTGGCTTCATCCAGCGCTCGACTCGTCTCCTAATGCTCGGCTCATTACGGTGCTCCCGGAGTCCGTCCGTAGTTCAGCTGCTTAATGAGGGCTTGGCTTGGCTTTGTCTTTGCGTGTGTGTTTTTCCAGTTGGTTTTGGCAGGGGAAGTGTCTGTCCACGGCTCAGAGTTATTGCTTTTCTGCTCAGAATCTGTCTGTGTCTGTCCGTGCTTTAATAAGAGGCTTGGTTTCGGCCGGGCAGAGTCCGTCTGCTGCTCAGTTTCTTAAAAGTGGGTTCCTCAGCAGGGGCTGAAAAGAGGAGCATTGGCTTCAGGTGTAACTCTCCAATCCAATCCCTTCTCCATCAACATCCACACCTTTCTTTTATAGGCTCTACTGTTACTCTTCATCACTGACTGACTGACTGACTCTTTATATGACCTTTCTTTAACAAAATAAGAACAGGGAGCTACAGCGTCGCATTTCATGCAGTGCTCCGTCTGTTTATCTCCCATGAAATGAAAACGCCTCAAAAACACAACAATTACAGGAGACAGAACAGAGGAAAACAAGCCAAAACACAGAGTCCTCAGCACAGTGTAGGGCAACCATGAGATCTTCTGACACACACTATAATGACAGAGGCAGATGATATATACACACACACACACACACACACATACTATACATATATACATACACACATTCCTGCAAAAGCACTGTTGAGAAACGCTACTCAGCAAATAAACATAAATAGACATAAATCTGTACTGATCTGACTGGACACTGATAGGACTGACGGGTAAATCACTTATACACACACACACACACACACACACACACTAGGGCTGCAACTAATGACTATTTTAGTAGTCGACTTATCTGCCAATTGTCTCCTATTTATATATTATATTATATAGGCGTATATATTATATAGGTCTTGGGTTAAAGTCCCTATCTGGGTGGAGTTTCCATGTTCTCCCTGTGTCTGCGTGGGTTTCCTCCGGTGACTCCGGTTTCCTCCCACAGGCCAAAAACATGGAGATCATGTAAATTGAATACTCTAAATTGTCCAGAAAAATTGAAGACTCTAAAATTGATCTGGTGTGTATGTGTAAAAAGTGTGTGGTATGTATGTAAGTTTGTGTAAATGTGTGTGTATGATTGTGCTCAGATGTGGATTGGCACTCTGTCCTGGGTAAATGCTGTAGGGCCCGATGCAGTCCTCCAGGTGGACGGTTGTTTCCGGTTGAGAGTACGCTGTGCGCTATTGGCTGCCGCTTCTTACCGGTGTGTGGATGAGTGTTGATGGGTAATGTGCTTGTGTGTAAAAACATGTTAATTGTAAAAGCGTCCTTGGGTTTCTAGAAAGGTGCTATATATAATATATTTGTTTGATTAGTCGATTAGTCGCGGTTATTTACATTTAGGCCCCAGGACCAATTTTGTAGTAATATATTAGTAATATATAGTATATAATATATAGTAATATATTAAAGTAAAAATTACATAATATACTATAGGAAACATTCACACATTATGTATTTTTTTATTTACTTTTTTTCCAAGAGAGATACCTCCCTGAAATCAGGATTTGTCTCAGGATTTGTCACTCTCTCACTACGTGTGTGTATTCATCTCTAACCCTTTTTTTCTCTTGTATGCACTCTCTCGCTCCATCAAACTTTAGCAACGCGTCGACAATTAATTTTCTTTTAAGTTGACATTGTCGATTATGGTGACTAATTGTTGCAGACCTAACACACACAAATACACACAGACACACACACGCACACTGACACAAGGGGTGATCGATACGGTCCTAACACAATATCACAATTATTAGCAACTTCTGTGTTAGCCAACATAAATTGATGCTAAAGAAGTGTGCTAAAAATTAAGGCATCAATTAAGGAGTCAAATCATATCATCGAGCAGTTGAGAGCTTTTTTTTTTATTAAAAAATAAAGAAATTATTATTTCAATATGGACAATGCTACAGATTTCCTTAACTGTTCCTTAACTGTATCAGGTCAGGCCTTTTTCCGCTCATCTAAAAAAATAAATATAAGTAGATGTTAATTAATTTAATTCGGTAATTTAGTTTAATTTATGAGAGAAAGTAAGAGGCATGCTCGTCCTGTTAAAGAAAAATGTATCAGGTATATTGCAATTGGCGGCAATTTGAATTTATTCATTTACACATTGAATTTAATATTTAAAACCATATTATGGTTCGACTTACAGTAGGCTGTAATCAGAAATTACACAAGGCTGCAATTCAAATTATTATGCCTAAAAATATGTTTCTGTGACTTACAATACATACACACAATGGACAGGCACACACACACACACACACACAATAGGGGTGACTCATATGGCCCTAAAATGCTATTTGCTATAACTATAAGAAAAAAATCTATATGAAAAAAATCACTGAAGCTATTAAATTCTGCACTGAATGTGGATGATGTCATTTCTAGCTAGACACCACCCGTCACAATCATTACAGTAATGCCTACCATTACCTATACACAAGTGATACTGCTAATACTACCTTTTTTAAATATTTAGCTGAAACCAACTTACCAAATTTGTATTTTAAACTTTTTTAAACAAGTTTACTTACAATAAAAGTCACAAATAACAGTACTTACTACAGCAATAAACATAATTAAATGGTTAAGTATTGTCTCTACAATAATTAATTAACACTAGTTAGGATATTATTAAATATTATTAAATATTATACCACAGTTAGTTCTGACCCTGCAATGTGATTGGCTGAGAAGCATTCTATGAGTGCCATTATCAGCCGGTAATGCATGGTAACCGAAGCTCTTCATGTATTACTCCGCCACATACAGGTAACCTAGCAACGATGCAGCGCTTACAAGCCAAACAGTGCAGGAACAAACAGACCAGCAACAGAACTATTTTAACTGGCAGAGTTTTTATAACCAAACAGATCGTATTTTCTTGTTCTCTTTAACTCAAAATCTTTCAATAAACAGTGATAATAGAACTGTGGTATAATTGCAATAATATTCCAGAAGTTGGTGCTATCTATAACATGTAATATTGGCAAGCTGTGCTGATTTGCCTATGACTGTAGCACAGCAGTGCCAATATTACACGTTTTAGTACCAACCTTGAGTGTATTAGTGCTTAATGATTAATTGATTAATTAATGCTTAAGAATGTAGTAAGTAATAATGAATTAAGACATCTAATATTGTATCAATCTTGCATTCACTCATAGATACTGAGTTTTACCGAGATTACCAAGTAATATAATATAGCACAAAAAAAAATTAGTAAAGTAATAAAGTGGATGCATAATTAATGCAAACAGTAGTAGACAATTATACAAAATATATTACTATTATTGCAATATATTCACGTCATTTTGTATGATACAATATGGCACACCCCTAAGACACACACACACACATACACACACACACACACACATACACAGAAACGTCACTTTTTTAAGCAACAAAACAGCAGGGTCATGCTTTACATAAACTCAAACGCAGCCCAGTCTGTGACAGCATGGACACGTCGTTCATCAAAATGCAAGTGTGTGTAAATGTGTTGAGGCATGAGGCAGCCACCCGAGCCCACTTCCAAATCCTCAATGTATATTTCATTCAAATGAGCGGAACACCTAATTAAGAGGAAGCATTTGGATGAGAGACAAACATTAACAGTGTTTTTGGTCAGTCTGGAGGCTGACGACTGTTGCTGTGTGCTCTTACTGACAAAATCATCCATATAAGAAAGCAAGAAAACACTGCAGACACTCACCATGATGGTCGTCACCACCACAGTCCTGTTCTCCATGCCGGAGGTCTCGTTAGGGAGTAACGCTTGATCCTGGATCAGAACCAACTTATCAGCATCATTCCAATAGCCAATCTAGGGACAGGATACACGGTTAGATGGTTAGTAAAGCATTTATAAAAATAAAGCAGCCTGATCAACTAATCTACATTATATATAAATTACAAATGATTCTAACTCATTTACTTATGGACGTCATTGTCAATCAATTGCCTTGTATCTACTGAACGAAATTTATTAAAATATTTTTTATTTCTATTCTAGCATCTATTCTATTGTTAAAAAAACAGCACATTATATTTACATTATATCAAAAAGTACATTTCTCATGCATGTCAAAAATGGAGATACAAGGTTTTTGCATGGCAGTGATGATACTGTTTATGTACATACATGTACATACAAATGTGTGTGTGATTATGTGTACTCATGGTGGTGACGTGTCTATAAGTGTGTGTGTGTGTGTGTATCTGAGGCTATGTCAGTGTGTGTGTGATGTGCAGCATGTGTTAGTGCAGCTCCTCTGTGTGTGTGCTGTGTGTGATTGAGATGCAGTGTGAGAAGCGTGAAGCCACTTCAGGGGGAGTGGGTCCAAGCAAGTGCGGAGGTGGAAGTGATGTCGCTGTGTATTACATTATGCTGAGTGGAGGATGATTGAGGACTGGAGGGGCGGGTGCAGCTCCCTGTCCGTCCAGGAGGCAGCAGGGCGAGAGGAGCCGGGCCAGTTAAATCATTTCAGTCTTTCAGCCTCTCAGCCTCGCCTGCATATGTGACAGCCTTTCAGTCTCTCAGGCTCTCAGTTTCTCAGAAACTTGTTGTTTCAGTCTCCTCTCAGCCTCTCAGACCAACAGCTTCTCAGTCTCCCAACAACTCAGCCTCTCTGGCTCCCAATCTCTCAGTCTCTTAGTCTCCCAATCTCTCTGTCCCCCAATCTCTCAGTCTGCCAGTCTCTCAGTTTCTCAGTCTACCAATCTCTCAGTCTCCCAAACTCACAGCCTCTCAGTCTCCCAAATTTACAGTGTCCCAATCTCTCAGTCTGCCAATCTCTCAGTCTCCCAAGCTTTTAGTTTCTCAGTCTCCCAATCTCTGTCTCTCAATCTGTCAGTTTCTCAGTCTCCCAATCTCTCATTCTCTCAATCTCTCAGTTTCTCAGTCTCCCAATCTCTAAATCTCTTAGTTTCTCAGTCTCCCAATCTCTCAGTTTCTCAGTCTCCCAATCTTTCAGTCTCTCAATCTGTCAGTTTCTCAGTCTCCTAAATTTACAGTGTCCCAATCTCTCAGTCTGCCAATCTCTCAGTCTCCCAATCTCTTAGTTTCTCAGTCTCCCAATCTGTCAGTTTCTCAGTCTCCCAATCTTTCAGTCCTCAATCTTTCAATTTCTCAGTCTCCCAATCTCTCAGTCTTAATTTGTCAGTTTCTCAGTCTCCCAATCTCTCAATCTCTCAGTTTCTCAGTCTCCCAATCTCTAAATCTCTTAGTTTCTCAGTCTCCCAATCTGTCAGTTTCTCAGTCTCCCAATCTTTCAGTCTCTCAATCTGTCAGTTTCTCAGTCTCCCAATCTCTCAGTCTTAATCTGTCAGTTTCTCAGTCTCCCAATCTCTCAATCTCTTAGTTTCTCAGTCTCCCAATCTCTCAGTCTCTCAATCTCTCAGTTTCTCAGTCTCCCAATCTCTTAGTTTCTCAGTCTCCCAATCTCTCAGTTTCTCAGTCTCCCAATCTCTCAGTCTTAATCTGTCAGTTTCTCAGTCTCCCAATCTCTCAATCTCTTAGTTTCTCAGTCTCCCAATCTCTCAGTCTCTCAATCTCTCAGTTTCTCAGTCTCCCAATCTCTTAGTTTCTCAGTCTCCCAATCTCTCAGTTTCTCAGTCTCCCAATCTCTCAGTCTTAATCTGTCAGTTTCTCAGTCTCCCAATCTCTCAATCTCTTAGTTTCTCAGTCTCCCAATCTCTCAATCTCTTAGTTTCTCAGTCTCCCAATCTCTAAATCTCTCAGTTTCTCAGTCTACCAATCTCTCAGTCTCCCAAACTCACAGCCTCTCAGTCTCCCAAATTTACAGTGTCCCAATCTCTCAGTCTGCCAATCTCTCAGTCTCCCAAGCTTTTAGTTTCTCAGTCTCCCAATCTCTCAGTCTCTCAATCTGTCAGTTTCTCAGTCTCCCAATCTCTCATTCTCTCAATCTCTCAGTTTCTCAGTCTCCCAATCTCTAAATCTCTTAGTTTCTCAGTCTCCCAATCTCTCAGTTTCTCAGTCTCCCAATCTTTCAGTCTCTCAATCTGTCAGTTTCTCAGTCTCCTAAATTTACAGTGTCCCAATCTCTCAGTCTGCCAATCTCTCAGTCTCCCAATCTCTTAGTTTCTCAGTCTCCCAATCTGTCAGTTTCTCAGTCTCCCAATCTTTCAGTCCTCAATCTTTCAATTTCTCAGTCTCCCAATCTCTCAGTCTTAATTTGTCAGTTTCTCAGTCTCCCAATCTCTCAATCTCTCAGTTTCTCAGTCTCCCAATCTCTAAATCTCTTAGTTTCTCAGTCTCCCAATCTCTCAGTTTCTCAGTCTCCCAATCTTTCAGTCTCTCAATCTGTCAGTTTCTCAGTCTCCCAATCTCTCAGTCTTAATCTGTCAGTTTCTCAGTCTCCCAATCTCTCAATCTCTTAGTTTCTCAGTCTCCCAATCTCTCAGTCTCTCAATCTCTCAGTTTCTCAGTCTCCCAATCTCTTAGTTTCTCAGTCTCCCAATCTCTCAGTTTCTCAGTCTCCCAATCTTTCAGTCTCTCAATCTGTCAGTTTCTCAGTCTCCCAATCTCTCAGTCTTAATCTGTCAGTTTCTCAGTCTCCCAATCTCTCAATCTCTTAGTTTCTCAGTCTCCCAATCTCTCAGTCTCTCAATCTCTCAGTTTCTCAGTCTCCCAATCTCTTAGTTTCTCAGTCTCCCAATCTCTCAGTTTCTCAGTCTCCCAATCTCTCAGTCTTAATCTGTCAGTTTCTCAGTCTCCCAATCTCTCAATCTCTTAGTTTCTCAGTCTCCCAATCTCTCAATCTCTTAGTTTCTCAGTCTCCCAATCTCTAAATCTCTTAGTTTCTCAGTCTCCCAATCTTTCAATCTCTTAGTTTCTCAGTATCCCAATCTCTCAGTCTCCCAATCTCTCAATTTCTCAGTCTCCCAATTTCTCAGTCTCCCAAAAACTCACATCCTCTCAGTCTCCCAAACTTAGTGTCTCAATCTCTCAGTCTGCCAATCTCACAGTCTCCCAATCTTTCAGTCTCTCAGTCTGCCAATCTCACAGTCTGCCAATCTTTCAGTCTCTCAGTCTGCCAATCTCACAGTCTCTCAATCTCTCAGTCTGCCAATCTCTCAGACTCCCAATCTTTCACTCTCTTAGTCTGCCAATCTCACAGTCTCTCAATCTCTCAGTCTCCCAATCTCACATTCTCTCAGTCTCAGTTTCTTAGTCTCACAGTGTCTCATTCATCCAACATTTCAGTTTACCAGTTTCTCAGTCTCTCAGTCATCCAGCATTTCAGTTTTTCAGCCTCTTAGTCTCATAACCTCTCAGTTTCCCAGCCTTTCAGTCTCCCAGCCTCTCAGTCTATCAGTCACACAACATTCCAGTCTCCCAGACTTCAAACTACCAGCCTTTTAGTCTCTCAACCTCTCTTTCTTTTTCAGTTTTCCAGTTTCTCAAGTCTCCCAGCCACTATTAGTCTTACAAATATGTCAAATAAGACTCCCAGTCTCTCAGTCACTCAGCCTACCAATATATTAGTCCCCCGACATATTAGTCTTCCAAACCCTCAGCCACTCAATCTACCAGCATTTCTATCCCCCAGCAGTTTAGTCTCCCAATATTTCATTTTCCCAACAATTTCAGTATTCCAGCCTTTAGTCCATCAATCCATCAGCTTATCAGTATGTTAGTTTCCCAGTGACTTCCAGTGAGTCTCTTAGTTGATCAGCCTCTCAATATATCAGCCTCCCAGTCTCTGACTCTTAGTCTCTTTCAGTCAGTACATTCATCTCTCAGACTCTCAGTCTTATTAGCCTCTCAGTCTCTCAGCTGATTATCCTCTCAGTAAATCAGCCCCTCTGTCTCACTGCCAGCCAATATCCCAGCCTCATTCAGTCTCACTCCATCAGACTCCCAGTATCTCCGTCTCTCAGCCTCACAGGCTGTCAGTCTCTGAGTATCTAAGCAGGCCAGCCTTTCAGCCTGCAGCAGTCGCTCAGTCTCTGCAGCGGCAGCAGCGGCAGCAGCCTCTCAGTCTGCTTGATTGATGCTCTCTAAAGGTAGGCAGCCTTCAGTGCTCCCCGCCCCTCTGCCTGCCTCTCTCTATCACTCTTCCCCAGACACACTGCTCCACAGCAGCAGCCAGCAGCCGCCACACTCCATAAAGCACCTCACAGGACCTCCACACAACTTTACAGGAGCCGAGTGACAGGAACCTTTACAGCACTTACTGAACTCTTATTGAACTGAACCCCAAAACGCATATTTCCTGTATACAGCTGTGGTTATTAGTGACCCGGCAGTCATCTATAAATTATTTACGAATTGATCTGTAAGTTGTCATAACAGTGCGAATTGTTCACAATATTTTATGTATAAGGCTGTAAAAATGTGAAAATACATCTGAAAAAAAAAAAAAAAAAAACAGAACACACAATATACGCCCAAATAAATGCATTCAGTTACTTGAGGGTGCATCTATTGCTGACAAAGATGTGCAAATGCACACAAAAAGCTTGTTGAATCCCTGTACAGAACTTAAGTTATGAGAGATAATACAGCTCTGAAAAAAAGACCGCTTCTGAGTTTCTGAATCAGTTTCTCTCATTTTGCTATTTATAGGTTTATGTTTGAGTAAAATGAACATTGTTGTTTTATTCTATAAACTACAGACAACATTTCTCCCAAATTCCAAATAAAAATATTGTAATTTAGAGCATTTTTCTGCAGAAAATGAGAAATGGCCGAAATAACAAAAAAGATGCAGAGCTTTCAGACCTCAAATAATACAAAGAAAAAAGTTCATATTTATAGGTTTTAAGTTCAGAAATTAATATTTGGTGCAATAGCCTTGGTTTTTAATCACAGTTTTCATGCATCTTGGCATCATGTTCTCCTCCACCAGTCTTACACACTGCTTTTGGATAACTTTCTAAAAATTCAAGCAGTTCAGTTTGGTTTGATGGTTTGTGATCATCCATTTTCCTCTTGATTATATTCCAGAGGTTTTCAATTTGGTAAAATCAAAGAAACTCATACTTTTTAAGTGGTTTCTTATTTTTTTCCAGAACTGTATATTCCCTAAATGAAATTGAAGAACATTTGAATGTTGTTTCTTATGTTCAATACTGAAATATTTCCTTACTTTTGTTTAACTGAAAACTAATAAACTAATGGTGCTTTTCCACTCTATTGTACCTAGCCTACTTAAGTGGTTCATTATCATCTTGAGCCTGATTCATGTTCAATTCCTACAATTCCTCCATGAAATGTAGTTGGGGATGCTGCAGCTATTTCTGGATCATTTTGCTGAAAGCATCAAAAGAATAAATCAAAGCCTAAAAACAAAGATTAATTAATAAAGTAATAAAGGACAGAAACCAAATAAGTGTGACCCTTTTATAGTGAGCTGTTGGTGATAAGGTCAGATGAAAGGTACTACTATTCTTTGATAGCTTTAATAGCTAATGTGATACTGAAGTAAATGAAACCGAAACTTTACGTGAAGCATTGCTCTTTTGCAAATGGATGTTAAGCTAGACAAATATCATATTAAACAGATAGTGTGAACAAATTGGGGAATTGGATTTGGGTCACTTTGCCTGCTTTTTCCAATTTATGTGAATAATTCTTATTATTAATATTATTATTAGTTCTGTACATTGGGCAAATGCAATTTGTCATTTCCCCTCTGGGATTATTAAAGTTGTATATCTGTCTGTCTGTCTGTCTGTCTATCTTTCTATCTAGCAAATTTGAATCCTCTAAATAAGTACCACTAAAAAAAATCCCCCAAAAAGTGGAAAACCCAAAAAGTAGACACTATATAGTGGGAAAGCACCATAATCAGATCATGCAAGTTACAGTATGCATTTACAATTTAAACTACATAAGATAAGACAAGACCTGCCTTTTGCTTTATAATTCCTATAAATCTCTACAATGTCAGCATCCAAATTTATATGAGGAAAGCAGCATGTTTTACATGCTAATTGAAGGAAATGGCCATTCTTAATTACTCACTACAGCCTTTCTACTCACAAAGAAGAGCTTCTGCTTTATTGAGAGAGGATGCAGGCCATTTAAGCTGGAATATTGAAGCTTAGTTACTCATTTTAGTATTCACTTCACGCAAATTATATTTTACATTCATAAAGCCTTTTAATGAGTCACTAAAAAGCTAACGTCTCAATAAAATAAGCGTTTCGGTGTGGAAAAAAGGTCCTTATTTTCGAACACAGCAGCACAATGTTAAACCCTGAAGCAGCATCGGAGGCAATCCAGATGAAAACATGATGAAAACAAATATGAAGCTCATCGGTATTGCTCCTGCTGAAACAGCTGCATCAAACAACCCATGGAGCATTAAACACACAGAAAAAAAACACACACAGAGCGTGAATCAGACAGTGAACAACACTCAACAGATGTAAGCAGACAGACTAAAGGAAAAAGCACAAAAATACTTTAGCACAGTCAAAGGCAAGAATCAAACACAGAGCAGATGTACATGTTCACTCATTGACAAAAAAAATGCAGCACAGATAAAAAAAACCTGTGCTGAAAATAGCAAAATTCAACATTTAAAATAATGTCTCAGGCAGGTTTTTAAATGAATACAGGTGTGGTCTGATTATATACTGGGTATTACCAATGGGGTACACTTTTTAGAGGTGTATCCTGTTACTTCTGGTGTAAAACCAACACATAATTTTGGAAAAAGAACATTATACTGATTGTAAAACATGGTGGTGGTAGTGTGATGCTCTGAAGATACTTTGCTGCTCTTTTTTTGACTTGGACCACTTGCTATAATAGATGGCAGTAAACCAGTAATTATGTAGTTAACCAGACAGTTCTAAAGGAGAATATCCGACCATCAGTTTGTGACCTCAAGTTTAGGTGTACTTGGGTTCTGCAGCAGGACAATGACCCATAGCACACAAACAAGTCCACATATGAACGGCTTAAAAAAAATAACTAAATGAATTAATAATTATCATTTATAAAGGGCATTTTTATATATTTTTTTATATAATTTTTATATTAACTCAGGTTATCTTTGTGTAATATTAAAGTTTGTTTGATAATCAGAAAAATATCAGCATATCAAATTAGCAAAAACTAAATTAACTCCTTTTTTTACGCCATTGTATTTCATCATTACATTCACACATATGAACCTCTTGGTGCGTTACTTTTTTATTTTCGTCAATAAGTGATATTTCTTCTATTAGTACAGTCACATTTAGCCGGATTTTATTATTTATGAGATAATTAAAGCAATTTATGATGTGAAAATCATGGAAATCAGTGATGATACATTTGATAAAGAAAGGAAAAATGATGATCTTACTCGTCGAGGGCCGTTGTTCTTCAGCTCGAACACGTCCATGGTGTAGTTGACTCTGCGCCCGTAGTGGTCGAATTGGACGTTTCCTGTTAATCCTTGGAGCCGGACCTGGATTTCGGCGATAAACAATGTAATTACTGCTTATCCAACTGCTGCCTCTCGCAGCCCCATTACTCTACTGCTGCTGCTCAGTCTTAACTCATTTCCCCAGCTTTACTCCATCTCCCTCTTTTCTTCTCCCTCGCTCTAATTTTCAGCGGGTTTCTGTGCCGGGGCTTTGAGCTTTCTCCAGCCTGTCCAGCAGCCTTTATCTCTGTGTTCATCAACGACCCTGTCGCACCTATTCAGGACGCTGCAGTTCACTAGCACACAGCATTTCCTGCCACTTACACAGCCTATTCACACACTGTGCACTTCCTGTGTCCTGAACCCCACTCCTCTGCACTGTGCACTGCTTATTATTTATCATAATCACAACACTGGGCTTTATTATAGTGATAGCATAGAACAAACGAGCCTCCTGTCCACTGTTCATTAAGAATTTCTATTTCTATGAATGTCTTGTTTATATGACTCATTATAATGCATTCATAAGGTCTTACAATATGGCTATACATACCGTATTTATAGAAATGCATAATATAAATACAATTAAAATACCGTAATGTAACATGGTTATTATGAATGCCACTTTACTTGAAAGTGTCTTTACAAAGACATGTTATAATATACAACAAAATGACTATACACACACTAATGAGTCTTAATGTATAATAAACCTGTTTTTTAACATGTCACATATTTTATTTACCATGTTTTTAAGGCCTTATGAATGTATTCATAGAGTCTTATGGACATAACATTAATGGTACCACTTTCTATGAATGTCATCTCTATTAGACTCTATGAACACATTAATAACAGATTTTAATGCAGTTATAAGGCATTATAAACATGGCTATATATTTAGAAAAATGCATAACCCATTAAAGTTGTGTTTTGTAACATTATGACTTGTGATTATAATACATTATAAGCTGTGCTTATAACATATATGTTAAAATAGAGTATATATATATATCTTTAATAATCTAGTCCTGCAAAGAAAGTCTGTCACTTTACTTGGAGCTCACAAAGACCTGTTATAATACATTATAACAGACTATAACTAAAAATATATTTTAGGCAAGTATAATTCATGAGCGGTTAAAATATATTTAGAGTATTATTTTCGGGTGTGTTTTTAAGTTGGAAGCTTTTTTAGTCCTAATGCATAATTCTGCAAGCTGGGACTGAGTTTCTTGGTATTGACGTACAACATGTTATAACGCAGCTATTAATGCATTATGATGACAATTTATAATGCATAATAAACATGGCTATGGTGGACTATCCTTTTTTATGAATATGTATAGCCTTGTTTATAATGCCTTATGAATGCATTATAATGTGCTATAAGTATGTGTATAGATTCTTATAGAGATGACATGCATAGAATGTGTTACCACATTAATTACAGGTGCATCCTCAAAAATTACTTTATTTCAGTAACTCACTTCAAAATGTGAAACTCGTATATTGTATAGATGTATTGTTGATGATTATGGCTTACAGCCAATAAAAACCCAAAAAAGTGTCTCAAAAAAACAGAATATTATATAAGACCAATTGATACTTTTGGCAGTGTGACAAGTCCTGCTGGAAAATGAAATCTGCATCTCCATAAAAGAGAAGTGCTGTAAGATTTTGTGGGAAAACAAAACTGCACTGACTTTAGACTTGATAATAAAACACAGTGGATCAACACCAGCAGATGACATGTCTCTCCAAACCATCACTGATCATCAGTAAATTTTACATTTCATTTGTAAATCAGGGGAGCAGAGTCTGGAGGAAGAGTGGAGAGACACACAGTCCAAACTGCTCGAGGTCTAGTGTGAAGTTTCCACCAATCAGTGATGGTTTGGAGAGACATGTCATCTGCAAAAAAGAAAAAGATTAAAGCAAACACTTGGGCACCCTGCATGGTCAGTACTTAGTAACACCCATTTCCTGCCAAATATCACAGCTTGTAAAGGCTTTTGTAGGCAGCTATGAATCTTTCAGTTCTTGTTTGGAGGATTTTCAGTCTTGCTTCTATTTCTGAGGTGTGTTTATGATCATCATCAACCAGCTGCTACTATATATTATGGTGAGAACTACTCAAATAAGTAAAGAAAAAAAATACTTTAACCCTTCTGTTATGTTCATTTGCAAGGAATGTTTAATTATCCAATTAATATCCAAAATAATAATTATCCAAAATTATAATTATTCAAAAGAATTCAAACAAGCAGTGTGAATATTTCCTTACTAACTACATTGCTAATAATTATATCAATATTTAGTGCAATGTTGTTCCTTACATCTAACAGGTAATGCTTCAATTAGGATAATTACTCGTTTAAAAAAAAACAAAAAAAAAAAAACACACGTTTTATCCTGAAAAAAATACTATTTTTCCTAAATCTTCAAACTTTTAAACAGGTCAATTTGACCCGAAACATAACAGGAGGGTTAAGAAATGAGGATCAGTCAATCTGAAATAAGTGCATTCGAAAAGACCATAAAAAATGTGATGATGAAACTGGCACTAAATAAGACCACCCCAGGAATGGAAGAGCAAGAGTTTCCTCTATTTAACAGGATAAGTTCATCAGAGTTACCAGCCTCAGAAACTACAAGTTAACAGCACCCCAGATAAGAGCAGACTATTTGTCCATTCATCCATTTATAACGCATTTATAATGTATATATATATATATATATATGTATATATAACAATATGCAACACGTAGCAACAGCTTTACCATATTGTGTTTTATCTGTCCCATTGATCCCCAGCCCCCCTGTGTTTCTAACCTGCTTGAGGGTCCGCTCCATGTCTATCCCCTGGTTCCAGGGGGCCGCAGGATTGGCCAGGCAGTCTCCAGCATTGCCCCTGCGGGAGATGTCCACCTTCTGCCTGCGCAGATTCCTGAAAGCTTCTGCCATCACCATCACACCGTCGTATGTCAGAGCGGAGGTGTACTGCAGAGAGAGAAGGTCAGATAAAGGTCATATAAATACCAAGCATCCAATACAGCGCTCGCTCAAACACGCTCTCTTTATAACTCCCCCCCCTCCTCCCCCGCACCATCGCTTTGTACTTTACTCTGTGTCAGTGTAACCCTACTGACACTAAACACAAACTACACGTATGAATATTATTATAATATCAGTACTGATATATACAGCTCTGGAAAAAAAATAAGAGACCACTTAAAAATAACAAGTTTCTTCTTCTGCTTGAATTTTTGCACCAGAAGTAAAGGCATAAAGTTATCCAAAAGCAGTGTGTAAGACTGGTGGAGGAGAACATGATGCCAAGATGCATGAAAACTGTGATTAAAAACCAGGGTTATTCCACCAAATATTGATTTCTGAACACTTTAAACTACAACTTTATGAATATGAATAGTTTTCTTTGCATTATTTGAGGTCTGAAAGCTCTGCATCTTTTTTTGTTTTTTCATCCATTTCTCATTTTCTGCAAATAAATGATCTAAATAACAATATTTCTATTTGGAATTTGGGAGAAATGTTGTCTGTAGTTTATAGAATAAAACAACAATGTTCATTTTACTCAAATATCTACCTATAAATAGCAAAATCAGAGAAACTGATTAATTTTTTCCAGAGGTGTATATAGAATCAACAAGGAGTTTATATATTCATACAGAGCCTTGCAAAAGTATTTGGCCCACTTGAACTTTTCAAACTTTTGACACATTTGAGGCTTCAAACATAAAGATATTAATAGTCTTTTGTGAAGAATTAACAACAAGTAGAACACAATTGTAAGGTGGAAAGAAATTTATTGGATATTTAAAACTTTTTTTTAGAAATAAAAAACTAAGAAAGTAAAGAGTGTAATATTATTCGGCCCCCTTGTATTAATTCTTTGTAGTGCCACCTTTTGCTGCGATTACAGCTGCAAGTCGCTTGGGGCATGTCTCTATCAGTTTTGAATTATGAGAGACTGAAATTTTTGCCCAATCTTCCTTCGAAAACAAGGAAAACGACCCGAGCTGGGTCGAATACTTTTGCAAGGCACTGTATATATAAAACATGAATATACTCAAATATACATAACTGTTTCAAGTAAGACATAATAAAATAGAAAAAAACACATGAAACAGATCACCACCTGGATTTAACTAAGCAAATAGTAAGAGCATCCAATTGGATAATTAATGCATGGGTGATTATGTTTTAGCTAGCAACACATTATTTAACCTTAAATGATGCAGGGAGTAGCTTCTCATTTGTTAAACAACCATGTAAAAAAAGAAAGACTCTTCCTGTGGTTGTGGAAAAGATGTTGATCTGTTTTTTAGAAGGGTCAAATTATTTGCATTCATCATTTACAGAAAACATCTAAGGAGATAGTAGCTGAAGCTACTAAAATCGGGTTAAAAACTGTCCAACACATTATTAAATAGTGGAAGGACAGTGGAGGTATAGGACAGTGGAGGTATAGGACAGTGGAACAGAATTTTGGTGAAATAAATCAAATGGTAGAAGAACAGCACTAGAACTCATGAGATATGATGTTTAATAGTGAAAGTAAGAGCTTTACCATACACACAATATGAAGCGAACTCGAGGCATTGGGACTAAACAGCTGTGTAGCCTTAAGACAACCACTAATCAGTAAAGCTAGGCAGCTAAATAGCTTCAGTTTGCTGGGGAGCATAAAGATTAGACTCTGGAGCAATAGAAGAAGATCATGTGAAGGTCTGATGAGTCCAGATTTACCCTCTTCCAGAGTGATGGAGCATCAGGGTAAGAAGAGAGGTAGCCATCATGCCTAGTGCTACTGTAAAAGCTGGTGGGGGTTTAATTACACATCCTAACACCTTGTGAATAAACTGACCTATCTTACAGAACTTAAAGGATCTGCTGCTAACATTAGTCCTGGTGCCAAATATTACAGGATACCTTCAGATCTTCAGAGGTCTTTTGGAGTTCATGCTTTAAATGGTCAGATCTGTTCTTGTGGCACAAGAGGGGTCTGCTCAATATTAGGCAGGTGGTGTTAATGTTATGGCAGATCAGTGCAGTTAAACAGCAGTAAACCAATAATAAACCTTCTACTCACTGAAAGCTAATAAAACTGAAACGCAGAACAGAAATGGAACATGAATTGTCCTGCACTCGTTTACTGTAAACATGGTTTTGATGGTATTGAAAAATGGCGGGGGCACATTGTTCCAGCTGAGGGAGTTCTGTCCTCTCGTGACCCCCGTATGATTCCAGGCCTGGCTAAATGTCATGTGTTGGCTCAGTGAGGAGATGCATGTTTGCGCAGTCAAAATAAGTGAGATTTGATTCTCTCCAGGCAGCCGGATCCAACTGAGTTATGAAGGCTTTCCAGCGGATATGAAAGCGTGAGGAGCTGAGGAGCACAGCTGCATTACACAAACACCACGTCACACCACTACCGCACTACTCCTCACACCCTCCTCACATACTGTGTCACACCAGAGAGAGAGAGAGAGAAAGAGAGAGAGAGAGATAAAGGAACAGAAAGAGAGTGAAAGCAGGACAGAAAGAGACAGTCATAGAGTGAGCGATTAAGGGAAACAGAGAGAAAGAGATAGGAAGCAAGAGAGAAAGATGGATAAGGAAAAAAGAGGGAGAAAGAATGAGAAAGATAGAGAGAAAGGAAAAAAGCAAAAGAAGGAGAAAGAGGGAGAGAGAAATAGAGAGCAAGAGAGAATAAGAAAAATAAAGAGAGGGAGAAAGACAGATGGAGTACGGAAAAGTAAGAGAGAGAGTGAGAAAGAGGGAGAGAGAGAAAGAGATATAGAGAGAGCAAGGCAAAGAGAGAGAGTAAGTGAGTAAGGAAAACAGAGAGAGATAGAGAGCAAGAGAGAGAGATGGATTAGGAAAAAGAGAAAGAGAGGCAGAAGATAGAAAGAGAGTAAGGAAAAGAAAGAGAGAGATAGAGAGCAAGAGAAAAAGATGGATTAGGAAAAAGAGAGAGAGGGAGAAAGTGGGAGAGAGAATAAGAAAAATAAAAAGAGAGGAAAAAAGAGAGAGAGAAAGATATACAGAGAGGGGGAGAGAGAAGGAGAGATGGGGACAGTAAATGAAAGAGAGGGAGAAGGAAAAAAGAGAGAGAAGTGTATATATATATATTGTGGTAGGCCCCTGGGGTTAGGGGCGTGACCACTGTGACCCGGAAGGAGGAAGCTCACAGAGATACACAGACACGGGGAGTAAATGAACTCAAACCATACCTTTTATTTTAAATGCCCTCCACCACACCCAAAAACAACTCAAAACATAACTCAGCCCAATGGGGCTCTAGAGTCTGTAGAATTACTTAGTTTTACTTTAAAGGCTAAATACGAGTCTGTGCAGCCTCAGCCCTCAGCTCCCCAGTCAAAGTCCTCCCAAATGATGGCGGAGGCTGAGTATATATGGCAGTCTCAACTGGCAGCTCAATCAGCCCTCATGCGGGCCAGCTGAGACAGGCATGGCTTTGCGCTCTGGCGTGGGGCGGACCCACAACTCCGCCGCCTCCTCACGCCACAGTCCCTCCCCCTAAGCTTCCAGCCACCAGGGTCGAAGGTGAGGCGTGACCTGGTGACTGGAGCGAACGAAGAGAGGCGGGGTGAGGAGAGCGGGGGATGCAGTTCGTTCGCTTGGGCCCTCCCCTCCAGAGAGAGACCCGTGGAGATGGCAGCCCACCTCCCAGCCTCCGTCCCCCAGCCTCGCGCAGCGGCGGCTCTCGGTAGCGCTGTGGCGGCTCTCGGCAGCGCCGTGGCGGCTCTCGGCAGCGACGTGGCGGGAGGTGCGGCGGCTCTCGGCAGCGCCGTGGCGGGAGGTGCGGCGGCTCTCGGCAGCGCCGTGGCGGGAGGTGCGGCGGCTCTCGGCAGCGCCGTGGTGGGAGGTGCGGCGGCTCTCGGCAGCGAGCGGCTGCTCGGGGCACCGGGACAGGTGGAGCGGCTGCTCGGGGCAACGGGACAGGTGGAGCGGCTGCTCTCGGCACCGGGACAGGTGGAGTGGCTGCTCTCGGCACCAGGACAGGGGGAGCGGCGGCTCGTGGCACCGGGGCTGGCTGAGCGGCTGCTCCCGATAGCGCCGGGGCTTGCGGAGCGGCGGCTCTCGGTAGCGCCGGGGCATTCGGAGCGGCGGCTCTCGGTAGCGCCGGGGCTTGTGGAGCGGCGGCTCTCGGTAGCATCGGGGCTTGTGGAGCGGCGGCTCTCGGTAGCGGCAGGGCTTGTGGAGCGGCGGCTCTCGGTAGCGCTGGGGCTTGTGGAGCGGCGGCTTGTGGAGCGGCGGCTCTCGGTAGCGCCGGGGCTGGATCGGCCTCGCTCTTGTCAGGCCCGTTCTCCCCCCTCCACGACTCCGACTCGGCCGCCGAAGAGTTTCGCGGGAGAGGCGGGGCGGAGTCGGACTTTAGCCCGGGCAGAGAGGCGCAGAACTCGTCATCCTCCTCCGGGAAGACTCAGCAGCAGCAGAAGTCCGGGCCGTTGTGAGCGCAGTCCGCCTCGCGGTGTCTGGGCTCCGGACACCACTCGCACCAGCCGAGCTCGGGGCGAGGCGTCCACTGCTGCTGCAGCCGCCTCTCGCTGGCGTCCTCCCACCGCTGACGGAGCCACTCCGGCAGGAGAGAGGAGAAGGGGAAATCCCCAGCGTCACCGCTGCAGAGCGTTGGAGAGAAACTGGGGGCGGGCTCTGGCTCGCGCAGTAGGGCGGCGAAGGGGAATTCCCCGGCGTCACACCAGAGAGGCGGTGAGTAGCCGGGGGCGGGCCTCCTTTTTCCACCAGCGATCCCCGCATTCTCCACCACTGTGGTAGGTCCCTGGGGTTAGGGGCGTGACCACTGTGACCCGGAAGGAGGAAGCTCACAAAGATACACAGACACGGGGAGTAAATGAACTCAAACCATACCTTTTATTTTAAATGCCCTCCACCACACCCAAAAACAACTCAAAACATAACTCAGCCCAATGGGGCTCTAGAGTCTGTAGAATTACTTAGTTTTACTTTAAAGGCTAAATACGAGTCCGTGCAGCCTCAGCCCTCAGCTCCCCATCCAAAGTCCTCCCAAATGATGGCGGAGGCTCAACTGGCGGCTCAATCAGCCCTCATGCGGGCCAGCTGAGACAGGCATGGCTTTGCGCTCTGGCGTGGGGCGGACCCACAACTCCCCCGCCTCCTCACGCCACAATATATATATATATAGAGAGAGAGAGAGAGAAAGAAAAGAGAGAAAGAGACAGCGAATGAGAGAATGAGAGAAAGACAGTCATACATAGAGAGAGTAAATGAGTAAGAGAAACAGAGAGAAAGAGAGGGAAAAGGAAAGAGAGAGAGAGAGAGAGAGAAGTGAGCAGTGGTGCGTTGAGAAGTCAGAGCTAGGCGCACAAGCTTGTCATTGCACATATCAGGAGTGGGCCGAGCATGCAAAATCACACACACACACACACACACACACACACACACACACACACACACACTGTCTGTTCAGCCTGTGGGGGAGGGGGGACTGATTGTGCCAATAAGCAGCCATGCTCTTTCCCATGCTGTGATAAAAGGATACAGAATGAATCACTGGAGACAGCACACAGAAAGACACAGACAGAAACACACACACACACACACACACACACAGATACACACAAAACACACACACAAACACACACAGAGCCAATGCGGAAATGGGGCCAGTGCAGCAGACCAGGACGTGCACCGAATCGTCCTGTTTTTTAAAGGTTTCACACCTAATGCTCCTGTTTTTTTCCTGTTGTTTGTCGGGTTTTGTGCTATTTCCAGTGTGTGTGACGTGTGTGTGATGTGTGTGGTGACGCTAGTTTATTCTACACGGACTCTGTGGTGTGTGTCATCAGTTTGAGTCAGGGGGTTTAGTTTACCTGAGATTTTTTCTTTCAGACATACTTACAAAATATCCACACATACAGATACAGAGACAACAAAAACCTTAACTCTGGTTACTAGGGAATAGTGTCCCATGACTTTTGGCAAGCTTCAATGACCTGCAGGATGTGCCAGAGTTACTTGTCTGTTGGCATGGACAATTTTAGACAATCGAGATGCTGCTGGTTGGATACGAAGAGTTGATGCAGCATCATCAGGTAGCCAGCAGGCATGGAGGAAAGTGCAGAGACACAGCTCTGATACATCAGCTAACAGATGCCTGTGCTGAACAACATTACACTTAAAGGGATGAGAGAGAGCGCCATCTATCCACCCAGAAAAAGCAAGGCCAACTGTCCTCTCTCTCTCTCTCTGACTCCGGCTGCTGATGGAGACATACAATGGAGCAGCAAGAAACAGGAGAAGTCAAGTGTTCTCCAAATGACCAGAGCAAAGACGCTGATTGTAAGAAACAATGGCATGATTTCTCTGTTTCTGTCCATGTCAGTGTTTCACTATGATGGAAGTCATTGTGTGTAAAGGTGTTTGTTTCACTGTTTTTATGGTCTGTTGCTGGATAGATAAGTGACTAGTGGGGATGCTCATTTAGGTAGATATAGTAGTTAGATAGTTAGCGAGCTGGCTGGCTAAACATTTTTGTTCTAGTAATAGCTAGATAACTGTCTTTGCATCACTTACTATTTGGCAACCTTGCTTCATTAGCGAAGTTAGGTCCAGATATGTGTGTATTTACTTTACAAAATAGCCTATTTTTGGGGTGTATTTGATTTGAAGTGTGTTTTTTTTACTTTAAATTTATTTAGAATTTTTTCCTCATAGGCCAGTTGTCCCTCCCATTCAGCTGCTACTCAGCTGTATATCCCCGATATATATCATCCAGAGAGAGCAAGACCATTTGTGCTCTCTTAGGGCTCCGGCAGCTGATGGCAAGCTGCATGAACAGGATTCAAACCATCGAAAATCTATAAAATTGTTGAAAATTTACACAAAATCAATAATTACTTTTGTAGACATTATTTTTTTCTTGGCCTGTAGGGGGAGCCTTGTAATAAAACCAACCAAAGTTTGCATAGTGTCCCTTTAAATAAATGAATTTTGTGAATACATTTTGTATATTCTCCTGTTTATATTCTGCATTTTGTCTTATCATTTCGTCAACGACAACTGTGCATTTAAAGGGTTAAAGTGTGTTTTCACCATTTTCCACTTTTTACTGCAACACCGTAGCGTACTGTTCGGTCTGTCTTATCTGTTTCTGAAGGATGACACTTCAAAGTGTCTGGTTTTCTCGCAGCTCGCCGAAAAAAGGTGTTTGGAATTCCACTGAAGGATTGGAGTTACAGGAGTTTTGATTCTTTGTTCCTTTACAAACAAAAATACAAAACCCATGGAGAGACCTGAAGGCAGAAACATCACATCAGCAGGGGAGGCGAGGGAGACGGAGTGTGTGTGAGAGCATGAGAAAGAGAGAGAGAGAGAGAGAGTGAGAGAGAAAGAGAGAAAGGAGGAAAGAAAAAAAAAAGACACACACATATAGAGCGACTTCCACAGCGTTACAGTCATGTATTAATTATCAAAAATGGCAGGGAGTTCATTATCTCCCCCAGGCCAGAGGGAGGACATTACATCATTCTCTCAGATTCATTAGGGCCTTCAGTGTGCCGGTGGTAGCTCACGGTTCGCGCCGGGTGGGGGGGTTAAAGAGCAGTACCTCTGCAGCTCAATCAGCCCCACTAATGCCCCTCGCTGCACCCCGGCCCTCTGCTGGGCGGACGGAGGGCAAATTTGTCTAAAGCTCTTAAACAGGGGGACTGAGCCCAGTGACTCTGCTGAGGATTCGCATGATGAAGAGGATAGCGCGCACTTTAGAGACTGGGAGAATAACCGTGGCAGCAAAAGGGCTTTAATTAACAGCTAAGAGAGCTCTGAGTGTGTTTCCTGCTACACAAACGACTGAGAGACGTCTCTGAGCAAAGAGAGAGAGATACAGAACGTGTGAGATGGTTAAAGAGCGAGAAATTAGTGAGAAAAACTCACTAATTACACTGTATTATTAATAAAAGAAGGTCTCCTTACGCTAAAATGGACTTTTTCCTGTTCTTTGTGAAATTCTATAGGTCTCTCTGAGTTGTATATGATGCTGCACATGAAACTGTTCTTCAATCTTTATTGTCTGCAGTAGCTAGTAAAAGAACATTTTGCAAAAAACGAGTCGATCAGGACTATCTTGTGTAAGTAACTATAGGTTTAAATTGGATCTCCGGTGAATTCTGCGTTTTACCGAGATGTTAAATATACACTAGTGAAGCATACAGGGAGAGCGCGGCTAGTCTGACATTAAGTGAAGTTTAAGGGTTAACTTTACCTAGCACTCATTGCTATATCTTTACAACTTAGGCTGTATCTCTGAAAACATTTTGTCCTTTGAGTTTTAAAGGCGAAGGCAGGTAGGCGTTCTCTGCCCCAACTGCTGTTGGCCAATCAGAGGCGATATGTTTGCATGTATAAATATTCATGAGCAGGAGCCAAAATCCTGTCTTTCCTCAGAGACCTCTAATTCAGTGAACTAAAGCAGGGCTATATAGAAACACCGGAGCACTTTTTTCAGAAAAAAAATGGCTCACATGGCATTAATTCATACTAGAGACCACAACTAGACATTTTAAAATTACTAAAAAAATATTAAAAATGTCTGAACTACTACAACAGTATTACACAGTAAACAGTAGAGGTGGGTGATACGGACCTTAAGTAAAATATCACAATATTTAGTGATATTCTTGATTTTTAAGATTATTTCGAAAATATACTATTGCAACAAAATAATATTAATATAAAGGGTTTAATATAAAATATTAAACCCTTATTTAGTATAAATATAAGAGTTTCATACATTCAGTAAAAACAAACAAAAAAAATCTAAAAAGTGTGTCTGTTTCATAAACAGTAACTCACCAAGACTTAATAATAATATAATAATAATATAATAATAATAGTGTAACAAAATCAAAAATATATAATTAAACATAAATTAATGCAACTACAAAAACCTACCACCAGACCTAAAGTGCAGCATATATTCAGTGCATGTAAACTGCAAACAAATAATTAATAGTAAATTATTAAAAGTAAATACATCAAATAGCAAAATATACAGTTTTTTTTCGTGTCGATACAATATTGCACGCCCTTAGTAAAACTATTCAGAAAAGACAGAAAATGACATAATGTGAATTTTTAGTTGTATATTGTTGTCATTAATTATTTTATCATTTGTATCATAATTCCACAATACTTCATTTTTATTTAATATTTTTCTCCATTTTTGCTGTTTCCTTCCTTTCTTCACAGAACACTGACATTATGTAAAGGACGGTAAAGGACATTTTTATATTATGCCAAATTATTAAACATGCTAAACAATGAGATATAATTTTGAGATTTATATTTTGTGCTGACAGTAATGATGAATTATGATTATACTGCATATTTTTAGTAATATCTTATCTGCCGTGAGATTTCATTAATATCTTTCTAATTGGAGACAGTCAGCATGTTCATTGTATTTTACACATAGAATTTCATTCTGAATGTTCTACAACTTTCTTAATTAATCTGGGTTAATTATCTACATATCTGTTCATCTTTCTGAACATATCGGAACATCACACACACACACACACACACACACTATAACCCCCGCTGACCACCTGCCTCACTCTGAGCCCTTAATGCCGCTGGCCTCTGGAGGGCACAGGTCGCAGCCCCAGCCAGCGGTGTGTAGTGAGCAGCAGCCGCCCGGTAAAGCAGCATCCCCTCAGGCCATGCCAAAGGGATTTCCTTTACCACATCAGTCCCTCAGCCCTCTTCACAGTGTCATTCTCCTCAGCCCCACGGGGACGTGCAGTCATAGTGAAAAAAGCATAGAAATTCAGCAGCGCCTTCACTGGATACACTCCAGCACGGTTACACATCGCATCACTAATGGGAAAATGTGGAGGTTGAAATAAGCCCATCATAGCATATAGAGCGGCTCTGTAATACACAGCACAGCAGAGCATAGCACATCACATCATAGCACAGCACAACACAGCATATCATAGCACAGCATACCACATTGTAGCACAGCCCAGCACATCATAGCACTGCACTTTGTAGCACAGCACATCTTAGCATAGCATATCCTAGCACAGGATATGCTAGCACAGCACATAATAGCATATAGAGTGGCTGTGTAATACAAAGCACAACACTGCACATCATAGTACAGCACATTGTAGCAGAGCACATCATAGCATATAGAGAGACTCTGTACAGTACAGCACATCACAGCACAACACAACACAGCACAAGACATCATAGCATATAGAGAGGCTTTGTACAGTACAGTACAGCACATCACAGCACAACACAACACAGCACAACATAGCACAGAACAGCACAGCACAGCACAGCATAGCATAGCACAGCACAGCATAGCACAGCACAGCACAGCACAACACAAGACATCATAGCATATAGAAAGGCTCTGTACAGTACAGTACAGCACATCACAGCACAACACAACACAGCACAACATAGCACAGAACAGCACAGCACAGCACAGCATAGCATAGCACAACATAGCACAGCACAGCACAGCACAGCACAGCACAACACAAGACATCATAGCATATAGAAAGGCTCTGTACAGTACAGTACAGCACATTACAACACAGCACAGCACAGCACAGCATATAGAGAGGCTCTGTAACACAGAGCTTGACTTAATATGTTTTTTTTCTGGAGAAGAACAGGAAAAATCCACCAAGGTAAGGACTTGAACTGGGGACCAGGCAAACCAATCAATTAATGAGCTCAGGGCCCCCAGGCAATGTGTTACGCCCTCGCCAGGTTTCCCTCTGTTTCCCCGGTGTTTCCACTGTTATTTTCCATTACGTGTGTCTAATTTGTAACTCCGCCCCTTCCCAGGTGTTCTGTGTTTCATGTTTAGTTTAAATAGTACCTGTTAGTCAATGTTTGCTGTCGGTCTTTGCACCTTCCCACGTTTGTTTGTCTCGTCACGCTATTTACTATTGTTTTGCCACGCCACGTCACGTTTGTTTATTTCATGTTTCTGTATTTACTTGTTCTTGTTTATTTCCTGTTTGTTTCTTTGTTTATTTTGTATATATATATTTACGTAGTTATCCCTGTATATATCCCTAGCCCTGTTTCTTTATCTGTTTAGCTTAGCTCACTGTTTGTTTGTTTATGTACATAGATATTTTCGTTATTCCCCTGTTTAGTTTACTTGTTTATCTGTTATTTAATAAAGTCATGTCTTACCCGTTTAAACGTCCGCCTCCCGTCTCATCACGCCTTACAGAAAGACCGACCGCCATGGACGTTTATTCGGGAAACCCTTGGGTTGGATCCGGGCTGGCCATCCGTCATGCCCCCTTTGGGACCTCGGCGCAGGAAAATCCGAGGCCTCGAGGCCGGAGAAGGCCTCGGGCTGGGCGTTCTAAGAGGTCCCAAAAATCGGAGGATTTTCTTGGGGGGGGGCTAACGGTTGGGGCCATCGGCCTCGCTCCTAACCGCGAGGTAGGCAAGGCGGGCAGAAACGCGGACTGTGAGGACTACTTCTGGGATTACGTGGACCTCCTCGCAGCCGCGTCCAGTTCGGAGGACGAGTTCTACCCCCTGACGAGAGCCCGCTTGCCGCCGCTTGCGGAGGCTATCCTCCACCCGCCTCCCAGGGCGCGCTCCACCTCGGCGGCTCCGCAGCTAGCTTCTGAGGCTAACCAGCTAGCTCCTCCGGCGGCTGCAGCTCGAGGCTTCCCCACGGCTACGCGGCTAATGCAGGTAGCATCTCCAGCGGCTGCAGCTCCAGGCATTCCCACGGCTACGCGGCTAACGCAGTTAGCATCTCCTGATTCCACGGGTCAAGTTTCTCTGGCTGCTACGGCGCTCGCATCTTCTACGGCTGCAGACCCAGCTTCCACGGCGGCCGCCAAGCAGCGCTTCCAGTCACCCGTAGCGGCAGCAGATCTTCGCTCCGGGGTTCCCATGACAACGGCGCTACACTGTACTGCTACTACCACCCCGGAACCTGAATACGCTACGGTGAAATTAGGTCAAGTCTCCGTGCAGTCTTCAGCAGCCCGAGTCGTCACACAGACACCTACAGCCCAAGGGTCCAAGTCTGTTCATGTGAGTGTTCCTGTGTCAGCGGTGCCCGCCACCGCCAATGTTCCTGTGCCAGCGGTGCCCGCCACCGCCAATGTTCCTGTGCCAGCGGTGCCCGCCACCGCCAATGTTTCTGTGCCAGCGGTGCCCACCGCCAATGTTTCTGTGCCAGCGGTGCCCACCGCCTATGTTCCTGTGCCAGCGGTGCCCACCGCCCATGCTACGATGCCAGTGGTGCCCACCGCCAATGTTCCTGTGCCAGCGGTGCCCACCGCCTATGTTCCTATGCCAGCGGTGCCCACCGCCTATGTTCCTGTGCCAGCGGTGCCCACCGCTCCTGCTACGATGCCAGCGGTGCCCACCGCTCCTGCTACGATGCCAGCGGTGCCCACCGCTCCTGCTACGATGCCAGCGGTGCCCACCGCTCCTGCTACGATGCCAGTGGTGCCCACCGCCAATGTTCCTGTGCCAGCGGTGCCCACCGCCTATGTTCCTGTGTCAGCGGTGCCCACCGCCCATGCTACGATGCCAGCGGTGCCCACCGCTCCTGCTACGATGCCAGCGGTGCCAGACACCGTCCATGTTCCTGTGCCAGCGGTGTCCACTGCCCATGTTCCGAAGCCAGCAGTGCCCACCGTCCATGTCCCTGTGCCAGCGGTGCCTACCGCTCCAGCACCGACCACGCCGCCAGCCCCAGCTGCTCAAGTCGCCGCGCCGTCAGCTCCCGCTGCCCGAGATGCCGCACCGCCAGTGTCTACTGTCCGAGTCGCCGCGCCGCCAGCTACTGCTGCCCGAGTCGCCGTGCCGCCAGCTCCAGCTGCCCGAGATGCCGCACCGCCAGCTCCTGCTGCCCGAGTCGCCGCACCGCCAGCTCCTGCTGCCCGAGACGCCGCACCGCCACCAGCTCCTGCTGCCCGAGTTGCCGCGCCTCCAGCTCCTGCTGCCCAAGCCGTCGCATCGCCAGCGAGGCCCGTCACCACACCCACGCCTATCCCGGCACCCAGGACTAAGTTTCACCCCAAGCCCCATGTGCCCAGGTCTGCCCCAAGGCCCCCGGACTCCAGCCCAAGAACTTTGCCCAGGCTGGCTCCATGGACTACCCCACAGACTTTAGCCAGTCCTGGGCATCCCCAAGTGGTTCTGGTCCCCATGTCACTTCCTGTTCTGGTCCCCGTGTCTGTATATGTTCCTGTTCCTGTCTTGTCTGGTTTTTCTGTGCCTGTTCCTGTCACCGTCTTCGTGTCTGTTCCTGTTAATGTTTTTGTTCCCGTTCCCATGTCTAGTCCTGTCCAGTCACCCGTCATGTCTCACGTCCAGTCATCGTCCCCTGTCCAGTTCCCCGTCCAGTCTCCTGTCTCGCCCAATGTCCAGTCTCCAGTCACGTCCCCGGTTCAGTCTCCTTTCTATGTCCAGTCTCCTGTCCAGTCTCCTGTGTTGCCTCATGTCAAGTCTCCGGTCTCGTCTTTTGTTTTTCCCGGCCTCTCCCCGCCGCCGGCCCCCGGGGTTCGTTTTTACGCGCCTCGGGAGCTGCGCGTTTAGGGAGGGGCTTCTGTTACGCCCTCGCCAGGTTTCCCTCTGTTTCCCCGGTGTTTCCACTGTTATTTTCCATTACGTGTGTCTAATTTGTAACTCCGCCCCTTCCCAGGTGTTCTGTGTTTCATGTTTAGTTTAAATAGTACCTGTTAGTCAATGTTTGCTGTCGGTCTTTGCACCTTCCCACGTTTGTTTGTCTCGTCACGCTATTTACTATTGTTTTGCCACGCCACGTCACGTTTGTTTATTTCATGTTTCTGTATTTACTTGTTCTTGTTTATTTCCTGTTTGTTTCTTTGTTTATTTTGTATATATATATTTACGTAGTTATCCCTGTATATATCCCTAGCCCTGTTTCTTTATCTGTTTAGCTTAGCTCACTGTTTGTTTGTTTATGTACATAGATATTTTCGTTATTCCCCTGTTTAGTTTACTTGTTTATCTGTTATTTAATAAAGTCATGTCTTACCCGTTTAAACGTCCGCCTCCCGTCTCATCACGCCTTACACAATGACTGGTTATGAATTGAATAGAATTTAATTGAATATCGTAAAACGATATTATACCCTGAAATATGATGCCATATCACTCACCCCTAATTATCACACTATTTTATTTTACTTTTAGGTTTTATTATTTATTTTACTTTAATCCTTGATATATGGAGAGCTATTTGGAGTGCATTATTATTATTAGTATCATGACATTCTGGATCACTGACTCTGTTACAAATCTGATAAAACTCTTGTATTTCTTTTTAAATCTCAGTTAGGGGTGTGCCACATCATATCATATCATATACACAATAATATATATTTGTTTCATTTTGCTGAAGTAGTGTATTCTTGAAATATATATTTTTTAATTCAGTGTTTTGTCATATCGCCAAGAGTATCGTTATCGCGAAAATACAATGAAATATCGTGATTTTATTTTAGGGTCAAATCGCCTACGATGCTGATAGTATGTCCAAATGCCTTGAAAAGGCCCTGGAGTTTGTTCAGCAGGAAATGGCATGTTTGAGGCCCAACATGAGGAGAGAGAGAGTATATCTGGTGGTTGGGGACAGTTTACCTTGGGTGGGCTGTCTGAGCCGGGGTACTCGCGCTGGTCCAGCTTGTTCCAGCGCTGCAGGAGCTTAATCACCATGGGATTGCCGAAGTCCACTAGCTGAAAACCCGTCACATTCGCCCCGCCGTGCATGAAACGCTCCAGATTGATGTCCTTAAAGCCCTGTAGGAGCACAGGGGAGAGAGAAATAGAGAGAAAGAGGAGCAGAGAGAGAGAGAGAGAGAGAACGAGAGAATGAGAGAATGAGAAAGCAAGGAATTATTAAAGCTGGGCTGTGATAAGAGTGATTCTGCAAACACACACACACTTACGAACACATAAACACACACACACTTATACACACACTTATACACACTTTCCCCCCGCTTGCCCTACTGAGCCAATCCAGTGCACACACACAGACACAGCCTGTTCTCTGCTTTAAAACACTGTCACTGGCTCTGCAGCCCGGAATATGAATTAAACTCCACAAATGACGTATCTCGCATAGAAAAGGCAGCGGATTAAGAAAGCCACAGAAGGAAGGAGGGGAGAGAGGGAGGAGAATGCAGGCAAAAAGACAGTGAGAGGATAGGAAGAGAGTCAGGAGAAAGACAGGAAGAAAATGAGGAGGAAATATACAGCGAGAGAGAGAGAGAAAGGGAGTTAATATGAAGATGAATAGAAGAGGCAAAGCTGACAACGAGAAAAGGGCGATAAGAAGAGAAAAACAATTTCGCTCACCAAATTTGCCATGATGTAATGGTAGCCTTTGACATGCTTGCCGACGCTCACAATCTGCGGAGGTAAGCCAGACACACGGCGATGAGCAAAATCCGCAGCACAAACACACCGCTGTCAAGCGCTCTGAACGAAAGAACTGTGCCTCCAACTGAGGGGGGGAGTGGTGGGGGGGATCGGAGGGGATAGACTTCTGCTGTTTTTAATTATCAGTAATCAAAGCCTCTGCCTCGGCCTATAATGTTCTGTCACTGCAGGGATATTAAGTAAATACCGTCCCTCATATCTCAGAGACGTTTGACAGCCAGGGAAATTATTCGGCAAACGGCAATCCTGTGGGACGAACAGCAAATGACGTAATTTCACACTGGGTTGTTCCTGCTGAAGGGTTTTTCTATTCTCATTTTATAGGCTTTGACACTGTGTGATTTTGTGTGCAGACACTGCTGACTGAGGTATACTTTACCTAGTTCACATTCAACTTTTAACGTTTAATATAGATGTTTTAGTTCATTAAACTAGGCCACATATATTGTTTTTGTCGGATTATAAGGTGCACTCTCAATGAACGTCTATTTTCTGGTCTATTTTCATTAAGCGACACTAGTAAGGATGCCTACATTGAAGTGAGCAAGTGTATCACCATTTTTCCCTTCTAATAGGAAAGCTTACAATAAAGTTAACAAAACTGTAATTCTTAAAATAAAACACTTTCTTTCTAAGTCAAATGAGTGCCGGAAATTAATCTACACAGATTCTCTCCTGAAAAAAAAAAAACATTTAACTGAGTGAGTAAAGTGCTTCCATTTATTTACAGTAAGCTTAGAATTCCAATATTTTGTTCTCCAGCATTAAGGCTGGGTGCAGCAGCATTAGCATTAGCCGTTAACCATAGTGCTAGCGGATGTGAATACTGCCTGATAGTGCTACGCTGAGGAACCCTGAGTGTTCTGGTAACGGTTCATCACACACAGCTTGTTTTAACACAGCAAACACATAGAATATACTCGCCTCTAAGCGGCAAAAGAGCTAGCGTTGTGGTTTAGCGGTTAATGCTAATGCACAATGTGCCTAATGCTAATGCACCTTTATAATGCTGTACTTCAGCTGAGTGGCTTTACTGCTTGATAATACCTGACTGGTAGATTTCTATATAAGGCACAGCGGATTATAAGGTGCACTGTCGATTTTTGGGAAAATTAAAGAATTTCAAGTGCACCTTATAGTCTGAAAAAATGTGATAATTTGTGCTTTTACTCATAGCAAAGCTAACTTAAATTTCACTGTAAAAAAATTGTCCTGTAAAATGACTATATAATTCAAGTAATTATGTCTTCGGCACAAGTTCAGCACAAAGCCTGAATTCCAGGTGACTCTACCTCATAAAGCTGACTGACAAAATCCAGCCAAGATGTGCAAAGCTAAAGTAATCTAAGCAAGTGGTGCTACTTTGGAGAATGTAAAATATAAAACATATTCTGGTTTGTTTAAAACCTTTTTTTGTTCACTAAATAATTCCTTATGTTTTTCTTCTTCATAGTTTGGTTGACATATTATAAGTATTGATCTACAATGCAGAACCGAATAAAAAAAAAAATTAGTTTGCCCAAACTTTTGACTGGCTCTGTACATCTATCATCATCCCCTGGGATGTACCTGCTCCAGCATGTTGGTGAGTCTCTCTGGTTCCAGATCTATCACGAACGTCTTCTCCTGCCTGCGGTCCAGGTCCTCCAGTAGCTGCCGGTAGCTGGCATCGTTGAAGTTCTCCACGCAGATGGCGCTGACCTGCCAGCCGTTCTGTCCTGCCTTCTCCATGATGGCCTGCAGGATGGAATATCCTGTGGATCAAGAGAAGAAGACACTTCCGTTATTCCATCACAGAGCTTAATGCACTTAAAGAGAAGGTGAAATGTGACTTAATCGTAGAATCAGAGCTTCTGCAGTGCGGCGTGATCACGGCTGAGGCTCGATATCTATATGCTAATGTTCTCATTAGCCTACCGTCCTTTTTCTACACATCAGCCAGTTTTAGATGTCATTCTCATCACCTAAAAGCGATTGGAGATAGAGGAGACTGCAGTCAACTCGCTGCCGGCAGTGTTGAGACAGGATGCTGGATTTAGGTGCCCGACCGGCAGTTCATTAGGCCAAATTGGCAGGAGAAACCCGGTGCACGCTCCCGCACCTCTGCAGTGTTATTGAGGCTCAGGAAGGACAGCACAGAACCAGGCTTTAATTCAGGCCTGCCACACTGCTGCTTGTTCCAATCGGTCCGGACTGATGTTAGATATGTTAATCTGGCTGCTCGAGAGAGGCACCCGCAGCCTCTGAGGGCCACTTGACTCCAAGATGAGCAGATGTCCCTGTAAAACGGATCCTTATGGTCACAATCAGAATTTGGCAACAGGGAGAGCAAAAGCTCCCTCTTGCTCCTCTAATTAGTGGATTAACCTATGCTTAATCTGGCAACCCTGCAGTTACGCCATTTGGGAGACATGTCTGCTCACCCTTGCTCTTCCCTCGCCCAAATTCCCACATGGTAAAGCACACGTGCCAGATCATTCAAAGCAACGGAGCCCTGTGATACTGGGTAATGCTGTGAGTTGAATGATAGGTGGTACAGGTGGGCAATATAACACATTTCTGATACTTTAAAGGTGGCATTCCATTGTTTTTTCATTCAAAGTGTCTAGTTGTGGCTCTAAAACGCTGCTTTAGTTTAGTGGAGGAGTGGGCGGGGAGAATTGCTCATGAATATTCATACATGCAAACATATCGCCTCTGATTGGCTATAAGCACTGCAACGGAGGGAGACAGACAACAACTAGAATTTACATTTTTACACTAGAAAGACATTTTACACCAATACCAGTCTTGGTGCATTTTTATTAAATAATAGGTCTGTGCTTCTTCAGTGTTGCAATGTTCATTAATATTAGACTGGAAATGTTTTTAAAAAGCTTGGTTTTAACGTTGTATTAATTCGGGCTCAGGCTCATAATGACAGTGTATGGGGCAGGTCGGGTCTGGCTCGGGCAGAACATGCACGGGCTCGGGCCGGGTCGTGTCAGATTTTTTGGGCTCGATATAAGCTCTACTTTCAATACAACATTCAACACACTACATATTCAAAGCATATTAATTAGTGCTCAGTTGGGATGCACCCTCAGTACACTGCACCCATAATCACATGTAAGGCTTTGACATGGTTTGCTAAATGCACTAAATACAGTGCATCAGCGAAACACTAGTGCTACATTCGGCTGATTAATGTTCTTTAGTTTTTGCTGATGACATTCAGAATGTGCTTATTGTGTTAAAATTCACTATACGATAACCCTGACACACTGTCATATCGCCCAACTCTAACGCTTAGCCTTCAGATTCTCGCTGTCGTTTGTACGCTGGCCTGTGGTTGGTTGGTGCGTTGGGATGAATTAAGCAGTGCACACGGGTTGCCAGGCACTCTGGGGATTTTGCCATTCCATAAATTTCCCCTAGAATTAACACATCAAAGCAAAGCGCTGCATTATGGAAAGCATGAAGGCTGTGTTAATGTGGCGGTTTGTAAACCGCATCAGTCAATGTCCAGTAATCATAAACGCATAACGCACAAGCTAAGCTGTGTGCACACAGGCATACATTAAACTCAGACATGTTACAAGCATGCATGCATGTGCAGAGAGCTGCTTTGAGCGTGCTCCGAGCTGCTGTACACACACACACACACACACACACACACACACACACACAAGAGAACAGGCGTACACAAACACACCTGCAGTAGTGCTCTCTGCTCTGTGTAATCATACGAAATGCCTTCACTTCCAATTCCCACTCACAGCCCTTACTGCTAATAATTCAAGCCCTCCAACAGAGAATACAGCGCTGATTAATATCTGATAAATCTGATAGCCTCAGGCTGTGTGTGTGTATGTGTGTGTGTTTGTGGACGGGTGTGTGTTTATGTATTTGTGTGTGTGTGTGTGTCAGAAATTCATATTAGAGTAAGTGGTGCCAAGTCAGCCCCTCCTCATCCCTCCTCATCCCCTTCCTCACAACCTCCCTCCTCCCCATTCACCCATCCGGCCCAGCAGGGGGAAGCAGCGCAATGGGATGTGGTCTATGGATGAATGAAAAGAGGAGAGGAAAAAAGTGGGGGGGAAAAGGAGGGAGAGAGAGAGAAAGAGCTGCAGGAAGTGTGGGATTGCAATGCTACAAAAAATAAAAGTTACCAGGAACATGGTTCATTATAAAACATTTAGACTGATATGAGAATTTGAGCTACACATGCAGAAATATTGTGTGTAACACATGTAAAGCAACATACTACCTTACATTTCAGCACATGTGGAGGATTCTTGATGAAGTTTTTAATGCAATAATCAATCCAATACAGGATAGGAAAACACTGCACTGACTTTGGACTTAATAGAACACAGTGGATCAACACCAGCAGATGACATGACTCTACAATCCATCACTGATCATCAGTAAATTTTGCATTTTTAATGGAGAGACACACAGTTCAAGCTGCTCAAGGTCTAGTGTGAAGTTTCTACAATCAGTGATGGTTTGGAGAGACATGTCATCTGCTGGTGTTGATCCACTGTGTTTTATTATCAAGTCTAAAATCAGAGCAGTTTTGTTTTCCCGCAAAATCTTACAGCACTTCATGCTTTCCTCTGCTCTGCAACATTTATGTAGATGCGGATTTCATTTTCTAGCAGGACTTGGCACATTACCACACACTGCCAAAAGTATATAATATTATATAATATTCTAATTTCTGAGACACTGATTTTTGGGTTTTCATTGGCTGTAAGACATATTCATCAACAATAAAAGAAATAAACACTTAAAACAGATCACTCTTTCACATTTTGAACTGAATTACTGAAATAAAGTAACTTTTCACTGATATTTGATTTTTTTGAGATGCACTTGTATATATAAGACCTCGCCCAACAATTTGACTTTTTAAAGTTATTGCTTCATTACTAAGTAGGTGGAACTATAATCAAATGAATAGAGTTAATAATCCTGCAGTGAAGTATATTGGTTGTAAAATTATGTGAAACTGACTCCAATAAAGACATAATTTCTGGTCTTTGCTTATTTAGGAGTATTCTATCCTCTTCAGTAACACAAATGCTGAATGTTTTAAATCCCAGTCCCAATCAAATTGATCGAATCCAGGTCATGCAGCTTGCCATCAGCTGCCGGAGCCCTGAGAGAGCACAGCTGGCCTTGCTCTCTCTGGGTGGGTACAGTAGATTGCGCTCTTTTCCCTCATCACTCCTAGGGTGATGTGGATCTGCACAAGGCTGCGTCTGTGAGCTGATGTATCAGAACCGCTGTGATGCTACTCGGCAATGCTGCATCAGCAGAAGTTAATAAAGAGGTGGCGTCTGACCTCACATGTGTTGGAGGAGGCATGTGCTAGTCTTCACCCTCCTTGTGTTGAAGCATCACTAGTGATAGGGGGTAATATTGGGTAATATTGTGAGATGCCCTGTGATTCCCACCCATTAATGTACATGGTACAAAAACTGAAGTTAAAAAAGTTGTGTAGAGTGAACCAGGCATTACGCCAAGTAGCTGAATGCCTTTGTTAGAATTTTACAAATATATAGTGTCTATATATATCTACTGTATATCAAGGGAGGACAGACAGAAGACAAAAAAGGTTGGTGTATGAGACAGACAGAAAAAAGAGAGAAAAAAAAGGAAGTACACATAGAAAGAGAGAGAGAGAGAGAGAGAGAGAGAGACAGAAGGTATCTGTGAGCCATTCATCATGTCTCTTCGTGCTCTGCTCGTGTCTGCTGAGATCTCTCACAGTCCAGTGAATCTGAGCCAAACTCACCCTGCCCTGAGCCCACGCTCAGCCAGCAGTCAAAATACACGTCCTCAGGGACACACACACACACACACACACACACACACACACTACACCTACACAACCGCAGCAGCAACAGCTGCCTACACTTCTCAAGGCTTTTTTAGACCTGAGACACTTAGATACGAACACTAATCTGATTCATTCATTCATACAGCCGTAAAAACAGAGCTGCAGGACAATCCGTCAAACAAGCGCTTCAAACTGCCTGTTCTATACACACTTCATAAACACACACTTGTAAAGTCAGCCTTTAAAAATGTAAATATCACCTCCATAAACTGCTTTTTGGCCCTTCATCTTCATACAGCTATAAACCTGCCCTGTGCTGGAGCTCTTCGAAGTTTAAAAGGGGCTCCAGTCTCTTAGGAACCCAAAGCCACAATAATGTTTCATGACATTATCAGAAAAGGCCCTGATTCCCCAATGTATTCACACTCTCACTGTTTGCATGCTCTGTGCGGACTCTGACTGCATAACTAGTGCAGTGGGTTTGCAGCGGGAGCTCTGGGGTTTACTAGCAGGGTTTGGTTTGAATAGGCTAGATCATAATCATTGATTTATTAAACCCCCACACACACACACAGATCTGTGTGATTGACAGACACCCAATACAATGTGTGCTCTGGTCTATTTTGCTCTCACTCAATCAATAAGCTCCCAATAACTAGCATTTATTTATGTATAAACATTAATAGAGTTGGCTTCATCCATATAGAAATTATTCCATCTTTAAAAGCAACACATACAATTCATATATTCTGATCAGGGGAGTAACGGTACTACGTTTTCGGTACTACTGTCATCATGAGAGGCTCCATCTTTTCAATCTTGTTGGAACAAACAATGAGTATGATTGTTGTGCTTTATTAATAAAACAAACAAAAAAATATTGCCAAGCCTATTACTGAATGCATTTCAGTGTTTGAGTTCTTTTTAAGAAATATCAGCATTAGATTGTTTAAAGTTAAGTATATTAGTGGTGTCAATCACTTAAATCTCAGAGAGACAGAGAGATAGAGAGAGAGCATGTGAGAGAGAGAGTGTGAGAGAGACAGACAGACAGAGAGAGTATGTGAGAGAGAGAGACAGACAGAGAGTGTGAGAGAGAAACAGACAAAGAGAGTGTGAGAGACAGACGGAAAGAGTGTGAGAGAGAGACAGACAGAGAGAGTGTGAGAGAGAGAGACAGACAGAGAGAGTGTGAGAGAGAGAGAGACAGACAGAGTGTGAGAGAGAAACAGACAGAGAGAGTGTGAGAGAGAGACAGACAAAGAGAGGGTGAGAGACAGACGGAAAGAGTGTGAGAGAGAGACAGACAGAGAGAGTGTGAGAGAGAGAGACAGACAGAGAGAGTGTGAGAGAGACAGAGAGAGAGTGTGAGAGAGAGAGAGACAGACAGAGTGTGAGAGAGACAGAGAGTTTGAGAGAGACAGACAGAGAGAGTGTGAGAGAGACAGAGAGAGAGTTTGAGAGAGACAGACAGAGAGAGTGTGAGAGAGAGAGAGACAGACAGAGAGAGTGTGTGAGAGAGAGAGAGACAGACAGAGAGAGTGTGTGAGAGAGAGACAGAGAGAGTGTGAGAGAGAGAGTGTGAGAGAGAGAGACAGACAGAGTGTGAGAGTGAAAGACACAGAAAGAGAGAGTGTAAGAGAGAGAGAGTGTAAGAGTGAGAGAGACGTGTGAGAGCGTGTGAGACTGAGAGCGCGCGAGAGAGAGAAAGAGACAGAGAAAGAAAGAAAGAGAGAGCGTACGTGTGAGCAAAAGTGAGAGTGACAGAAAGAGAGAGCGAAGGCAAGTGAGCAAGCGAAAGAGAACGAGAGACAGAACAAAGAGCAGTTAATAAAAATTAGTAAAAAAATCGTTAAAAAAAATTAGTAGTCAGTAGTTGAGAGCGAGCGACCGAGAGAGAGACCCTTTCCAGTTTCCAGTCGGCCATATGCTCAGAGCTAAACTTCAGCGCAGGCTATGGGCTAAGTCAGTAGCGTGTTGATAATAGCAACAGTGCTACAGCTACACTTTCCAGGTTTCGTTCATTGGTTCCACATTGGTTCCTATAGGCTGTACTGTGTATTCTGTGTGCATTTGCGTGTACTGAACCGAGACCTACCACATGTGTTCATTCATAGTTTTGATGCCTTCAGTGAGAATCCACAATGTAAATAGTCATGAAAATAAGGTGTGTCCAAACTTTTGGCCTGTACTGTATCTGCATCATTTTATGAGTTTTCATTTTTATCACAAAGCAGGATGCTCGAATCCACCCATAAAACGCAGCTGCTGTTGCAGATGAAGAGGCATCCACAAACCGTGTCCTAAAACTCTGTTGACTGCCTCCTGCAGCAGCTGAGCTTCAAGTTATCTGGGTTGAAAAGTGCAGTGAGCTGTTTCTCACATTTGATTTCCACCGCTAGCAGAGCTGTTTACCAAATCTAGGTCTACAGAAAACCCACAGCGTCAGATGACAGGAGGATAAAGTGGGATGTATCAGTAGTTCATCTAGTAGGCTCTCGCCTGAAGTGAGTGCTTTTAGGAAATGTGTCAGAGCACGAGCCGTAGCTTTCCTCCAGGGCTCCTGCCAGTGTAGTGGCCCAGCCTGCTGGAGAAGAGGAAGCGAGAAGAAAAGGCACTGATGGAGAGGAAAGAGAAAAGACAAGGGGGAAGGGGGTGGGGGGGTAGTGGAGGGGTTCAAACAAGGCTCTGATTCTTGGCGAGGGAAGTGTTCATTAGGCGCTGGAAGCTCGCGGCCTGGGTACGCTCCAGAAGAATAAAACCACAGCAGCCAACTCTATTAATAAAAGGAGAGCAGGAAATAAAAACACTTCCCAAAGTGAGCAGTCCATCACCCCAGGTCATGACACTGCCAGTACTGAACATTACATCAGTATTAATCAGCAGCGTGCCCAACACCCCCACTGTAAAATATTATAATCATTTTTATACTGAGGGCAACACGGGTCTGACCAATACTGCTACAAACCATTCATTTACAGTACAGCAGTTAGCTTTTACTGTAGAGCAGGGGTGTCCAAACTTTTTTTTTGTTGGGGGCCAGAAGGAAAAATATATTTGAAGTCACGGGCCACAGACTCTGTAATAAAACAAATAATGAAATATACCACTTTAAATAATACATTTTCCTGATTACTTTCATTTACACACCATTTTACTTGACTTACTATCTTTATCTATCTTTGACAATGTTGAGTAAACTAAGATTTTTCAAATTGATGTTTAATTTCATGATGTCTCTTAATATTAAACTCCTTAATTACAGCAGCTTTTAGACTCTTTAGCCCTTTTTCTGTGCTACAACTGAACACTCTCTCCGCTATTAGACTCTTTGGCCCGTTTGTCTGTGCTACAACTCTCCCCTTTTAGACTCTTTTGCCCTTTTTCTGTGCTACAGCTGAACACTCTCGCCACTTTTAGACTCTTTGGCCTGTTTTTTCTGTGCTACAACTGAACACTCTCGCCCCTTTTTAGACTCTTTTGCCCGTTTTTCTGCACTACAACTGTGCATCCTTTCTGCTTTTAAACTCTTTGGCCTGTTTTTCTGTGCTACAACTCCGCAATCTCTCCGCTTTTAGATACATTTTCATTTTCCTGATTACTTTCATTTACACATCATTTTACTTGACTTACTATCTTTATCTTTGACAGTGTTGTGTAAACTAAGATTTTTCAAATTGATGTTTAATTTCATGATGTCTCTTCATATTAAACTCCAGCTTTTAGACTCTTTTGCCCTTTTTCTGCGCTGCAACTGAGCACCCTCTCCGCTTTTAGACTCTTTGGTGTGTCTCTGATACCAAAGACACACCGACACGCCCTAAATCCAGCTATGCGATGCGCAATTGACTGGTGCATGAAAGATCACTAAAATAGGGCTCTAAGTGCCCTAATTTTGCATAGAAGGAACAGGAGTACAATAAATAAGATAAAAAACAATATCATTTTATTGGACGTTTAAGCTCATACTGATACTCATAATGCATTTTCTTATTATTAATATGAATCATTTCTAATGTTGTGAAGTCAGTGCAGTTGGTTCACCACTACAAATCGATGCATTGTGAACCATTAAATGTATTTTTTCTGAGGAGTGTACATGCTGGGAAGTGACACACTGAGATTTTTTTTATAAGCTGAAGATGCCCACTGTTGTTTTATTGGCAGGTGCATGATATTGATCTGCTGGATAATGCATGAAAATACTCTGAATTATTTGTTATGTGTATTATTACATGTTTGTGGACCAGCAGCGTCTATAGTATCTCTTTATGCAATTCGCAGCATATGATGTGTATTATATATATGAAATACACACATACCATATTTAGCTCTGGAGACCACTTATAAAAATGATGAGTTTATTTGATTTTACCAAATTGAAAACCTCTGGAATATAATCAAGAGGAAGATGGATGATCACAAACCATCAAACCACCAAACTGAACTGCTTGAAATTTTGCACCATGAGTAAAGCAGCATAAAGTTATCCAAAAGCAGTGTGTAAGACTGGTGGAGGAGAACACGATGCCAAGATGCATGAAAACTGTGATTAAAAACCAGGGTTATTCCTAAATGACAATATTTTTATTTGGAATTTGGGAGAAATGTTGTTTGTAGTTTATAGAATAGAACAACAATGTTCATTTTAATTAAACATAAACCTATAAATAGCAAAATCAGAGAAACTGATTCAGAAATTGAAGTGCTGAATTTTTTCCAGAGCTGTATATACCACACTATTGGTGCTAAACCTTTAGGGGTTTCAGCACCTTGGAGAGCGCTGGC
The DNA here is from genome assembly GCF_023375975.1 of Astyanax mexicanus. Classification (NCBI taxonomy): domain Eukaryota; kingdom Metazoa; phylum Chordata; class Actinopteri; order Characiformes; family Acestrorhamphidae; genus Astyanax; species Astyanax mexicanus. Next base: position 6,011,147 of record NC_064424.1, on the reverse strand, counting down.
TTTTTGCAGTGATGCCGTGACCTGCGTCACTGAGAGATACTGATATATTGAAATATATTAAGTACTTATTTTTTGGATTAATTGTTAACATGCAATGGATCATGTCTGACAATGGTTCACTTTATGATGTATTTAAACCCTGACCAATAGATAGCAGTGTTGATCAGTGTTTATTTTTCTGTGATTTTCTATAGTATTTTATTAGAAATGTTTTAATGCTGACTGATAGAAAAGACAAATTAAGATAAGCATCCAGGCCACTGTTGCCTGTTGCCCTTTCTAATGATGTGTTATAACAGCTTATTAAGGATTTTACAACCTATTTAATATCCATTAATAAACTCCTTAATTCATAACTCTTTATAAGTGAGCCATATTCCAAAGTAGTATGTTACTGTTTACTATGTAATTCCATTTGTGTCATTTAATTGTTTTCATGTCTTTAATATTAATCTACAATGTAGAAAATGTATTAAATAAAGGTATACGTTTGAATCATAATGAGTGCCCAAGCTGTTTTTTTTTTAAATAAACTGAAATATACAGACATGCTTCCTTAGTTGTTTGAGTAATATACATTATTCTACTTTCTAAAATTAAAGAAATATTCAGAACATGTCATTTCTAATTATTTTTAATTTAAAGTTTTTAGCTTTTAGCTGCATTCACTTCTACTCATAGAGGACTCACTCACGGGTCCCTCTAGAGCTTAACAGTCATTTACTGATATAACAGGGGAGACAGTAGGGTGGTCAGACTCCCCATAAACAGCTCTGGTGTGTTTTGGACCCGTGGTTCTCTCTTTCCCATATCCCATTGGCATTGACTGAGGCAGATAATAAACATGTTGAATATTTGCTGGGCGTCTGCGTCTTTTCGGGGATCAGCGAGCGTCTTTCAGTTGTTTTTCGGTAGCCGAGTGATCCCAGATTTCCCTCCGAGGAGAGTTTTTGTCGTCGATTAACAATAAACTGTCAGCAACTGAAAAAACTGGCCCAAAATCGCATAGTATAAACCTGGCATTAATTGGTTTTGTGTCTTTAATATTAATCTACAGTGTAGAAAATACATTAAATAAAGGAATATGAATCAGAATGTGTGCCCAAAAGTGTACTTTAAAAAACTGATACAGTATTGCAAAAAAAAAAGGTGAGTTGTCTTCGATATATCAATATTTTCCTACACCACTGTGTGTATGTGTGGTGTGTGTGTGTGTGTGTGTGTGTGTGCAGGGGTCTTACCCCGGTCTGTGTCATAGAGGAAGACAAAGCGGTTCCAGTCGTAGTGGTCCAGGATACTGAGCAGTGCCCCTCGTATAGAGGGTCTCAACTGCAGCACGAACTGACTCTCGCCCTCGATGGGGAAGCTGGGGGTGATGAGGGAGATGTGGAGAGCTCCGCAGAATGACGTCAGGGTGTGTACCGAGCGCTTATCATACAGGCCGAAGATGGCAAACACACCCCTCGAGTACTGTGAGCAGACTGTGGAGAGAGAGAGAGAGAGAGAGAGAGAGAGAGAGAGTTGGGTAAGTTTAAAGTTAAATTAAGCTAAACACCCAGAGGGAAGTGATACATTCATTTTGCCACTTTCTATAACATCTGCAGATAAAGTAAAGCAGATTAGTTTGCTGGTACAGGATTCATTTAGCATTTAGCAACTTACGCTCATGTCTACAGACTTCAGCCTCAAAACAAGGGCCTTATCCTACAGTCTTATATACTGTATGATATTTTTGTTTATATATTTTTGAATATTTTTTCTTCTAATTAAGCTAATTCAATCGTACCCCCAATTTGCTGCTACTCAGCTGTGTATCCTCCATCACAAGAGATTCCACAACACCAGGAGGGTGAAAGGTAGCACATGCCTCCTCTGATACATCTTTGTGAACTGCTGCTGATGCAGCATTGCCAAGTAGCATCACAGCGCTAAAGCACAGCTACTCGGTTCTAATACATCAGCTCACAGACGCAGCCTTGTACTGATCTACATCACCCTAGGAGTGATGAGGAGAACGAGCGCCATCTACTGTACCCACCCAGAGAGAGAGAGCAAGCCCAGTTGTGCTCTGTCGGGGCTCCAGCAGCTGATGGCAAGCTGCATGAACGGGATTCAAACCAAGGATCTCTCGATTATAGCAGACCACTGGTCCACTTGGCAACTCATACTGTAAGATATTTGAGTGCTTTTCTGCACCATCATGAATCATTATTATTTTTTTAAACTTCTCATTTTATGACTGTTAAAAGTAATGTAAATAATCTCTGGTATGAAGGCTTGGGTGGCTTTTCCTTTTATAATATCAGGCTTAAAACAACATTTCATAGCAAGTGTATCCTAATATAACTTCATAAATATCATTTAATTTGTATGTACAGTAGTAAGTAAGGTATTCAGTCAGTGTTGTTTATATATATATATATATATATATATATATATATATATATATATATATATACAGGGGTTGGACAATGAATCTGAACACCTGGTTTTAGACCACAATAATTTATTGTGGTGACGGACAGTTCTGGTGGAAACAGGAGAGTTGAGGTGCACATTGATTTCTGCCGTGATTTGATCAGCCGTGGTTTTATGTTTTTTGGATACAATCCGGGTTAGCAACCAAACATCCCTTTCAGACAGCTTCCTCTTACAGCGTCCACAGTTAATCCTGTTGGATGTGGTTGGTCCTTCTTGGTGGTACGCTGACATTACCCTGGATACCGTGGCTCTTGATACATCACAAAGACTTGCTGTCTTGGTCACAGATGCTCCAGCAAGACGTGCACCAACAATTTGTCCTCTTTTGAACTCTGGTGTGCCACCCATAATGTTGTGTGCATTGCAATATTTTGAGCAAAACTGTGCTCTTACCCTGCTAATTGAACCTTCACACTCTGATTAGCCACCAGGCTGCTCCAATTTAGCAATGAAACCTCCCACATTAAAATGACAGGTCTTTCAATTTGCCATATAGCGGTTAAAAGAGGAACTTCAGCATTCTGTGACTTTACATACAGGGGGAGCCCATGAGCTTTTCACTTTACATTTCTTAAATGGGTATGCCTAGAAATCTGCAGGCTGAACAAACAGATATAGGTATTGTAACTACTGTAAATGTGCTGATTTCTGTGGCACATCACAGAAGCAGTGAATATTAAATGCACTGTTTTTGCGGTGTTGTGCTTGTGTATGTTTATGGGGATAGATCAGACATGGTGTGATTAGAAACTTTAACAATGCTTTGGTGCTGCGTTCAATGATTTCCTTTCGAAAAAAAAGTGAGAACATTTTTGATAGGGGCCCTTTATACAAAAAAAGGACAGAAGAAAGAACATAAGAACATGCTCATTATTCTGCATTCTGTTTATTTATATCTGTCGTAATTGCTGCCATTTTTATATTTATATAAATATATACACCATATCCATACTGGGGCTACTAATGGCTGGTATGCCGACTTTCTGCCCGGTCTGAGATTGGAGTGGTCTGTAAATGGTGGAGTTGCGTTTGAAGCGCGGCTCCAGTCTGAGGCAAGCAGATAAATAAGGCCTTCTCTAAACTCGGAAAATGCTTCTCCATCCTGACGGTCCTGCACTTTTATTTATTTATTTATTTGCTTATTTTTTTTCCCTCCAGCAGCCAATCCAACTCCTCAGCCGTGAGCAGCCCGGAGCTTAACTGTGCAGCGCTGATGGAAAGCCTCCTGGCTTTGATGATTTTCACTTTCCTCTTCGTCCGCCGAGCACAAAGTGAAAGACAGCGAAATGTCAGAGCTAACAATGAACAAAACAACGCTTTGTTTTCCGGACGCGGCTCGGCTCCGCACTCGGGAAATGTTTGTTAACATCAGGTAGCGGCGAGCTGTGGCAAATGGCCTGTGTCATAATTACACTGGGCTGAATATAGACCCAGCTGAAGTGTCCCTTTGTCTAGTTGTCTTCGTAATTCTCCAATGACGCTGATTGCCACTCACACGCGTCTGAGGGTAATTGTAGATTATTAGCGGGGGTCTTATTGTGCTTTAAACACAGGCTCTTTGATCATGCATGTGCTGAGAGGGCTATTGCCATGTCTGCAGAACACAGAGTCCATGTGAGTGCATGCAACTCCTGAAAGAGGAGGAGGAGGAGGAGGACCACAGCACCTGGGGTTGAGGTGGGGGGGGGGGGTGAGGACAATCTCCCAAAGGGATGGAGGCCACTCAGTGTTTCCACATAGAAACACACACACACACACACACACACACACAGCTCTTGGCTAGAGCCTCACCTCAATACTGTCCTGGGAATTATGTAAAATCCTGTATTACGGACTGTTTAGTATTTATGAACTCCACTTCCTCCACAAGATATTTTAGTTGTACACATTCTACAGAGTGAGACATGTTGACAAAAATGGTCGAAGTGTTCAAAATAGCAATTCTTGCATAACGCTGGTGTAAACACATACACACACACACACACGGCCATGAGAAGACAAGCGACCCTCTGAGGCAGCAGCTCTTGGCTAGAGCCTCACCTCAATACTGTCCTGGGAATTGTGTAAAATCCTGTATTATGGACTGATTAGTGATTAGTATTTTTGAAGTCGATATGTGAATCCCTCTACAGCACTGCACTGTGGAGCTCAGAAGTGGTGTGTACTATCTTCATTAGCTCTGCTGCGTTCTGATGTTTCCTATGCTGGGATGAGTGACACACTCTCAAAAAGGGCTACCTGGTTACTGGTGTTAAAATATTTACTCAAATTCCTCCACGTGATATTTTAGTTTTACACATTCTACAAATATTAGTTTGTGAGAGTAAAACATGTTGGCAAAAATGGTCCGAATTGCCGTTTATTGGTTAAATGAGGAGAGCAATTATTGACTTCATAACAATTATATAAACACACACAAACACACTCGGCTATGAGAAGGCAAGGAACCCTCTGAGGCAGAAGCTCTTGGCTAGAGCCTCACCTCAATACTGTCCTGGGAATTATGTAAAACCCTGTATTATGGACTGATTTAGTATTTTTGAAGCCGATATGTGAATTCCTCTACAGCACTGCACTGTGGAGATCAGAAGTGTACTCTCTTCATTAGCTCTCCTGTGTTCTTTATTCCACTTCCTCCACTGGATATTTTAGTTTTACACACTCTACAAATATTAGTTAGTAAGAGTAAGACATGTTGACAAAATGGCCCAAATTGCCATGTAGTGGTTAAATAAGGACCGGACAGTCTTGTGAATTTATGAACCACTGCAGCAACTTGCAAAATATGAATCATATGATCTGACCAACCCTCAGCACTGACCAGTTATTAGTTGAACTCATATTTTGAGATGAAAATCGTCTGAGAAGGTAAGGAACCCTCCAAGGCAGAACCTCACAACAATACGTTCCTGGGAATTGTGTTAAATCCTGTATTATGGACTGATTTAGTATTTTTGAAGTCGATATGTGAATCCCTCTACAGCACTGCACTGTGGAGCTCAGGAGTGTTGTGTACTATCTTCATTAGCTCTGCTGCATTCTGATGTTCCCTATGCTGGGATGAGTGACGCACTCTCACAAGGGGTACCTGGTTACTGGTGTTAAAAGTCTTTACTCCACTTCCTCCACAAAATATTTTAGTTTTACACATTCTACAAATATTAGTTTGTGAGAGTGAGACATGTTGGCAAAAATGGTCCGAATTGCCATTTATAGGTTGAATGAGGATAGCAATTCTTGACTTCATAATGCTGGTGTAAACACACACACACACACACACACACACACACACACACACGGCTATGAGAAGGCAAGGAACCCTCTGAGGCAGCAGCTCCTGGCTGGAGCCTCAGCCCTCTCCTGGGAATTACACACAATAAATGTACTGTGTTTGCCTACATTTCCTTCGGGATCAATAAAGTGTCTCTCTGTTTATCTCTCTGTTAATCTCTGTCTTACACATACAGTAGAGTACTGGGTCATATACATTACATGCAGCGCTCAACAGAGAAAGGGAATGGTGTTTTCTATACTGGAACTAAAACACAATTCTTGCAGTCAAATGTATTGATTGGGTATTTTCTCTTCAATACTCAGGACATCCCAGCAGTTCCTAACTGTTATCACAAATTAGTAGTAGGACATTTGGCTGATATTCTGTCTAAAGCAGCTCACATTTGACTCATGTTGCTGTCTGAGCAGAGAATCAAACCCTATTCTGAGGGAGGGTGATGTTGATACCCACTACTCTACTGTATAACATCCTACACAAATATGAGCATCAGATGTCACCTAGCATTACAGCCAGATTTACAGCACTGTAAACCAAATTCATAATGAATGAATGAAGTTCAACTTATATAGTGCCTTTCTAGAAACACAAACACGTGTTACAATTTACACGTTTTACGTGCAACCATTTATACTCAGCACTCATCCACACACCGGTGAGAAGCAGCAGCCAATAGAGCACAGTGTACTCTCAACCGGAAACAACCGCCCACCTGGAGGAGGACTGCATCCAGCACTACAGTATTTTACCCAGGACAAATTGCCAATCCATATCTGGGCACAGTCAAACTCACATTTACACACACACAAACTTACAAACATACCACACATTTACAAACCAGATCAATTAAGAGTTTTCAATTTTAATAATAAGGATGCTATGGTCTATTCTATATTAAAGTGTTAAGAACAACAGTAAAATAATATATGTATATATTAGTGCATCTAAACAAAATTGAATGTAATTGAAAAGTTACTTTTTTCAGTAATTCAGTTCATAATGTGAAACTCACTTATATTATATAGATGTATTGCACACAGAGTGATCTATTTTGAACGTTTATTTCTTTTATTGTGGATGATTATGACTTACAGCCCATCAATAAAAAATAAAAATCAGTCTCTCAGAAAATTTGAATATTATATAAGACCAATTGGTACTTTTGGCAGTTTTCCATAAAAGTTGTCAGCAGAGGGAATCATGAAGTGCTGTAAGATTTAGCGGGAAATCACTGCGCTGACTTTAAACTTGATAATAAAACACAGTGGATCAACACCAGCAGATGACATGTCTCTCCAAACCATCACTGATTGTAGAAACTTCACACTAGACCTTGAGCTCAAGCTTGAGACTCTGCTCCCTTGATTTACATAAAAAAATGTAAAATTCACTGATGATCAGTGATGGTTTGGAGAGATATGTCATCTGCTGGTGTTTAGTCCACAGAGATGTATATATATATATATATATATATTGTACCTCTGTGTGTACAGTCTGTTGTGTAGTGTCTTCCTGTATGACTTCATTATGCAACTCAGACCAGACAGCCAATCACCTGTCTAGATTCTGGAATACATTGTGCAGTATTATTGCCTATTATCTCACTAATGCGTATTATCTCACTATTATTATTAGACACTGACAAGACTGACTGCTCAGGCTCCTGATTCTCTGTGGCGCTGAATCAATTTATTTGATACCATAAAAGTAAATAAATCAAATTTCGATACCCAGCTCTGCCTCTGAGGCGCTGTCTCTCTCTCTCTCTCTCTCTCTCTCTCTCTCTCTCTGTCTCTCTTGCTCTCTTTCTCATCCTGCTGAAGTCGAACGCAAAACTGCCGGGGCTGAGCTTCTTATCCAGTGGAGGGAAGTGTGAGAGGACTGCGGCTGGCGAATGGCCCTTTTCACACCGCAGTCATTCAATTTCACCCAATTTCCACACTCAACACTCTTTTGTCTGATGCCGAATAGATTCCCTTAGCCTGTTTGTCATTTCAGCCCCTTCATATGATTACCCAACATGAAACCATTACGAGGAGAACAGCATTGTCTTGTTCTCTCCACCACCTTCTTTTTTTTAGCTCTATTAAATCTCCACGTGTTTCAATTTACTTCTTATTTTCTTTTCTTTTCCTTTTTTTCCCTTTTCTTCTTACAGGGAAATCACAGGCAGTGCCTGAGGATGCTGCTGAACTGAACTGACAGCTCTGAAATATATGTGCAAAGCACATTATCAGCAGAAACGAGGAGGAGAAGGGGGGGGGGGCGGTATTCCAACACAAAGATCTCATATCATAAAAAGCAGCAGACTCGCTCTTTGAAGTGGAAGTATGCGAGTGGGGCGTGGTGACGTCGGGCTATAAGGGAAGTCCCTGCTGCCTTCATTACAGCGAGCGCAGCGGAGCTCAGAGACCTGGACAGTGGTGGGATTCACTGATGCAATCCCCTGCCTGCCTCCATCTCCTTATAGCTTTCAGCCACGTCTTCTATCTTCTTCTATCTCCTCCTATCTGCCTTTGGGTGAACGCCGAAATCACCCCTGCAAGCCAATTCCCCAGAGAGAGAGAAAAAGAGAGAGAGAGAGAGAGGGGTTGGGGGAAAAAAGAGTGGGGGGGTTAAGAGATGCAGGGAAAAAAGAAAATAGAGAGATGAAGGTGTAGCGAGAGAGGATGTGAGAAAAGGAATGAGACACACTCAAGAAAGGGACAAAAAGAAAGACAGAAAAGACAAAGAAAGACTAACAAGAGGGTGAGAATAAAGGAGAGACAGAAGATGGAAGAGAAAAAGTAATATGAGAAGAGGAGAGAAAAAAAGATAAGATTGGAGATGGAAAAGACCACAGCAGGGTTTCCATTCAAATCTAATGATGGCTGAAATCTCCCCAAATGCCACCCCGATAACCTTAACAACACCACGCATCTGGGAGCACAAACACACCAGACAGTTTAGCTGAGAAAACAATGGGGGAAGAAGGGAGATATAAGGAAAAATAATCTAAAGAGGATTAAGAGAGAGAGAAGAGAAAGGATGTGACACAACACAAAAAGAGATGGATCAGAAGAAATCAGATAAAGACAAAAGCAAAAGAAATCAGGATGAAAGGATGCAAGACAAAACGGCAAAAAGAGATACATGGGAGAGAGAGGTAAAAAGGTTGAGAATAACAGAGAGAAAGGCAAAATAAACAGATAAAGGGAAGGTGAGATGAGAGAAAGATAAAGGAAGAAGAATGAAGAGAGAAAAGGGAGAGCAAGAGATACACTGGAGATGGGGAGAAAAAAGAGCAAGATTGAGAGAGAAAGAGGAAAAAGAGAGGGATAGAAAAAAATGGAAATTGGGAGAGCAAAAGGGAGCAACTGATGGAGAAAGAGAGAGAGAGGAAATAGAGAAAGAGAGAAAAAGACAGAGCAGGAAAGCGTTGGAGAGGGAATGGGAGAGTGAGAGGATGCAGGTGCAGGAGATGGAGTGAGAGAAATGGAGAGTAGGAAAGAGAGAGAAAGAGAAATGGGAGAGCAAGAGATAAATGAGGGAGAGAGTGAAGGGAGAGAGGCAGAGAGAGGGTGAGGTAGACAGAGAGAGAAAGTGAGGCAGAGAGAGGGAGAGAGACAGAGAAAGAGATCAAGTGATGCAGAAAGAGGAAGAGAAAGAGATAAATGAGAGAGAGAGAAGTAGAGAGTGAGGTAGAAAGAGAGAGAGAGAGAGAGACTGAGAGAAAGGGGAGAAAGACAGAAATTGAGACAGAGAGAGAGAGGGAGGTATAAAGAGTGAGGTAGAGAGAGAGAGGCAGAGAGAGTGAAGTAGAGAGATAGAGGGAGAGAGAGAGAAGTAGAGAGTGAGGTAAACAGAGAGAGGGGGGAGAAAGAGAGGCAGAGAGAGAGAGTGAAGAATAGAGAGACATAGAGAGAGAAAGGTAAATAGTGAGGTACAGAGAGAGAGAGAAAGAGAGAGATCGAGTGATGTAGAAGAAGAGACTGAAGTAGAGAGTGAGGTAGAGTGAGGTAGAGAGAGAGAGAGAGAGAAGTAGAGAGTGAGGTAGAGAGAGAGGCAAAGAGAGTGAAGTAGAGAAATAGAAAGAGAGAGTGAGGTAGAGAGAGAAAGAGAGAGATAGAGGTAGAGAGAGAAGTAGAGAATGAGGTAGAGAGAGAGTCAGAGAGAGTGAAGTAGAGAGATAGAGGTAGAGAGAGAGAGAGAAGAAGAGAGTGAGGTAAAGAGAGAGAAGGGGGAAAAAAGAGAGGCAGAGAGAGAGTGAAAAAGAGAAAGATAGAGAGAGAGAGAGAGAGGTAAAGAGTGAGGTACAGAGAGAGAGAGAGAAAGAGAGTGATGAGTGATGTAGAAAGAGGAAGTGAAGTAGAGAGAGAGAGAGAAAGAGAGTGATGAGTGATGTAGAAAGAGGAAGTGAAGTAGAGAGAGAGAGAGAAAGAGAGTGATGAGTGATGTAGAAAGAGGAAGTGAAGTAGAGAGAGTGAAGTAGAGAGAGGTAGAAGGATGGAGAGAGAGAGAGAGTGAAGTAGAAAGGTAGAGAGAGACAGATAGAGAGAGCGTGAGGGAGAGAGAGAGCACTAAAGGGGGACACCCAGGCTGCTTGTAGCAATCAAGACAGCAATCACCTTAACAACATTCCTACCATCTCCACCCCCCACACCCCCACCTCCATCCCCACCTCCACCCATCTCAGAGTAGCTGTGCTCTGGGTCAGCGTGACCTTTTTAAAGAGGCCACAGCTGTTTAGAAACACAGCCCAAAGAAAAGCTCCGCCTGACATTATCAAACAGCCCCGCCCGCCTCCCAACACTCTCCATTAGCCTGCGCTGTGTTTACACGCACTCACTACTAGCACACGAGGGTCTGCGGGGGGGTTCAGAGAGTTACTGCTGAGTAACGGTGTAATGATTTAAATACTACAGCTGTGTTTTGGCAAAAAACTTATATGATACCTATCAATATTAGGGGTGAGATAAAAAATCGATATTGTGATCGCATACCACTCTGACTTACTGAAGGTACTGCTTTTTTTGTGGCGCCATAATCAAATAAATGGGGTAAACTAGCGGCCAATGATATTGATTGTTAAAATCATTGAAACTGACGCATATAAATCTTTAATTCCTGGTCGTGATGCTATTTGCTATCTTACATCAGGTCAACAGTCTATTTTCACGCCTTAAAATAACGTCAGAATTTAGGAATAAATATATATACTGATGGGTGTGATGGTCTGGAAGTGAGGTGTGTTCAGGTAAATTTCTGGCGTATTGCTATCTTGGCAATGGAAAACACAGAAGCTCCTCTGACTAATATAAACCTAGACAGTCAATCATCATCAGAGTCCATTCCTAAAGGTTCACCCCCGCTCATTACACACATACACACTTTTTAAACTCAACAATAAACCGAATAAATAATAAATTAACATTGCTGATCCCTTAAATAAGATGCTGGCGTACCTTCACAGGTCAGTATCCTCTGCTGAGACACGCAAAAGTGCCACACTGTTAAGATACAAACGCGCCAGAGTCAGAGCTCACCTGACTGGAGTCACATGACAGGAGTCACACTGATTATTATACTGGTTTATTTCATGTTCATGTTTATTTTAACTGACCAGTGGACTACAGAACGCTAAAATAGGGTGCTAAAATAGAAACACAGAGAACCCTGTAACTATTAAAAGTAGAAGTCTTTTCTTTATAGAAATTACAGATAAAGTCAGAGAGGTGAGTACCGTTTCCTACACCTTCAAAAGAATCTTGGAAACTGGAGAAAAAAACTGCTACAGGAAGACGTCTGGCTGACCCACATGGAACCAACAGCTTTAGCCTTTAGCTCAGATTAACATGATTGAACTAAATCTCAGTTTCAGCAGAGAAGAGAATTAGAATTAGAGGTCTGACAGGTGAAGTGCAGAAATTAAGTCATTGCTAAAATAGGGGTGTTCTAAAACTCTTTTTGTCCGGTAGTGCAAAAAGTAAAATAAAATCACTGTTAAGCAAAGTTATGTCACTCCTGGTGCCGAAAGTCTCTCCTACACTTAGTTTCACCTGAAATCTTCTACCTCTAGAGTACGATACCCAGAATGCACCTCACACTGACATCATGCACTCACACTATCACATACAACTGCATATGGAACTTCCAGGAATTCAAGCACCAGAGTATTGATCTCACCTGTTCACCTCCCTATTTCTAAAACTTCACTCCATTAACTCCCTGACGAGTTTATTCTTTCTACACTGCCTGTTTTTTGCCTAAATGGTTCGACCAATTCTCTTGACTCTGAGAGACTCCCTTGTGAATGATCTTTGGACTGTTCACCGTGTATGGTATGTTTTCTCTCTATTGCTGCTGTTTACTGATATTAACCCTGCTAGGTCTAGACCAGACTACCCTTATTATCATTGCTTTATTTAATAAAGTATCAATTTTTCATCCTATCCAGTCATAACAGATTACTGTATGTCCAATTATTGTGGAATAGCTCAATTATTTTAATGATTGTGACAGGCCTACACAGAACTTAACAAATCTGAGTAAATAATACCAGAGTAAATATGCTTAGTGTTGCACAGCTGCTACTAAGGTCTGGTTTTGTGAAGAGGCTGGATCATGATCATCGATCTGTCCTCTACAGAGATCTGGTACATCTGTGTGTGACAGAGAGCCAGCCAGCGCTGCTGTGGTCTAGATTTCTCCAGCCCACACAGAGCTAATCAGCCCCCAAACAGCATCAATTTACATCTCATTTCCCTCCTAAAACCATTCCTAAAATGTACAGATCTTCTACAAATCTATAGTAAAAAATCCTCCTGATATACATAAGTGATTCCCACTGCTATTATTCTATTCTGCCAAATTATGTTAAGTTAAATTCATATTTTTTGTTTTATACAGTATTGTGCAAATATTTTAGGCACCTGTGGGAATGTCAGTCAAGAAAAAGCTTCTTATCTGTGAAGTAAGTGTTTATTAGCTCAGTAAAACACATTACATCATTACAATAAATACAAACAGCAATTTTACAAAGTTTTGTAAAATTACAGAGTTTTTACAGCCCTGTTTTCCTTAAAATATCTCCTAATCTCTCCTCCTCATCTGAGTTTAATAGAGTTATTTCTAGCTCTCATCATATTAATTACTGGTAAATGTGGTAAATCAGATGAGCTGCTGACGGAACTGAACATAATATACACATGCTGGCTGAGGGAAATCTTCCAGGAGAAATCTGGAGAAACTATACTTTGTTCTTCAGCTTCGGCTCACAGGATATAACATACTTTTAGAGTTAAAAATGAGAATTCCTTGTTCTGTTTTACTGTATTTATGTTTAATTGCATGTGTTTAAATCATATGTGGTGCTTTTTTTTAAAGGTAAAAACACTCATATTGCTGAGATAAATGAATTAGTGTAATTTGCTTTGCACAGTACTGTTCATCAGTTGTAATTAACTCATATGGAAACTCAAAAGAATAAATAAATGTTTAAATGAACCAAACGTACATCTGTTAGAGTGTTTTTTACAATGTAGTTTTTTGTTTCTCTGGTCAAAATCAAGTAATTATTTGTTAATTCAAACAACTCCTTCTCTGAGTTTTTGTTTTTTGTTATTAAGTGTATTATACATTAATAAAACAAGGCTTATTTGCTGTTTGTGTATTCATGTACTTTTAAATTTTTTGCTAATAAAAACAGAAAACTTCATTCACTCTATGCTTTGCAGAGAACTGTGTCTAAAGTTTAAAATTCTCCTCTTATACGCAGTTCTCAGTGCAGAAAGTCATTCTTTTCAAGTTGTTTTTAATGCGTGAGAATTGGAGCTGGTTAAGCCTTGAGGTTCTGTGCGTGAAACTAAATGCAAAGTGGAGCCGGACTGCTTTGTTTCCATAATGCATAAATCAGGAAGGAGTAAACAAAAAAACCACAACAAACTAGGAGGGTAAGAAAATAACAGTATATTGAAGTATATTGAAGAATGTATGTTTTGCAATCCAGTTTTTATTCTCAAAAGCTTGGTATTGATTACTTTTTATCATTAGTTTATATATTAAGAATGGTGGTGGACTTTGGCTCACCTGTGTTGTTTTTAGTTGTCTTTTATTCAGATTTTATTAATATTATGTATTAATATGAATATACAGTACCAGTATCAGTCTTATTCAATGTTTTTCTTTCTTTTTTATAATTTTGTACATTGCGAATTTAATATTGAATATGTTAAAACTGTACAGTGTGCAAATTTGCACACTTTTGGTATTTTCTCAGCGTCATCATGTTTCTTGTCACTAACTTATCACTAAAGACTCCATTTCCCAGCATACACCCACACCAGACTTCCTTCACACCACTGATAATGTGACGCTACGGCGTTCCTGCTCTCCGAGTTACTGATTGTTTCCACCTGTTCTCCACTGTATAAATACCCCTTAGTTTGCCATTATATTTGCTAATTATTGCATCTAGCTTTCTATCTGTTCTACGATGTGTTCTTTTAGTATCAGAGGGGTCTGAGTTTGTCTGACATCTTATACATATACATATACTTTGTCTATGACATCATCATATATACAAAAAAAACACACAACTCAGCTGCCTGAGTGGACTTTAGATGTTAAAATTATGTGAAACTGTAAAAATACCTTAAAATTTCATAGAAGGAAATATCTTTATGCAGTCATAACACATAACATGACACCTAATGATACAATGATATTACAATACTGTGATTCTGTGATACCTGATATATCACAAGACTAAAGGGGATAAAATACTCATAAATAATCAAATACCAGGAATTATGGATTTATTGGTGTCAATTTCACATAATATAACAACCAATATTCTTCAACACAAGTTTAGCAGTAATTTTATTAATAAATATATCCTTATTTGACGCCATGTATCAATAACATATTGAAACATTATGATACAATATATCAAATATCGATATTTTGTTCCACTCCTATTAACTAGTAGACTGGGTTTGCAGTGAGAGCTCTGGAATTTACTACCAAGCATTGGATTTAATAGGCTAGATCATAATCATTGATTCATCATACACACACACACACACACACACACACACACACACACACACACACACACACACAGATCTGGTACATCTGTGTGATTGACAGACACACAGTACTGTGCTGTGGTCCATTTTGCTCTGGTCCTCACTAGCAATGACCCTCAAACAACATCCGGCAACATTCCACTCAAATGAACAAGCAGGTCAGTGCAGTTATCCTGCACTTCATATGATCGATGTGTGTGTGTGTGTGTGTGTGTGTGTGTGTGTGTGTGATGTTCTCTCTCGCTCTATGTCTACATCCTGGACTGGTTCAGCAAACATGTCTGACCTTGGCTCTGTCCAGTAAGTCCATGCCTCCTCTGAGATTCAGCTGATTCTTATAGTAATAATTCAGCCAAAACTCAAATAATCACATTTATCCACCTTATTCCAGACTAACAGTGTTTTACACATTATATTGTTTCCTTTGGTTTGGTTTATTTTCACACAGGCAAAAATCTAAACGCCCTAAAATGCGCCCAACAAACCATCAAAACAACTAACCAATAAACAACGTTTAACAAATTGAACGCCACGTTCAGCAATGCATGACAAACAGCCAAGCATAGAGCAGCAGCAGAGAGGGCATTAGTTATTAGCTGTAGTAATTATCTGGGTAATAAATCAGGTTAAACTGCACCTGAACAGCCGTTTAGCTCAAACATGGAGTAGCTATACTAGTGTCAATGAACCAGAGCCCATTTTAATCAGGCTAAATAGTGCTTGTGCAGCTATAACAGTTCAACTATTCTGGGAAGGCTTTCCACAGGTTTAGGAGTGTGTTTATGAGAATTTTGAACATTCATCTCCAAGCACATTTGTGAGGTTACACACTGATATGGGACGAGAAGGTTGGAAAACATTAGACACTGTATGTTGCCCAGTCATCTTCATTTAAACAGAGCTGGACTGCTACAAACTTAACCCGCATCAAATGTAGTGATAGATCTAGAGGCTGTTTGGGATCCAACCATAGTCAGATACGAGTATGGAGCCCTTTTGGTGAGTTCTTCAATCCAGCTTTTGCTGTGGAACAACACAGTGTCCAAACTGCTGATGTAATGTTCTGGGGAGCATCGCATGCAACAGTCATTCACCCCTAGTAGTGATAAGAAGTCAGGTTAATCTGCACCTGAACAGCTGTGAGCTCAAACATGGAGTATATTATTTTATAGTTGTGTCAAACTGAGGTCAGATCAATACACAATACATGATATTTGCAGTCAACATACATCAGTAGTCATTCAAGCACTTCTCTATACTGAGTAATTACACTATTTGTAATGAAGAGTACAGTTGGGTTAGTACACGTACTTTAAGCAGGTAAAATTGTATCCTTAATTTGTTAAAGTTAAAGTCCGAGAGTAGGTTGTGCCCTAGTGTGATGCTGGTCAGCACAGGAATCTATTAGCTGATGTATCAGAGCTGGGTCTCTGTGCTTACCTAGTGATGCTGCATCAAGTCAAGTCAAGTCAAGTCAAGAGGCTTTTATTGTCATTACATCTGATGCACAGTGCACAGTGTGATGAAATTACGTTCCTCCGGAACCATGGTGCAACATAGAACAACAAGCAATAGACAACATAAAGTGCAGGAGTGACGACAGTGCAACATAAAATTATAAAATTATAACACTAAATAACAATAAATAAAATAAATACAAAGGACGACACAATTTAAAGACAGGACAGTGCAGTACCGATACGGTATAATAAAGTGTATAGTGGGGATAAGGTGCAGAGATGTGTGACATACTGTAACATATAGAACATATATAATCACAGCAGTTACTGAGGTAGAGTTTATAGTTTTTAAGAGTGCAGCAAATAAAGTCATGTCAGCCTCTGTGTGCTGACTGGGTGTGTGTGTGTGGGTGAAGTTCAGTTCTTGTGAGTGTAAAGGGGGGGGGGGTGTACAGTTTAGTTTTGTGTGAGTGTGTTGGGTGAGTGGTGGGTGGGGTGGGGGTTCAGTTCTGTCTCTGTGTGTTGAGAAGTCTGACTGCCTGGTGGATGAAGCTGTTGCAGAGTCTAGTAGTGGAGGCTCGGATGCTCCTGTATCTTCTGCCGGACGGCATCAGACCGAAGAGTCCGTGTGAGGGATGGGTGGGGTCGTCCACAATGCTGGTGGCTTTGCGGATGCAGCGTGTGGTGTAGATCTCGGCGATGGAGGGAAGAGAGACTCCGATGATTTTCTCAACTGTCCGCACTATCCGCTGTAGGGTCTTGCGGTCTGAGGTGTGGCAATTCCCAAACCAGACGGTAATGAAGGTGCTCAGGATGCTTTCTACAGTCCCTCTGTAGAACATGGTGAGGATGGGGGGTGGGAGATGTGCTTTCCTCAGTCGCCGCAGGAAGTAGAGGCGCTGCTGGGCTTTCTTGGTTATGGAGCTGGTGTTGAGGGACCAGGTGAGGTTCTCTGCAATGTGAACACCGAGGAACTTGGTGTTATCCACAATTTCCACAGCAGAGCCGTTGATGTTCAGCGGGTGGTGGACACCTGGAGCTCTCCTGAAGTCAACAACCATCTCCTTGGTTTTATCCACGTTAAGAGATAGGTTGTTGGTTCTGCACCAGACCGTCAGCCACTGCACCTCCTCTCTGTATGCTGACTCGTCGTTCTTGCTGATGAGGCCAACTACAGTTGTGTCATCAGCGAACTTGATGATGTGGTTTGAGCTGTACTTTGCAGTACAGTCATGAGTCAGCAGAGTGAACAGCAGTGGGCTGAGTACACAGCCCTGGGGGGCGCCAGTGCTCAGTATGGTGGTGCTGGAGGTGTTGTTTCCAATCCTGACTGATTGTGGTCTCTCAGTCAGGAAGTCTAAAACCCAGTTGCAGAGGGAGGAGTTCAGGCCCAGCAAGCTCAGTTTTCCGATCAGATGCTGAGGGATGATGGTGTTGATGCTGAACTGAAGTCGATGAACAGCATTCGAACATAGCAGTCTTTGTTGTCCAGGTGGGTGAGAGCCAGGTGGAGCGCAGTAGAGATGGCATCGTCTGTTGATCTGTTTGGACGATACGCAAACTGCAGAGGGTCCAGTGAGGATGGGAGCTGTTTTTTGATGTGCCTCATGACCAGCTTCTCAAAGCACTTCATGATGATGGGAGTAAGTGCAATGGGACGGTAGTCATTAAGGCAGGACACTTGAGACTTCTTCGGCACAGGGACGATGGTGGTCGTCTTGAAGCACGTCGGCACGATTGCAGTACTCAGAAAGATGTTGAAAATGTCCATGAGAACATCCGTGAGTTGTTCTGCACATCCTCTGAGCACTCTGCCAGGTATGCTGTCTGGTCCTGGGGCTTTCCGTGGGTTGACTCTGAGTAGAGTTTTCCGCACATCAGCTGAGGACAGGCACAGTACCTGGTCGTTTGGAGGAGGTGTAGTCTTCCATGCTGTCGTGTAGTTCTGTGCTTCGAACCTTGCGTAGAAGGAGTTCAGTGCATCTGGAAGGGAGGCATCACTGTTACAAGCAGGGGGGGGTGACTTGTAGTTGGTGATGGTCTGGATGCCCTGCCACATGCGCCGAGTGTCAGTAGTGTCCTGGAAGTGGGCGTGGATTTTCTTTGCGTAGGTGCGCTTTGCCTCTCTGATCCCCCGGGAGAGCTTGGCTCTAGCTGTTCGGAGGCCAGCCCTGTCCCCTGACTTAAAGGCCTTGTCTCGGGATCTCAGCAGCGCACGCACCTCTGCAGTCATCCACGGCTTCTGGTTGGGGCGGGTTGTGATGGTTTTGGAGACAGTAACATCCTCAATGCACTTGCTGATGTAGCCAGTCACTGAGTCTGTGTACTCCTCCAGGTTGATGGAGTCATCAGAAGTAGCAGCTTCTCTGAACATGTCCCAGTCAGTGTGCTCAAAACAGTCCTGAAGAGAAGAGATGGCTCCTGCAGGTCAGGTTGTAACTTGCTTCTTCTCTGATTTGGCACGTCTGATGAGCTGTCTGTATGCTGGGATGAGCATGACAGTGATCAGAGTAGCCGTAGTGGGGGCGGGGCTCTGCTCTGTACGAACCGGGAACGTTAGTATACACACAATCGAGCAGGTTAGCTCCACGGGTTGGAAAATCCACATGTTGGTGAAAGCTGGGCAGCAGAGCCTTCAGATTACTGTGATTGAAATCACCAGCAACAATAAACAGTCCGTCGGGGTGTGAGTTCTGGAGTTTGGAGATAACAGTGTACAGTTCTTGCAGAGTGTTAGCATTAGCACCGTTAGCATTAGCATTAGCACTGGGTGTTACATACACTGCTATTATGTACACGCTGCTAAGCTCTCTGGGCAGGTAGAATGGCCTGGCTCTGACTACAGCAAACTCCACCAGCGGCGAGCAGTAGCTGGAGATCAGCGCAGCGTTGTTACACCATGCTGTGTTGATGTAAACACACACCCCACCTCCACGTACCTTGCCCGAGAGGCCGGCGTCGCGGTCCGCGCGGTAGCATAGCATGCTGCTCACCTCAATCGCGGAGTCCGGGATGGAGTTCGTTAACCACGTCTCCGTGAAAACGAACACACAGCAGTCTCTGAACTCGCGCTGGGATGTCCGCTGGAGCCGGAGATAGTCAATCTTGTTCGGCAAGGAGCAAACGTTGGAGAGAAGGAGAGATGGAACCGCTGGCCGGCTGGAGTTAGCCATTAGCTTAGCGCGGACACCGGCTCTCTTACCGCGCTTTCGGCTCCTCGCGCAACGCTTGCGGAGAGACCGCTTCCGGATAGCAGGCTCAGGAAACGCCGCGGATCTTAGCAGGCCTAGCACGCGTAGCTCCGCTCGTAGACCGTCTGTAAGTACAGATTTTTGTTGATTTTGCAGGTATAGCAGGGTCTGTCAGTCGTAAGTTGTTCCCATAGCGAACTTTTGCATGATTGCGAGTTCAGATCGGATTATTTACACAGAAAAACAAACAAAAGCACCGTGTTTTGCTTCCGGAGTAGCCGCTGCGACTGCTCGCGCCGCCGACAGGAAGGATTCTGCAGCAGTTAGAAAAAATGCCTAACTTCACTCTTTCAAAATGAAAGAGTCTAACTTCACATGTATCAGAGAAGACATGCACTAGCCTTTACTCTCCTAGGACCCTAGTTTATTGCTCTATAGTGCAATCTTTGGTTGTTGTAAGAAAACCAGTAAGAGACGTAACATGGGATAAATCAATCAGTGTGTCAGTTCTCATTCCGTTTAAGAGGCAGGTGAGCTCTGACTTTGGCGTGTTCGTATCTTAACAGCGCAGCGCTTTTGGGCGTCTCAGCAGAGGATGCTGACCTGCGAGTTCACACTGTGAAGATACACGAGCAGCTCATTTAAGGGAACAGTAATGTTATTCTATTCGTTTTTCTGTTTATTGTTCAGTTAAAAGTCGGGGATGGAGCAACTATAGTAATAGACTCCGATGATTGACTGTTTTTAGGGTTAAGAGTAGGGGTGGGTGATATGGCTCTAAAATAATATCACGATATTTCACGTTTTTTCACGATAACGATACTTTTGGCGATATGACAAAAAACGGAATTAGAAAAATGATAGATATATAATATAATATAGATAGATATATTTTTTAATAGAGATATTAAAAATAATAATTTTATTTTAACAGAAGTCAATGATCCAGAATGTCATGATTCTAGTAATGCACTCCTTCATATATCTCCATATATCCAGGATTAAAGTAAAATAAATGATACTGGACAAATATAATCTGACTCTAGTAGATATATAATAGGAAAGGAGAACAGTGTGAATTTTTGCTTTTGCTAAAAACAGCAAAAAAGCTGTACTCTGATGTGATAATTAGGGGTATCACACCATATTTCAGGGTATAATATCGTTCACGATATTCAATTATTTTGGCGATATTATCACGTACGATACGATATGGTACAACACTAGTTAAGAGAGGGTGTTTTTCCTGGCGGGGGTGCTGAATTTGTCACCATAGTAGTGCCTAAATCTGCACCCCCGCCATGAAAAGCACCCTCTCTTAACTAGTGTTGTACCATATCGTATCGTACGTGATAATATCGCCAAAATAATTGAATATCGTGAACGATATTATACCCTGAAATCACTCACCCCTAATTATCACATCAGAGTACAGCTTTTTTGCTGTTTTTAGCGAAAGCAAAAATTCACACTGTTCTCCTTTCCTATTATATATCTACTAGAGTAGATATAATCTTCTTAATAAAAGCGGAGATGATTGCTTTAGCTAACTTTAATTAGAAACGCGCTACAGAGAGGGGGTGCTTTTCATGGCGGGGGTGTAGATTATTGCGTGCTATTAAAATAAACATTTATTTTAAAACAATTCCACCTATTTTTTCAGTTCCTACGCCAATGCTGAAGTGACTAAACTCTTGTCATGTTTGGTTCACAAACCTCTGAGTAATGGATTCCAGGTTTATTTATTTATTTATTTTTCTAGTTGTGTTGCAGTGCTCGCGTCTGCAGCATGCACATCTCCCAGAGGCTAAATAAACTGGCTTTTGCTGTAATTCATATGATCTGTACGGGGGATAGGATGATATACGATCCAATGAAAGTGCGCTGGTATTGCTTTCCCTCTCGACGTCCCCCCACCCACTCCCCTCCGCGCGGTCCCCGGGCTGGATGAGTCGATGGTGAACGTGAGGGAAATAAGCGAGGGTCGAGCGAGCTCCTGATTCTATGTAAACCATGAAATGCAGAAAAACAGAGCCTGCTTTCCGCTTCACGCATCGGCGCCGCTGACAGCCTCACTCGCTGTGCGCTCGACTTCATCTCCCACGCTGCCCCTGGGAGGAGAAAGGATGGACCAGGCTTTCCCCTAAACCCAACCCCCACCTCGCTGCGAGAGCCTTAAAGATTATGACATGAAAAAACAGCCTGGGACTGCTGAGGACATGGAGGGTGAGGTGGGGTGAGGGAGTAGCTCAGTTTTATAAAGCTTTAATGGGTGCTGGGCGGTGAGCGTTTAGGAGCGTTTAGCTGGAGTTCTGCAGATACAGACCCGGTCTGCAGTGTGTGTGTGTGTGTGTGTGTGTGCTGAGGCAAGGTGAGCAGTACGGTGTACCAGAGGCTGATATATTAATACATGAGATATTATAATAATACAAAGTATATCTTTGGTATAAGCAATAAATATGGTATTTATATTATTATTATTACCAGCATGGAAAAGACGACCACGCATGACCAATAATAATCAAATGCGACATACACTATACTACACTAGTCAGGTGCTGGTTATCCAGCCACCTTACCAGTATGGAGTATGTTTTACCTGGATATATTTTTATTTTGATAATAATATATAAAAAAAACAAACAATATATTTTATACAAAACATTTTACCTACAATGTGTTGTACATTTTTACATATTTGGTATTAATATATTACAAATAAACAACATATTTTATACAGTATATTTTACAAATAATATGTTTTTTGATTTTGATTTTAATCTATTTAAAACAAACAATATATTTTATACAATATATACGTTGAGGCAAGGTGAGCAGCACGGAATACCAAAGGCTGATATATTAATACATGAGAAATTCTAATAATACAAAGTATGGCTGCACAATATAAAAAAAAAATATTACATTGCAAATGTGTTTTTTTCTGCGATGTACTGTATATCACGATATTAAACAATGCACAGCCCATGACGTTACCAGCCCCGCCCCCACCAGTGCGCTGTCTCACGTCCGGACCAATCAAGAGCTGAGTCAGATCCGAGCTCTCAAAAGGAAACGAGGAAAACAGCAAAACAACAGTAATCAGCTCTTTAATCAGGCATTTAAATGGCTTTTTAAAAGGTAAATAAGAGCGTTTGTTTTTCTGGGATTAAAAGCATGAGTTCAGCTGTAACTGGAAATATCTTCTCCACAAAACTGTGCTGGACTGAGGTGCATGTGCATTTACAAGCATGTGCCCAACCATGTAGATGGAGGCCACGCGGTTACCTCGTGTTTACTCCTCCAGCTTAGCTTCTCACTTCGCACTATGACTATTAAAAACCACCTTGGACCATCTGAAACCAGCTATCAGCCTCCTCTGTCATTGTCACTCTTGTCAGAAATGCTGCTACTGCACAAATCACCTTTAATGGAGCTGCATGAAACGTCTTGCAAGTTGTACATAATGCTGTATAAACAACTGTGTAGTTATATTAAGGCAAAATCATGTAATATTACTCTACCACCTCAATCCACATGCTTCCTTCACTTCAGCACTGCAAACAATTCAATTTTAACGAGTGAAATGATCTAATTTCAAGGCAGTAAATCTTATTTTTTTCTCTGATAAGACATTTCATCTTACAAAGCATTGCACATGTAAGATTATTTTACTTATTTTGGAAATAATGATCTTACTAAGACTTTTCACCTTATTTTTAAGTAATCTGAACTCAAAATAAGCACAAAAGGTAAGCACAGAAAGTCTCTCTGCTTCTTGTGTACAAATTTAAACCACAAAATAAGGACTTAACTCATTTCGAGACTTTGTGATTGCTTCTTTTTAGAAATCTTACTAAGAAAATATTGCTCACCCCATTGGCAGATTATTTTGCATAATTGAAGCATTTACGTCTCAATTTACATATATTTTGTCTATTTTTTCCAATAGATTTTTGCAGTGAGGCGCCTATATTTCTTGGCTTGTCAACAAATGCATGTGAACAGCTGTCCAGCTGTCAAACAGAAGTACCATTTGTTTTATAATGGTGCTTTAGCTTTAACTTACATTATTAATTTAGCAATTTTACAAAATATTTTACTTATGATGTGTTGTCCTCTTTTATACAGTATATATACAGTAAACTAAACTTATAGAATAATTTCAGTTTAGTTTCTCCAAAAACCGAGACTCGAGACTGGAGCAGTATTAGCATTAGCCACTAACCTGTAGCCTAATGCAAACCCCAGCTAGCACTGCTGGAGCAGCATTAGCACTGTACACTAACTGCAATAAACACCAGCAGTTCGCTGTTCAGAGGTGAGAATATCGGACTGTAGCCTGTGCTTTCACAGTGTTAAAACAAGCTACGCAGGACAAAGCGCTGCCTAATATCAGGAACAGGGGTGTTACTGCTGTTTGGCGGCGACACCCCTGTTCCTGATATTAGGCAGTAGTGTTGCATAATGCGCCTTATAATCCAGTGTGCCTTATATATGAAAACAGACCAGAAAATATATGTTAATTGATAGTGCACCTTATAATCTAGTGCGCCTTAAGTGTGAAAAATACAGTGTTTTGATATTAATATATTAAAAACTAACAAACAAAAAAATCATCAAACTTTCTTCCAAGTTGTGTTTTCTATCTGATGATGATTTGAGTTTTTTTAATGTAATTTAAGACATTTATACATTATATACATGCTAAATCATTAAAACTGTTTTGTACTTTAGAGGTAATGAGTAAAATGTATTAAAATGCATTTTTTGCCTAATGTAATAAGTTGGTCTTAAAATGGCTTTTATATTTATTGCAATAATTTCTGGTACAATATCTCAATATATTACTGCGATAATGGTATTATTGCCATTTTAATTCCCAAATATATAAATGGTTATTATGATAGGCTTATGAAAAGGTTATTGTGGTGCAGCAAGACTGAAACGACACTAAGGAAACAGATCAGCTTACAAACCCCGAAGTTATCAGTGAATATTTACACAGTTTGTGCTGCTATAAAAATGAATGAAAGCTCTCAGAATCCATTGTTTCTGCTGGTGTGAGGGATACAGTATGTGGAGCCATGCTATAACAGCATGAAGCTCGGTTCCATCCCACAGGAGTATAACATTTTAAATCAAAATCTAAAATGAATCAATATGAGCACTGGATTCAGAAACAAGGCCGAGGTGAGACCCTACTGTTCCTGTTCTCCTACTTTACCAAATGAAATAATGTGTGTCTATAGCAGGGGTGTCCAAACTTTTTTTGTTGGGGGCCAAAAGGAGAAATTATTGCAATAAATATTAGTGCCGTTTTAAGACCGAAACATTACATTAGGCAAAAAATTATTTTTTATGTAGCTGCACCAACCAACTAACTGCCTTTACTGATTATTAAAAAATATTAAATGTGTTATTATGATAATGAATAAAGACTAAAGACTAAAGACTTTAGTAACTTAAAAGTGTTAAACAAACCAAAATACCCTATAGGTTCTCTTATCTGCAGAGCTGTTAACTTGTGGTCTTCCTTTTCTGGGGTGGTTCTGATGAGAGCCAGTTTCATCAAAACGTTTTTGATGCCATAATATGGATTAAAACATTACTCAAAAAGGGCTATTCACTGTAAAACTATATACTCTACCCTTTGGGGGCGTCTCAAAGAACCTTTATTTGACTCTTTTATAAATACATTCTGGTATATTAGCAAAATTACAGTCAGACACACAGTCTGAGAACTAGGGAAGTGTATTAGCTACAAGACATGTAAACAGCCAATGATGTGTCTTAAATATGTAAATGTGTATTATTATATAAATATTATATAAGGCTAATTGGTACTTTTGACACTGTGGGCAGTGTGCCAAGTACTTCGGCTTGAGGTCTAGTGTGAAGTTTCCACAATCAGTGGAATCATTATGGAGATGTGGATTTCATTTTCCAGCAGTATTTGGCACACTGCCCACACTGCCAAAAGTACCAATTGGTCTTACATAATATTCCAGCTTTTTAAGACACTGATTGTTCTAAATGAACAAAAAAAAACCTTTGTAGTAAAATTACTTTTTTTATCCAATCAGAACAGTGGAATCGAACAAAACAAATATATATATATATATATATATATATATATATATATATTTAGTGGGTGGGGCTTAAACACAAAACAAAACATAACAACAGAAAATAAACCTCTGTCTGGCACTAATCTTTGCATCTCAATTAAAAATGACTTATTGCAAAGTATATAAAAATATCACGAAACTTCGATATTTCAATATATCAATATTATCTTATGTTCCTAATAATGAACCAACTAATCAGGGGAGTAGGTCTTTATTTTAGTTCTATAAAAAACAGTGCTCTATGCTTTAAGTAAGAAAGAAAAGAATAAACACTATTAAACTGGAGGAAAAGCCACGTCTGTGCCTCACAGAACCTTTATTTGACTCTTTTATAGATCTATTCTGCTGAATTAGCTGCGTGAGCGTGAAGAACCACAGTAAAAAGCTATAAAACAGACACTGTGGAGAAGAACATGCTCATAATGTAAAGGTTTTAAAGTAGGGCACTTCAGCTCTGGGTCTGGAAGGCTGGAGTTCTGCACTGTTTGATTATTCTCCTGCTCAAACACACCTGATTCAACTCTGCTGTTAATTACTAGGTTTAGGGGTGTTTGAAAACAGGAATCAATAACCTGGTTCCTGCAGGACTGGAACTGAAGAGCTCTGTTCTATGATAAAGGTTTTTTTTTTTTTTAATAGACGCATAGGTCCAAGCCAAGAAGCTGCATTTTGAAGAGTGCCAGTTCTAACTCTATCCAATGTGGCAGACTGAGGCCAGAATATGGAAGAAAAAGAAACAAGCAGAGCAGCCTGTAACAGTGCATGAAATATAACAAGTCATGTGCCAAACATCTCCTCTTCTCAGAAATATAATATATATATTGCCAAAAGTATTCACTCACTCATTCAAATCATCAAACTCTGGTTCCAATCACTTCCATGTCCAAATATTTGTGACCACTACGGGTGTAATGATACACTCTGTTCACAATTCAATTCAATGTGATGATTCAATGATTACATTTTAATATGATATTTTGAACAAATGTGAATTAAGACATTTTCTGAGTGCCGGACAACAAGCTGTAATCTAGCTGCCATCATAACTAACAAAGAAAACGAGACAAATCCCAAAAGAAATTAATAATATTTAGCCAAAACCAATAAAAAGAAAGGAAATTCCTGCACAAAATAAACTCAAAAGAAAAAAAAAAACAAAAGAAAAAAAAACATGAAATATACACACAGACGTGCAAATGCACACACACAGCTTGATTACTCCATATAGAAAACACTAGGCATGATCTAGAGCAGTATAAACCCCCCAGCATTGAGCTGTGGAGCAGTGGAATAGTGCTCTCTGGTGCTCCATACAGTTCTTTTAGTATGAGGATGATGTTGGGAGTTGGGAATGAGGTGCGGTAGTGATTATTCAACATTCTGAACTCATTAATGATTTTGTCGGTAGAGACAGTTACTCCAACAAAAGAAGGATAACTACTTCCCTTTTTTATTTCTAATTTTTTCCCATTTTCTCCCCAATTTACACGGCCAATTACCCAATCCACTCACTAGGACTCACCCTATCACTAGTAATGCCCCAACACACCAGGAGGACAAAGACTAACACATGCTTCCTCCAATACATGTGAAGGCAGCCACCGCTTCTTTTCAAGCTGCAGCAGCTGTTGCAGCATTACCGAGCAGCATCACAGCTCACTCGGAGGAAAGTGCAGTGACTTGGTTCCGATACATCAGCTCACAGACGCCCTGTGCTGTGGACATCACCATAGGAGTGATGTGGGGAGAGAGCGCCATCTACCCACCCGGAGGGAGCAGGGCCAATTGTGCTCCCTCTGAGCGCCGGCAGCTTGATGGCAAGCTGCATGAGCGGGATTCGAACCTATGACCTCCTGCTCATAGTAACAGCGCTTTAGTCTTAAATTGAACGAAGATAGATAGATAGATAGATAGATAGATAGATAGATAGATAGATAGATAGATAGATAGATAGATAGATAGATAGATGAAAAGGAAAAACACACAGAAAAAGAGAAAGAGAGATGGAGAGAAAAGTCAGTAAGTCTGCCTCTAATCACTCTACTTTTGGCTTACTCACACATTCAGGGTGACTAATGCTGGAACGCAAATGAACAAACGAACACTTGTCAGTGGCATTTGGGAAAATTCGTCATCACAGACATTAATGGTAAGAGGAAGGAGAGAGAGAGAGAGAGAGAGAGAGATACAGAAAAAAAGCCATCAATAAAGTATGATGTGCGCACCTGTACACTGCCCCCACCTCTATCTCCATCCTCAGCTTCAGCTTCAGCTTCAGCCCATCACTTACTGGCAAAAATGTCACAATAGCTACAATCCCTTTCACTCACTCAGCACTGCTGCTGTTTCTAAAAACACAAAAACAACGTGCTTAAAAACAGAGAGAGAGAGAGAGAGAGAGGGAGAGAGAGAGAGAGAGAGAACACCTGAGACAGGACAGCAGAGTGTGTGATGGATGAGAAGCTGACCACCAGACTACACAGTGTGTTAAAACAGTATTGAGACGCCGGCTCTTCAAGGTGCATCCTTTGCTGACACCTACAGAGACTGTCTCTACTGTATTTGGAATCAAATCCTTTGCTGTGAGGATTTGACTGCATTAGCGACTAAAGTCTTAGCGAGATCAAGATGTTAAGGATGATAATCACCACCACAACCCACCACCTCATGCCCAACTCCCCCACTTATCCTAAATTTACTATCCAGAGAACCATCATTCCACAGCAAAAAGATAAATAATCACAAAAAAATAAAATTCCAGGAACTTTATGAAATATCGATATTAGAATGATTCTCACAAAACTAGTTTAGTCTCAAAATTAAAACTAAAACACAAGTGCAGTGAACAGAAAACAAGAAACAGAAAACAAGAACGTAAACTGTATTATTTAAAAATAGATAGATTGGAGGCTCCAAGTGGTCAAGCAGGCTAAAGCACTGCCACTATATTCGAGAGATCGCCAGTTCGAATCCTGTTCATGCAGTTTACCATCAGCTGCCAGAGCCCTGAGAGAGCACAATTGGCCTTGCTCTCTCTGGGGGGGGGGGGGGGGGTAGATGCCGCTTTTCCCCTCATCGCTCCAAAGGGTGATGTTGATCAGCACAAGGCTGCGTCTGTGAGCTGATATATCAGAACCGAGTCGCTGCGCTTTCCTCTGAGCGTTAGCGCTGTGATGCTTCTCGGTAACGCTGCATCCTCCGACAACATGTGTCGGAAGAGGAGTCATGTGCTAGTCTTGTGCTGGGGCATTACTAGGGTTGGGCAACTGGCCTTAGCGAATTGGGAAGAAAAAGGGAAGAAAATGAATAAAAAAAGAAAGATTGCATAAGCAAAAAGAGTGTTAGTGTGATAGGAAATTGGATAATCACCATCTCAACCCACCTCATTCACAACTCATCCACTCATTCAAAAATCACTATTCAACATAACACAGCTTCATAGCTCAATGCTAAGAGCCTTTAGTTAGCAAATCATATTTTTTTTCCAAAACCAAACCATTATGCTGTAATAAAGCTAGTGTTTATTTAATATAGATATAATATATAATAACAGATGTAGTTGATGTGACCCAATTAAGTTCATTTTATAGCATGGGAAAATGGAACAAAAAACGGCAGGCGCTCTCTTATCAGACTTCCCTGACTCAGCTGATCACGTGATGCTACGAAGTTCACGCTCGCCGAGCTTCTGATTGCACACACCTGATCTGTCTTATATAGATATAAATAACTACTCAATTAATTATTAAAAAAATATATTTTAAGAAATGAAGATTAATCAATCTGAAAAAAATCAAGAACTTTGAAAGTATCCTCAACTGCAGTCCTTGCAAACACCATCAAAAACTTTATGATGAAACTGGCCCTCATCAGGTCCGCCACAGGAAAGGAAGAGCAAGAGGATAAATTCCAGCCTCAGAAACTGCAAATTACCAGCTCTCCAGATTACAGCACCTTAATGATTCTTTACAGAGTATTTTGGATTGTTTAACAATCTTAACTTTTAAGTTACTACATGATTCCTTATGTGTTTCTTAATGGTCTGGATCACTTTACTTTTCATTTACAGCAGGGGTGTCCAAACTTTTTTTTGTTTGGGGCCAGATATAATATATTTGAAGTCACAGGCCACAGACTCTGTAACAAAACAAATAATGAAATATAGCATTTTAAATAAGACTTTTTTTCCTGATTATTTCATTTACACACCATTTTACTTGACTTACTATCTTTATCTTTGACAGTGTTGTGTAAACTAAGATTTTTAAAATTGATGTTCAATTTCATGATGTCTCTTAATATTAAACTTCTAGCTAGAAATGCACACCCTCTCCGCTTTTAGACTCTTTGCCCCGTTTTTCTTCGCTTGAAATGCGCACTCTCTCCGCTTTTAGACTCTTTTGCCCCGTTTTCCTGTGCTAGAAATGCACACCCTCTCCGCTTTTAGACTCTTTGGCCCGTTTCTGACACCTAGCGTTCAAACTTTGAATCTCACATTATAAAAACCTGCTTAACAGCGGGCCGACTTTCAATCTATTTCTAAAATACCTCGTGGGCTGCTCCAAAAAAGGAAACGGGCCGCAAATGGCCCACGCGCCGTAGTTTGGACACCCCTGATTTACAGTGTAGGAAAGACTTTTAACTAAAACTGATCCTAAATCCTAAAATTTCTGCAGCAGCTCACAGAAGATAAAGGCTGAATTATTTTGTAATTTATTTTACTGGGTTAAAAAAAACAAACACCACTCCGACAGAATGAAAGGCATTTGTATGTGACGATATCTGTTATCATCTTCACACATCCTGCAACGTGTTATTATGTCTAATGGGGACAGCAGTGAACACACATTTTAATGTCACACTGCATCACAGCTGTGTGTTAGTGGGGGCATTAGCATTCCTTTCAAAGATTTGTTAATGAAAGGGTGATTCACTGAAGTGATTCGTTTATTTTAAATCGCTCACTGATTCGTTCTGTGTTTCAGAACTGCAGAACAGCGTGTGAAGCGCAGCAGCGTGAGTGACGTGACGTACACCATTAATTAAACCGTTCCGCACGCCGCGGTGTGAAGCGCTAGCTGCACAAGCGCTCGTTATAATAACAGAAAGCTCAGATACGTGTGGATCATACACTGATACACTACACTGCAGCGTAACTGAGTGATGGAGTGATGCTGAGGAGTGAAGAGTCAGGTGATCTCATCAACAACAGCATCTTAAAATTCATACACTTCTGAGAGTGTTTAGGAGGAAATGTGTGATACAGGAAGGAAAGTCTGTGGACAGCAGTGAAAAATTATTGGAAAGCAATTAGTTTAGAACATTTCAAGACAAAAAAGATGAAATTACGATCAATTGACAAGGAATTTGCCAAAACTCAATTTTTATTTTTTTGCATCATCTGTAGGGGAGTATAAAAATATCAATATCATATTTTTAACAATTTTTTATTTCAATTATTAAGATTTTTAAAAATACAATTTTAATTATAATTACAATATTCCAATTCACAGCTCTGGAAAAAAATAGGAGACCACTTAAAAATGATGAGTTTTTTTTTTTACTTAAATATCCTCTTGAATATAATCAAGAGGAAGATGGATGATCACAAGCCGTCAAACCAAACTGAACTGCTTGAATTTCCGCACCAGGAGTAAAGCAGCATAAAGTTATCCAAAAACAGTGTGTAAGACTGGTGGAGGAGAACATGATGCCAAGATGCATAAAATCTGTGATTAAAAACCAGGGTTATTCCACCAAATATTGTATTATTTCTGAACTCTTCTGATCTCTAAATGACAATATTTTTATTTGGAATTTGGGAGAAATGTTGTCTGTAGTTTATAGAATAAAACAACAATGTTCATTTTACTCAAACGTATATCTATAAATAGCAAAATCAGAGAAACTGATTCAGAAACTGAAGGGTCACTTAATTTTATAATATAATTGCAAGCAATTTGAATATAAAATTCAAAACAAAAGAAACAAACAGACATGAAATAAATGAAATAAACTGACAGAGACAAGGAACAAACAAGAACCAAGCAGAAAGGCGTATAACACGCACAAGAACAGACAATCAGAACAAGAAAACACAGGGCTAGAAATACACAGGGGAACAGGAAACAGGTGTTACAAAGGACACAGGTGACATAACAGCTCAAGAACAGTAGAGAACAGTAGAGAGTCTCATGGAATGGAGATTTTACATGCCCGATCAGCTCTGGATAATTAAAAAATGTTAATAAAAAATGTCAGTTAACAGTTAACCATGTTTGACTGCAAAGAACCTTCAGGAAGATTTAGCAGACTTTGAAGGTGGTGGTGCACTGCTCTACTGTGCAGTGATGCCTGCACTAACATCTAACATGACCTTCATGAAAGAGAGTGAAAGAGAACAGAACTGACCAGAGAGGAGAAAGAGCACAGAGAAAGAACTGTGTTCTCACCAGAAATGCAGTGTCAGAAGTATGCAAAAGCATTGTGAACTTTGTGTTTTCAAATACGATAAATGACAGTGTTTAAAATCATTTCTGAGCCAAAAAAAAGATATTAGAACTATTGCCCCTTACTTAATGCTTTATAAAGGTCAAACTAAAGAAGAATGCAATGATGAGTACAACCAGTATATTGACAAATGTCCTCTAACTGCTGTAAATGTCCCAGTAAAATGTCATTTCAAAATACATTACAGAATTAGTACCAAAAGAATCTCCCCTGTCAGCTAGCCAAGTGGTAGAGACGTATCTTTAAGATTTTTCTGCGATCAGACTCAAGGTGATTCAATACAGAAAATTTTAGGTCAGGCCAATTTGTGTTGGAAATTACACAAATATTAAAAAATATATTTAACTGAAGAGGCCATCTATATTTTAAACAGACTGTATATTCATGTTATCCACTGCCATTATTCACATATTAACCCCTTAACAGGCCAGGATTTTTGTATTTTGGAATTTTCTGCCTGACGTTACACCCCTATATCCTGAGGATTTTTATTCAAGCATTACATAAAAAGCTTTCATGTTTGACAAGGAACATTACTGAAAATCATAACTGTAATTGTAATAGAAAGTATAGAAAAATACTCAAGTAAATCTGCAACTAATGTCAAAATATAATGAATTAAAATCATAAAACTGGCTCTTTCCTGAACTTCATTTTAAAATCAATACAAATCTTGAATACACATTAAACAGTTTGTGTCCTCAAAACCTTTAGTTTTGTTATGTTTGCCTAGTTTTGCAGTATTTGGGTTAAATCATTAAGTGGAGTAGAGAGCGGGAAAACAGGCAGCTTCTCCAAGTGTCCTGTCGGAGATGTTAAAGCCTCAAATTTTAGAGTTTAAATAACTTAATTTACTGCAGAGAATAAGGGTTTTGTATCACCTACACCTGCACTGTAAACCCATACGTTGTTTAAACTCAAATGATTTAAGTCTGTTTTATATAAAATTGGATATTTCTAAACAATACTCAACTATTTTGAGTTAGTTGAACATTTGTGGGCACATATACTGTACTATTCAAACTGAGATCTTTGAGTTGAACCAGCTTATAATAACAGAGTTTAGTCTGTTTTGCCATTAACAGCTTCTTTTCCATTGGCTTCTGTCACAATCTGCACAAATTTGCATACTGGGTGTGTCCAACAGTTTCTGACTAACACTCACCACCAGTGTGTAGTGATTCCCCCTGGGCTCCCTTACAAATAAATCAACTTCCCCTTCAGTTGTAATAACTTGATGTTTTAAGTAATGCTAACTCAAGTTTTCATTCAGCATTACTTAATATATTTGAGCAAACTGGCTGCCTTAAAAAAGTTAAGTAAACTCTACTTATCCGGTCTTACAGTGTAACAAAAATAAAAAAGTTAAATCAACTTCCCCTTTAGTTGTAATAACTTGATGTTCTAAGTTATGCTAACACACACACACACACACACAAATGTGAAAAAAGGGTCCAAAAGTCTTGCTTTCCAACTTCTTTTTCCCTTTTATCTCATCTTCCCCCAATTATCCCCCTTTCTTTCTCCCCCAGCACCCTCCCCTGTATCCTACTCCCAAATCCCTGCAATTGTAAACCCTCTAAACTATACTCACAAAAGACAAAAAAACAAGAAAAGGGACAAAAAAAAACAACACAACAACAAAAACAGACACTAGTGACTATTGTAATGTGTAAATAATCAAATTAATAAACAATAAAGTATTAATAGTCCTCCAGAGGGGAAGGGGGGTCAAAAAATAAAAAAATAAATAAGTCATGCTAACTTAAGTTTTCATTACACATTACTTTTTTAAGGCAACCGGTTTCCTCAAATTTTTCAAGTAAATTCAACTTATCCGGGCAGTAATACAAGCTATTACAGTGTGTAGCTTCACTCTAAAAAACAGAGGTACGATACGAGTACTTTTTTGTACTCAAAGATACACTTTTTTTTATAATTCTACCCTCAAAGGTACAATATTGGTCTTTACAGGATCAGACTTGTTCCCTCTGAAGTACAAATTAATTTCCTACAGCAATAAGTACAAATTTGCACCATTTAAGCAGCCGAAAGGTACATTCAGTATTCTGTATCACTGTACTAATAAACAATATATATTTTAATTGCACATTTTTTATTTGAAAGCCAGACAATTTTGGATCATCAAGTTTTTGAGCCATATTTAGTCGATGATAATGTTTATAATCTTTATAATCTTTACTGGCACAAAAACAATTCACTGTAAAAAAAAATGCTATTTTTACAGAAAATAACTCTAAATGTTTACACTATTTATCCATTTTCTTTTACTGCAGTCTAATTCTGTCAAATTACAGACATTTTCACACATTCTAATTTTACATATTATGACATTAATGAGAGATTACGGTTAAAACTCTTATTTTTAGGGCTATATTGCTATATTATTTTTATGGTATTTTTCCATGTTCTTAAGTTATATAGATATGTATGTAAAATTACTTATTATTATATGTAATTATATGTGTGTGTTATTATTTAAAGGTTTATTTCTTTCCCAACATCTCAGTGTTTTTCTTCATAATTGTAAGGTTTATTTATTTATTTATTTATTATTCATTGTTTAAAAAAAATAATACAGAACATAACCATAGAAATAAAACGTTTTTTTCTTTCTTTTATGTAAAAGAAAATATACCTAAAAAAAACAACTGTCTGTGGGGCGTGGCTATGTTAATTAGATGTTCAGTTTAGAGGGCTCACCATGATGTAGTTTCATAGCAGTTTTATCCACCTGGCTGGGTTTTAGACTGTGCTAATATAAGTGGTTTCACTCTCTGAGCACTTTTTATTGCTTTAAATGAGCAGAGAGCCTGTTAATAAAGAAATTCTGAAAAGATCATACAGTATGTCACTGAATGTCACTGAATGAGTCAAATATGCATTAATTTGTGAATCATAAAGCTCACAACTTGAAAGACAATAAAGTTAGTTAAAAAAAAGGTAAAATAACAGGTTTTCCCTGCAGAACATTGATTGAAATCGCTTTATTGAAGAAATCGAATTGTAAATATGCTCTGAAAAACTGTAAAATATTGGTGTATGTGTGTGAAACATTTAATGAAAATGCATGTGAATCTACTGGTTTTGCACTTCATATGAATGAAAGTATTTTACTTTAATTTTAGGGTTTTTGTTTGGCAGCCGCTGCTGCCAGTAATTTGACCGTTTTTTTACGGTTTTATTTTTTACAGTGTTGGTACAAAAAAGGACTTTCACTGATAGGTACTTTTTTGTACCTCAATATAAGGTACAGCCTCAGCGACAAGCTTGGTACTCTTTTAGGTACAAATCTGTACTTACTTTTCTTAGTGTGTTGTATACGGGTCAAGGCATTTTAACAGGTTAAAAAATAATCTTTACTGTCAGTTAGTTAAGTGTCAGACAATTATTATTATTATTACAAACATCTCTTTTCTCAAAGTGATTCAGGTGAGGTCAGAATTCAGATTCAGTTCAGAAGAATTCAGAATACTGAATCAGTCATCTTCAGCTTTACACTCACAGTCTTATCTATATTGTCTAATCATCAGCTGATCTGAATATCAGTACAGACCCTGATCAGAAGGTTTCAGCTCTTATTTCAGTTGGTATAAAGACGTGAGCGCTGCAGTCGGTGCGGGTGAGCAGATTAGCGCTGTGTCAAAGTTTGCCTGCGTAATCATATTCATACATATTCATACATATTCATACGCTCCCTGAATGAGGATAAATAGTATCGGAAGTGCCTGAGACGCGTTTCAGAGCGCTGAGTTCCTAAAAGACACATCCTTTAGCACCGCTCTCTCACTCTCAGTTCTGACGCCACCCCCCATCGCTCTCTCGCTCTCTCTCTCTTTCACTGACACTGTATAAACACTGTTTCGTCAGTTCTTAACAAACACTGCTCTCCCTCTCTCTTTCCCTCTCTCTCTCCTTCAACATTTCTATTGCTTTTCTAAATGGATGAATGCCAGGGTGTGCCTTGCAGGGGAATGCTGGCCCATTTCTCTCTCTCCCTCTCTCTCTCTCTCTTTCTCTCTCTCTCTCTATACACTACAGTCTTCACAGTGCTCTATTGCTTGCTCATGCCTTTGTCCTTTTCTGCTCCTTCGTTCACCATCTCCTTTGTCTTCTATCTCTCCTTCTTATTCATCCCGTGCCTCTTGTCCTCTTATCATTTTCTTCCATCTCTTCCTCTGAGACTCCACTTTTCACTCTATATCTCTCTTTGCTGCATCACTCTGCTTCCCCTTTTCTCCTTTTCTCCGGGACCGGTGCCTCTATCTACCTTTCCCTCCCTCCCTCCCTCCCTCCCTCCCTCCCTCCCTCCCTCCATCCTTTCCTTCAGTTTGTATTTACCTGCCATCCTCCAGAGAATTCACTATTTATCACTCTTTCTTTATTTATTTACTTATTCCACTATTTCTCTCATCAGAAGTGCACCACAAAAAGAGAGCAAGAATGAGGCAGGAAAAGAGATAGAAAGGCTGTATATATATGGAAAAAATAAAAAACCACATACGTTTGAGTAAAAAGAAGATTGTGGTTTTATTCTATAAACTACTGAAGGTATTTCTCCCAAATTATAAATAAAAATATCATTGTCATTTAGGGCTTTCAAACCTTAAATAATGCAAAGTTCAAGAGTTTAAGAGTTCAGAAATCAATATTTGCTGGAATAACCCTTTTTTGTAATCACAGTTTTCATGCATCTTGGCATCATGCTCTCCTCCACCATTCTTACACACTGCTTTTGGATAACTTTATGTCACTCCTGGTACAGCTCTGGAAAAAATAAGAAATAAGAGACCACTTAAAAATGATGAGTTTCTTTGATTGTACCAAATTGAA
The DNA here is from genome assembly GCF_023375975.1 of Astyanax mexicanus. Lineage (NCBI taxonomy): Eukaryota > Metazoa > Chordata > Actinopteri > Characiformes > Acestrorhamphidae > Astyanax > Astyanax mexicanus. The sequence continues at coordinate 5,974,160 of NC_064424.1, read as the reverse complement.
AACAAATTGAAAATACAATCAAGAGGAAGATGGATGATCACAAGCCATCAAACCAAACTGAACTGCTTGAATTTTTGCACCAGGAGTAAAGCAGCATAAAGTTATCCAAAAGCAGTGTGTAAGACTGGTGGAGGAGAACATGATAAGATGCATGAAAACTGTGATTAAAAAACAAGGGTTATTCCACCAAATACTGATTTCTGAACTCTTAAAACTTTAAGAATATGAACTTGTTTTCTCATTTCCTGCAAATAAATGCTCTAAATGACAATATTTTTATTTGTAATTTAGCAGAAATTTTGTCAGTAAATAGCAAAATCAGAGAAACTGATTCAGAAACTGAAGTGGTCTCTTATTTTTTTTCCCAGAGCTGTATACATGCATAATAGTAAAGACAGTAGTAATAGTAAACCCTGAGATGTAATAAAACAGAAAGAGCGAGAGAAGAGAAGAGAAGAGAAGAGAAAAGGCTGGGTAGGTGGGTGGCTGGATGTGGGGGGTATGTTTTATTGTGAATCTGAAAATCTATTAAAACCTCAATCCAGTTTTGAAGCAGGAGCACACAGTGTTACTGTAATTTCATGACATCTGAAGCAGCATGGGAACAATCAGCCCTGTGTGTGGTAATCTAAATAACACACAACACGGCGGATCACGCTAAAAAAAACCACAGGACTGAAAATACCCCCGGAGAACGCTGAAAGGTCGGGGCTTAAATAAGCAGTGCTGTGACAGACCGCCCCACTGCACTCTTACACCAACAAAGGAGCAGGAGGGGTTCTCAACTCTGAAGAACCTAAAAATGATTTCTTTATCTAAAGGAATACTGGAGCATTTATCCATCTAATCTCAGACATTCTGACACATCTGTAGCGTACAGTCTCACCATTTACACACACGTCCGTCTACTTCACAAATAGCCTCTATATATCTGTATTAAATCTGGTAACACTTTAAAGTAAGAATATCTTTAGAAAGTGTTTATAAATGGTTTACAATTAGTTTATTAATGGTTACTAATTAGGTTGTAAATGCCTTAAAAATCATTAATAATCAGTTATAACACATTTGTAGAAAGGGCAACGATATAGACGGCTGTGGATTTACTATTAGGCAAACAACAGGTCATTGTTGCCCTTTCTACGTATGTGTTATAACTGATTATTAATGATTTATAAGGCATTTACAACCTAATTACTAACCATTAATAAACTAATTGTAAACCATTTATGAACCCTTTATAAAGGTCTTATTTTAAAGTGGTACCATAAATCTATTATAAACAGGCTGAGCTTCTTACTGGACCTTTTACACTAATAAGCTCTTTGGCCTATATCCAAATGTTTTCGGACACTAGGGGTAATAATGCTATAATACTGGAAACTAGGGCTGCACGATATTAGAAAAAAATTACATTGCAAATGTTCTTTTTTCTAAGATATATATTGCAATATTAAACATTGCAGGGCCCATGACGTCACCAGCCACATCCCCACCCGCGCACTGTCTCGGTCCGGACCAATCAAGACCTAAATCAGTACAGAGCACTCAAAAGCCAGGGAAAACCGCAAAACCACAGAAATCAACCCTTTAATCAGGCATTTAAATGTCTTTTTAAAAGGTAAATAAGAGCCTTTGTTTTTCTGGGATTAAAAGCATGAATTCAGCTGTAACTGGAAATATCTGCACTGCAAAACTGTGCTGGACTGAGGTGCACAGCTTTCCACACGTGCTCACGTTTACAAGCACGTGCCCAACCATGTGGATGGAGGCCATGCGGTTACCTCGTGTTTAATCCTGCCCCGCCCCCTCACGCTTCTCAGGCAGCAGCAGCCTGTCACTCACACAGAGACACAGAGACAGCGCTGTGCATCGACACACTTCTTGTGTCAAGAATCAAAGCATTGCAACATGACGTGTTTGATTTAATTGCCTTAAGTGATATTGCACGTCCTGCGATGTGACAACTGCGCATGTGCACCTCGTGATGACGATGCTTAAACAATATATTGTGCAGCCCTCCTGAAAACAATAAAAAAATAGCAGTATCCTGTCTTAAAAACTTGTTGCTATGCTGTATAGAAAAGCATAGAATAATCACACATGATAAATTTGGGACCAGTAATGCGTTATTATTTTTAAGTTAATCACAGTTAATCATAGAATATTGTTTGCGATTAATCAGAATAAATTTTTGAATCAATTGAAACCACTAATTTTACCCTCCTAGGACCTGGTGTCCACATGTGGACATCACATTTTGGTTTTCTAGACCACAACACTAAATACTTTTGCTCTACAAGGGCCTGGTGTCCTCTTATGAGGCCATTATACTGTCACCTAGTGGTGGCAGAATAGTTTTACACGTTACAGTTTCCATTTTGTTCAGAAATGTACTGTAAATGAACAGTTTGCTTTCGTATTTGTGCTGAAGCATCATTTTAAATTCATATTGCTCAAAGTGGTACAATTGTTGTTTCTACTTTTGTTTTGCTGCTGTGTTCGGGCACAAAATAAATGTTTTGCACATTATTTCTAACTATGACTCATGACTATTGTGTTCTATTCAAATATAAAACTAAAGTCCTCATAGGTAGACATATTTTTTTCTCAGAAACTACATCATGTAAAAAGATCATTCTTTGCTTTTTTTTTAACTAATCAGGTGCCAATTAGCTCAAATAGCAAAAAGAGGGTCTTAGGAGGTTAAATAAATATAAACAAATGATTTATTTAAGAAAAATATTGAGACAGTATTTGCTATGGTGGACTCTAAGAACCGTCCACAGATTCAGGTTCTTTAGGGAACCAGAGGTGAGTCATCTACATTATTAACAACTCCAAAGAACCCTTACAGCAACTTAATTTATTTAGAGTGCATGTGTGTGTGTGTGTGTGTGTGTGTTTAATATGAAGTGGACGCAGAGGTGGTTCTCCTGCTGGCCTCGGCTGAACACCTTGGGGATCTCTGATTAATTCCACCCACACTTTAAATTAAATCAGCACATCTATAAGAGAGGGAGGGAAGATGCTGGCATGTGCAGCTCTTTGATTTAACCTCACACACACACACACACACACGTACACACACACACACGCACACACACACACACACACACAGTGCAGAAGACTTCCCTGTCCGAGGATGACGGGTTTTTACAGCATAAGCTGTCACATCTACTCATCCTCAGAGGTGCAACTCTTAACAATACACACACACACACACACACACACACAAATCATTCCTAGAGCACTGCAGGGGAATTCTCCTCAGTTAGAACGTCACAGTTTGAACACAGTGTTTGTAAAGGGAAAACTGTACATAACTGATCGGCTATTAAAATAACTCTATAAATAAAAGCTGGTAATAATAATAATACAGTATACAGAAGGGGTGTCAGTCTACCACAGACTCTAGTTCTTAAACCAAACACTCCACTTCCCAGAATTCACCTGCTCTCAACCTCCCGAACATGTCAGATCAGCGTTCCAGCTAGCTCACCTGACTTCTGAGATTGCTATCACCTGTCTTCCCCTGTATAAATACCCCCTGTTTTCCCTTGATCAGTGCCTGGTATTGAGTCTATTTTATATAGCTCTTCTACCCTGCATTTCCTTTATTGTTTTCTTTTCCATGTACAGCTCTGGAAAAAAAATAAGAGACCACTTAAATGATGAGTTTCTTTGATTTTACCAAATTGAAAACCTCTGGAATATAATCAAGAGGCAGATGGATGATCACAAACCATCAAACCAAACTGAACTGCTTGATTTTTTGCACCAGGAGTAAAGGCATGAAGTTATCCAAAAGCAGTGTGTAAGACTGGTGGAGGAAAACATATGCCAAGATGCATGAAAACTGTGATTAAAAACCAGGATTATTCCACCAAATATTGATTTCTGAAATCTTAAAAAAGTATAAATATCAACTTGTTTTCTTTGCGTTATTTGAGGTCTGAAAGCTCTACATCTTTTTTTGTTATTTCAGCCATTTCTCATTTTCTGCAAATAATTATTTGGAATTTGGGAGAAAATCTCTGTCTGTAGTTTATAGAATAAAACAATAATGTTCATTTTACTAAAAAATAAACCTATAAACAGCAAAATCAAATAAACTGATTCAGACTAAAGGGTTCTCTTTATTTTTTCCAGAGCTGTATACATCTATATACTTTACCTGCCTCTGTTTTGTATTCCTGGCCATCAGCTCACCTCTTAATGCAATCTAGATTTCAGCCCAAGCAGCAACCAATCCAGATTACAATACAGCAGATGACAATAGAGCAGAGTATTGTCTGATTCAGAGTCTAAGTGAGGTTACGGCACAGGGTCACGGCACAGATAGCCTCTTGACCTAATGTTCTTTCTGCCCGTTTTCCCTGCTAAAGCTGAGAGCATGACAATGAGCTCTCTGAACGACTAGAGCTCTGCACCCAATCACTGCACCAGCCCTGATTCACAGAGCTTTATACAGGCATTCTGCACTAAAACAAAGCTCAGCCTGGAATAAAATAGCCATCATAACTATTTTACTAGGACAATATATTGTTGCAGGAATAAATGCAATAAACAATATTATTATCATTTTAAGACCATTTTATGCTATAATAATTTAATGATAATATAATATGAATAATATTACACCTATAAGCTGGCACATTTCCTTCCTTTCCAAGTTGTTCCAATGTGGAATATGGAACTAGAGTTCATTTTCTCTATTTATGCTCTCAATTACTCATTGCTTAATTACTCAATTACTCAATTAATCATTGAATATTGTTGTGATCAGTACAATTATTTAATTAATTAATTTCAAGCATTTGACATCACTAACATAAATATCATTTTATTTTGCCAAACTATTTTATTTGCAGTAAATATCCCTATCGTTATTCAAAAAGTGTGATTAATCACAATTAATCACAGAATTCTGTTATGATTCATGTGATTAATTTTTATACAGTGTAATAAATCAATAACATAATTATTGGACAGGCTTAATTATAATTGTAAGACTACTTTATGCCACAGATATAATGATAATATAATATGAACAATATTACACCTATATAGTGTCCTTCTAGACACCCAAGGACACATCACAATTACGTTTTACACTGAGAAGCAGCAGCCAATTGGGCACAACATACTCTCAACCGGAAACAACCGTCCACCTGGAGGAGCATCGAGCACTGAGGAACTGATCCAGCACAGAGTGCCAAATTATATCTGTGCATACAGTCATATACATACTGTACATACTTACATCCACACTCACACACAATTAAAGTATTAAACAATTTAAAGTATAAAAATGTACCTGATTTTGATGATTTAGGACTGTGGGAACTGCTCCCACATAGGGACTTGAACCCAAGACCCCAGCACTTGGAGGCAAACCTACTAACCACTAAGCCACCATGCTGCCCAAGCATAATAGCATAGCATTACAATTACACCCTTATAAAGTGCAATAAACTTTAGAATTATTATAGAATTATTCAGACTTTAGAATTGATAATATTTATTAGTGCTGTCAATATTAACATGTTTTTTAATGCTGGTTAATCACATCTCCAAGTTTGGCAGCAACCTCCTTCTGTAATTTACTCCTTCTGTAATTTTACAGAGCCTGGTGATGCATTAGCATTTATTAGCATTTTTTAAATATTTTAGCAGAGTCAACACAGCACTGTTTACTACCGCTAAATTCACAAGGTAGGGTACTTTTAATTTATGCTGATATATGGATTAAATTTCTTGCACGCACACACACACACACACACACACAAACACACACACACACACACAGAAGCTAGCACATTTCGATCCTTTCCAAGTTGTTCCAATGTGGAATATGGAGCTAGAGTTGATTTTCTATATATATGCTCACAATTATTTTTTTCCCCTCCCAAAAAGAAGTACCAACATCATAATTTATCACTGAATATTGATTATTTTATTTACTGTAAATATCCATTATTAAAAAATGTAACTAATCACAATAAATAATTAATTAATAATTGACCACTATTTAGAGCACACATATTGATAAATTAACTGAATACATGCTCAGTCATGTTAATGGGCTCTCCTACTAACCAAAACATAGTGGGCAATAAAGAGATCAGAAAAATGACTGAGGTTAAGTCAATATATTGTGTAATAAATCGATAACATAATTATCGTGACTAGGGATGCAAATGATTAATCGACTTTAGATTAATTGTCGATCAAGAGGTTGCTCGAACAAAATGTATTACTCGCGATTAATCGCTAGAGGGCGCTACTGTAGTAACTTGAACTGAGAGCGCGAGCGTGTGATGAGAGAAGGGCGGAGGACATTACAGAGAGGATATGCAGCATGATCAAGAGAGATTTGATGCCAATCAAGACAGTTGACGGTACAGGGTTTCAGGATCTCATTGCATTGAGGATTGTTGAGGATTTCCTAATTAATAGCCTAGATGCAGTTTCTTCATAATCTATAGGCTCAATAATAATCTGTTTGGCTCTCTATTTAATTTCTTCTATTCTTTTTTTTTTTTTTTTATATGTCTAATGGTACAAAAACGCAAAAACTGAGCCAGTCCTTAATTTATTTCTCTTTTTAAATTAAAGAATGTATTTTCTTATACCATAAAAAGTCTGCTTTCTTTTCCTAATGCATAATTACTTGAGGAATATATAATATAATATAATACAATATAATTATCATAATATAATATATACTTTTTGAGCTCAGTGTTTTAACTATTTAGCTGGTATTTTTAAAGGCCCTATTGAAACACTAAAATTCAGGTAAAAACGCCGCTTATCAATTAATCGAAAGTCGATCGATAAGATCAATCAACTAATGATTAACGAATTAATCGATAATTTGCATCCCTAATCGTGACAGGATCAGACAGATAAATACAGTCTGTTACCTTCATGGCATGTTCCCTCAGTCAGAGGACAACAGGAGAAACTCACAGGAGAAGCTTATAGGAAAAGTAGTATATTATTACAGTTATTAAGATGTGATCTGCATCAGCACCTAAGCAAACACTCTTCAGTCTGAATGAAAAAAGGACTTATTTACCACAATAATACAACTAACCCTATCTGGTAAAATCAAACAAAATGACACAGTACTGAAGACAGTACTAAAGAAATTTTATAAATACTATTCTAATTGAAAACCCCATCGTTATGATTTCTCTCAAACGCACTGATTTTATAAACAGGAGCAGATCTCATCTTCTTCTGCATTTAATCAGGAATATTTCAGAATATCAGCAGATGAATTCATTTGTGCTCTGTGTCACTAATTCACACAAATCCCCGGTTTTCTATTTCATTCCTCACTAATTACAGTTACGCTAATTAGCTCCAAATCCAAACAGCACAAGGCCGTGATATTTACAAAGAAAAAAAAGAGGTAGGAACAAATAGGCGTGCAGTGTTTTTGGTTGGTGGCACGCTGCCAGGCCACATTCCTCTGTTTACAGGACTGCGTTTTGGCCCATTTCTGTCTGGGTCTGTTTCCCCTCACGCTTCTGCTGCCCTCATTCGAGGTGCTTCCCTGTGGTCTCACTCTCTCTGTTCTCTCTTTCCTCCTTTTTTCTGTTTTACTGCCACAACTGACCTATATATCCTGCAAATACTATTCAACCTAATGAGAGACTATAGCAGACTTCTCTGTTTGTGTAAAAATATGAAAATTATTTTTATATTCCGCCTACATCTTTCAAATAGCAAGAGTGCTTGTGAATATACAGCTCTGGAAAAAAATAAGAGTGCACTTAAAAATGATGAGTTTTTTCATTTTACCTAATTTAAAACTTCTGGAAAATAATCAAGAGGAAGATGGATGATCACAAGCCATCAAACCAAACTGAACTGCTTGAATTCTTGCACCAGGAGTATAAAGCATAAAGTTATCCAAAAGCAGTGTGTAAGACTGGTGGAGGAGAACATGATGCCAAGATACATGAAAACTGTGATTAAAAACCAGGGTTATTCCACCAAATATTGATTGCTGAACTCTTAAAACTTTATGAATATGAACTTGTTTTCTTTGCATTATTTAAACATATACCTACAAATAGCTAAATCAGATAAACTGATTCAGAAATTGAAGCGTTCTCTTCATTTTTTCAGAGCTGTATACCTACACTGATGGCTGTGGTGATCTGTGAATGAGGTGTGTTCAGAAAAATGTCTGGTATATTGCTATCTTGGCAATGAAAAACACAGGCGCACCAATGACTGAATACAACCTAGACAGACGTCAATAGAAAGAAGTTTATTGCTATCTTGGCAACACAGGCACACCTCACTGCACGTGTCCAACTCATGTACACAGTGTGACTGAGCAGACTGAAAAGAGCAGAAGCACTGCACTGTTAAAATAGCAATCTGCCAAAAGTCAGAGCGCACCTGACTCTTAAAGGGAATAGCAAGTGACATGCTGATACACCTATGGTTAATGATTAAGGCATAATGTTGCTGTTGTTGTCAAAGCAAAGACACACTAACACGCCCTAAATCAGATCACCTACAGATCGCTAAACAAGGGCCCCAAGTGTTTTAATATTATTTTAACAAAGATGCAGCAAATATTTGTGTAATTTGTTGAATGTAGGGTTATGTTTTGTCAAGAAATTGATGACAGAATACATATTATGATACAGTATTCATGATTTAATATATTATGAGGTATTACAAGGTAATACTATTAGCAAGAAGATACATAAATTGAAAAACTCACCACTTTTTATCCAATCAGAACAGTCGAACTGAAAAACCTACAAAGTACATCACTGGTTGAACCACTGACTGACACCGATCTTTACATGTAAACTGATCATTAAAAATTGATACTGTAGTTTTTTTAATTGATACAGTATTGCAAAACTAATTTTTTTACACCCCTAGATGATAAAAACACAAGTTTGTCCAACCCAGCAGTTGCTATAACTCAACATGTTCATTGGTACGTTAGCCATGATGCATTATTTTAATAGGCTCAATTTATCTGCTTTATTCAAATGAGCTTAGCCACCTCGCTGTCTCCAGCCAATAAGGGATGAGTAGGTTGGTACATCACACACATACGAGCATCACACACACAGAATAGAAGGCTTCCAAACATGGAAGAGAAGCTGAAAATGCAAGAAAATTGATTTACAGAACTACAGATTAGAATGAAAAGTTAAAGATCTGTAACTTCTGTAAAATATGATTCTCTATTTCAAGACATACAGTCAGCAGAAAGATCAGGGTTAGTGGACTGCCTTGGAATAAAATACCGGTGGACACGTACCGTAAAAGAAAGCATCTGTAGGCAGAACAAAATGAACTGAACCCTCTCATGTCTTTTTTTTTTTTCACAAAGAGCAACATCGTGACAATAGGAAACTCCAGCTCCTGTAAAAACTAAAGAGTGTACTCTCTCACCCTCAGAACGTGCAGATCATTACAGACCTATTCACAGAGCGCTTCCTTCCCCAGCCGCTGGAGCACTCAGCTCAGTCACTCAGACGTGGCTTGATTAGCACAGCCTATCCTCAATAGCCTGATCATCATTCAGTTTACCCAACTCTCACTCATCACTGTTTATTCGCCTGCAATCAAGTGCTCCTGATTAGATAACTGTTATAGAAGTGATTTAGCAGGAGCTGAGTTCTGGTGTCTCATCACTTCTGAAGAGTTAGATATGGAAGTTTTTGTGAAGAGTAACAGAGTTTTGTCATCAGAAGTATTTTAGAATTATGATTTCTATGATTTCTGGTAACGGAAATCAATTAAGCATTATAAAACATTATTTAAAAATAAATTGCAACAAATATTTGTGTATCTGGTTGAAAGTAGGGCTGTGCATTGGCAAGAAATTGATGACACGATACGTATTATGATACAGCATTTTTGATTAAAACATTGAAATACTGTAAAAAAAATAATATATAGTATAAAAACCCACCATCATGTGCATAAAACATGAGGAAAAGGATAACTACACATACCGTTTTGTGAGAAATATGTTATTTTCTTTACTGTTTAGTTTCTTTGCTTTAAGTGTCTCCAAGAATCAAGAAATATCGCTAAATGAATAACTGTTCTATCCCAAAAGGGAGAAATGATTGATATATCAGTGCTGTCCAATGAAAAACATATCTCCAAAACAGTAACTTTACAGTAGAGAGATAAAACGTTTGTAACTTACATTGAAAATCAATGTAAAAAGAGTTTATTTCAGGTTTAATTTTATCTTTTGGAGAATTTCTATTGGTCTGTTCAGAGTTAAGAGTAGTTGAGAGAATCCTGAGAGAGCACAATTGGTCTTGCTCTCTCTGGGTGTGTACAGCAGATGGCGCTCTTTCCCCTCATCACTTCTAGGGTGATGTGGATCAGCACAAGGCTGCGTCTGTGAGCTGATGTATCTGAACCGAGTCGTTGCACTTTCCTGTGATGCTACTTGGTAATACAGCATCAGCAGCAGTTCAAAAAGAGGCGGAGTCTGAGTTCAAATGTATCGGAGGAGGCGTATGCTGGTCTTCACCCTCCTTGTGTTGAGGCATCACTAGTAATGGGGGATTTACAGATAAGTAGCAACTAGTTACTCCTAGTTAAATTGGGAGAAAATGGGAAATGTTTAAAATAAACTTACATATATAAAAAAGTAACTATAATATATAATATATAGTATATATAAAGAGATGAATCTTGTTTAATCTATAAACATTATATAAACATAACAGTGATGCAAAAATATGGTCTAAAAGCTCAAGAACCTCTGAGCTGGATTACTTTCTAATTTAATGACAGTTAATGACAGAATTCCTTTCCCTGTTTTCCTGTGTTCTGCAAGCTCAGCTCTCACACAGTCCTGTGGCTCTAGGGAGCCATTCTGTCTGTTTTTAGCTTTAAGCTAGCTCTAACGTCTTTTTGGATTAATATTGGTGTCCAGTAAAGTGGCTTTGCTGCTTATAAAAAAAAAGGTCCTAGAAGGAAACATTGCAATATGGCCTTAAATAAACGAGTCATTAAAGTATAAGTGGAAATAATTGTAGAAATCAAGAGTAAAATTGTGTTAAAACGATAAACATTATATAAGCATAACAAAAATACAGCCTAAAGCTCAAAAACATCCACAAAATGGAAGGTTTCATAAAAGTCAGGAAATTGTACACGCAACCCAGGCAGCGCTGCATTTAGAGTGTTCTCAATGAGGGCAACCTGGAGATTGCTTTGAGCATGTTGCGTTGCTGTGCTGTACATGATGTGGTAAGCATGCAGCATGCTCAGTGGGAGCAGCTTTATTCAGCTCTGAGGTTTAGAGCATGCTCTGTTCTCTCAATGCAGATACTGAGCATGCTCAGGGGTCCAGCTCCAGAAACATCATTACTTCAACCGAGCGGCGGGACCGCTGTGAAACGGCGAGTGTAGAAGACTGTCAGCGCAATCTCTCACAATCACCTGAACAGAGATTAGATGCTGTGCATGACTGAACACAGTCAAAGCCTAAATAACCTGATTCTATAGAGACGTTTCCCACGCTACAGCCATTTTTACACTGCAGGACCAAACGGTTACTGAGGCCGTGCCAATGTTACCAACACTGCGTTAGCAAAGTCACCATCTGGGCTTATCCAGCGACACTAACGCCACATTAGAAGAACACATTGTTCACTTACACTTTTGGCAATACATCTTTACAGGCACTCGCCAGGCCGTGTGATGTGTTTTGTGCATTTGCACATATATGTTAGCAATAGGTAAAAATAACTTAAATACATAATATAGCTGAATGTATTCATATTATGTATATCTTTTTAATGGGACAACACTAACAAAAAGACCTTTGAAACAATAAAAAGTAGTCTATGTTCATATTGAGGTTCATGTGTCCCTCAATGAAATGTAACTCCCCAACACGTGCTGCACTCATGCAACCCCAGACCATGGCACTCCCACCACCATGCTTGACTGTAGGAATGACACACTTATCTTTGTACTCCTCACATGATTGCTGCCACACATGCTTGAGCCCATCTGAACCAAACAAATTAATCTGGGTCTCATCAGACTATAGAACATGGTTCCAGTAATCAATGTCCTTTGTTGACATGTCTTCAGCAAACTGTTTGCGGACTTTCTTGTGTACAGACTTTAGAAGAGGCTCCTTCTGGGGTGACAGCCATGCAGACCAATCTGATGTGCGGCATACGGTCTAAGCACTGACAGGCTGACCCCCCACCTCTTCAATCTCTGCAGCAATGCTGGCAGCACTCCTGCGCCGATCTTTCAAAGACAGCATTTAGATGTGACGCTGAGTTTCACGTGCACTCAACTTCTTTGGACGACCAACGCTAGGTCTGTTCTGAGTGGACCCTGCTTTTTTAAAATGCTGGATGATCTTGGCCACTGTGGTTTTAGACATGAATGGCTGTATATTGAGTTATTTTGAGGGATTGAATACATTTACACTGTTATATAAGCTGCACACAGACTACTTTTCATTTTGTCAAAGTGTCATTTTGTCAGTGTTGTCCCATTAAAAAGATATACCTAAATATCTGCAGAAATGTGAGGGGTGTACTCACTTTTGAGATACATTGTATTTTATGATATTTAAAATTAAACCAAGCACTGGGATCACTAGCACTGGGAGAGCTAAAGCTAACATACAACATAACTGCTACTGATGCAAAGTCACTGGACAGCTCAACACGCTTGGAGAAGAACAGTATTCGCCAATCCTAACAGATGTCCGTGCACTGGAGCACTGCACTGAGTGATAGGGGAAGACCAGTGGGCAAGGCCAAATGTGCTTTCTTGGACTCCTGGTCATGGATGGCTTTGGCACTGGTTAGGACCGAACTCAGGGCCTTCTGGAAGTCATACACACTACCAGAAGCTGCAGAATACCAAAAAAAGTCAAGGATTGAATTTTTATGACTTCTTGAGTCACACAGTCAGACCCTGAGGCCGTGCAACTCTGAACAAACTGCAGGACAAACTCCAGTCATAACTGATACAGCTACAGTGCTGACACTGACCCTCTGAGACAACACCACCACCGAGTGAACAAATCTCCCAGTTCAGAGAGGAACACTGAACACACATTACTGACCCAGTGTGGTCCTAATGAACCTGGATTTACCACACACTCACAAGCCAGGGGTCTATATTCACTGCAGAGTAAATAAAGAAGCATTTCTGTACATTTCCAAATCACTATACACCAGGGGTGTCTAAACTTTTTTTGTTTGGGGCCAGAAGGAGAAATATATTTGAAGTCACGGGCCACAGACTAATAAAACAAATAATGAAATATACCACTTTAAATAATACTTTTTTTCCTGATTATTTCATTTACACACCATTTTACTTGATTCACTATCTTTATGTTTGACAGTGTTGTGTAAACTAAGATTTTTCAAATTGATGTTTAATTTCATGATGTCTCTTAATATTAAACTCCTTAATTACGGCAACTTTTAGAATTTTTGGCCCGTTTTTCTGCGCTAGAAATGTGCACTCTCTCCGCTTTTAGACTCTTTGGCCCGTTTTTCTGCGCTAGAAAATGCGCACTCTCTCCGCTTTTAGACTCTTTGGCCCGTTTTTCTGTGCTAGAAATGCGCACTCTCTCCGCTTTTAGACTCTTTGGCCCGTTTTTCTGCGCTAGAAAATGCGCACCCTCTCCGCTTTTAGACTCTTTTGCCCATACCAAGACATATCAAGCCATCCTGTCTGTTGATGGACTTAAGCTAACTCTGACTTTGGATCCATTTATTGTCTTGAAATCCACCTAATATGACCTAAAATTAGTGATTGGTGAAAGTATTCCATTTACTATTTTTTGCCAATTTTACATAATTATTTCCGATTACCAAATATACGGTGGATCCTTATTTAAAAGGCAGTGGATATAGGTTCTATGGTGTAGTAAGTCTCCCTTTCTCTCTTATTTTTTACTTTAAAAAATTATATTAAACTGTATTCCTCCTTTTGTACGTTTTCTTTCTGGTTGTCATCTATCTACATCAATGGATCTGCTGTTCCACTGGAAGTTCTAACACAAACTAAGCGTCTCGTCTTTTAGAAAATAAGGTGGACAGCAGTGAGAGATGATTTAGATTTACCTTAAAATGTCAAGAACAGACCTTAGAAGAAAAGACGTAAAAAAAATGTCCTTGGAAGAAGCTCTGTAATCTCTCAAAAGCCTGGTTTTGAATTTCCTGACAGAATCACAAAGCTGGCTACTTTTAAAATAAGCCGAATCCATGACATGACATTTTTCTCCAAAAGTCAGAAAAATACAGAATGAAAATGCTGAAGACTGTCAGAGACGCGTTCATTTCAATCCTATATCTGTTATCTGGATATCTCAGAGTGAACCCTCTGAGTGTGCTCTGAGCTACCACTCATAAAGCCTTCGCTGGGACTCAGCTCCTGTCCATCACACACACACTCACACCACACAGCTGAATTACAGCAAGACCTGCTGCCTTAAATACATGTACTGGATATGAGCAGGAATAGTATGCATAGTACTATGCAACTACTGATAAAGAGTGTCAATATAATAAAATCGTCTTAAATAAAAAATATATAATATACTCTGTTATAATATGTTACATTACATTGCATGTAGCAGACGCTTTTATAAAAGGACATAGGCTAAAACCAGGCTAAAGCATTTTTAAACAGGGCCTAAAGGGCACAAAAAGGACCAGCATTAGCATTACCTGCTAACCACGTTAAGCGCTAGCTCTTTTGTTGTTCAGATGTGAGTATTACCGGCCTATAGCCTGCTGGTAACACTGGCTAGCACTGCTGGAGCAGCATTAGCATTACCCGCTAAGCGCTAATTAGCTCTGTGGGACAAACCGCTAGCTAATATTACTCCCTGGCTTCCTAGAACACTCAGGGTTCCTAAGTGTTGTGCTGTCTAGTTAGCATTAGTGGAAATCTGGAAATATATGCTTACTGAAGATAAACAGAAGCGCTATACTCACCTAAATAAACAGTTTTCAGGAGAGAAATCGTTATTGTAGATTAACAGCCAGCACTAATTTGACTAGTGGGCCTTATAATTTGGTGAAGGTATGAAAATATACTGTTGGCAGCAGGGTGTAAGATAGCAAAGAGCATCTGCCTCTTACAACATAATGCATATAATATCTACAATGTGCACAAAAATAATACAATATATGTTTATTTAAGCATATTGCATTAACATTTACAGCATTTAGCTGACTTTCTTATCCAGAGCAACTTACAATGTTATTTCTATTACAGGTTTGGCCCAATGTATTGTTAGGAGTCTTGCCCAAGGACTCTTATTGATGTAGGACTGCATTTGGTCACCCAGACCTGGAACTGAACCCCAGTCTTCCACATGTTAGCTCACTGGCAGGTGGTGGTGTTATCCACTGCACTGCACCAAACATTTGGGTTATTCTTTGGCTAATTAGCTTTAATATGTATGTTATAATATTGCCAACATTTTTGAATATCATGAACCATATTATACCCTGAAAAATACTGACATATCACCCACCCCTAATTATCACATCAGAATAATACTTTTTTTGTTGCTTTTTTTTAGCAAAAGAAAAATTCACACTGTTCTCATTTTTTCCCATTATATATCTACTAGAGACAGATTATATCTGTCCAGTATCATTTATTTTACTTTAATCCTGGATATATGGAGATATTTGGAGTGCATTATTATTAGTATCATGACATTCTGGATCATTGACTTCTGTTACAAATCTAATAAAATGATTGTATTTTTTTTGTATATATAATATATCAGTTAGGGGTGTGCCATATGATAAAATAAAGTTTTAAAATATATATTTTTTTATTTGTTTTTTTTTATGTTTTGTCATATCGCCAAAAGTATCATTATCACAAAATACCATGAAATATCATGATATTATTTTAGGACTATATCGCCGACCCCTTATTAATACTACAACTACATCTACTAAATCAGTCTTCTCAATCTTTACATTCTACACTCTTAAGCAGACTGGACTCCATATGCACACTATTTAAAAAAAATGCATTTTCTTTTAACCCACTTTAACACTTAAATCCATGTGAAATGCTCTTTCTCTCTGCTGTTCTTCAGATTATTTAGATTATCATGTCATTAACTCCACACGCAGCCTCTCAGCAGGAAACAGCAGGCATATTTTTGAGTCAATAAAACAATAGAATAGTAAAAACAAACAGATGAAGAAAAAAAATAATGCATGGCTGACAGATTCTCAAACAGCAGCTCCCGAGGCTCTGCAACCTGAGCGTCAGTTGAAAGGAGAAACAGAAATTAGGCCACGCCAATGACTTAATAAACAACACAGCATCCTCATAACGGATGCGGCGGTACATTCGTTTCATTGTTGTTCGGCGAGTTCTTCCCAGAAGATCTTCAAAAAGGAGCTATCCCTGCAGGATCTGAGTCTTCTGACTTCATGTGTGTGCAGCAGTATGTAAATAATTGCTTATATACATGCATGCTGCGTGTGAGCTTTTGTCGGAGTAATGCGCCGCTCTGATTGATTCCCGCGCGCAGCGGCAGGTTTTGGCCCATGGCTGAATAATTGGGTGTGTTTCCTCCTGCTGCTCTGCGTGAGGGAGAAAGCGTCTCTGAGCCGTGTACACTGCTGATCATCTCTAAAGAGCAGCTCACGGCTCTTCCTCCGTAAAATGCAGCATTTACTAAAAACACTATCTGTTCTTGCCCTAACTAACCTAACCTGATATTGTGAAGAAGTGGCTGAGGTGGGCTGGATGTGGAGTAGCCAGGATTAGGGGGTGGGATAAAATACTGATATTGTGATATATCGTACAAAACTACGTAAAATGAAGACATGTACATGGACTCGCAGATCGCAGATGGCAGATGGTGTACATGTGTGTAGAAGTGTCTGAAGCATTGTCCACTCGCTGTGTGCATTCAGTGACTTAGATTGTGTCTGCTGCTTAATTAAATATCTAGTTTTAGTATGTAACAGCATACGTAATCTACAATTCTGTTTTTCCTCTTTTATATTATAATTAGATGGATGATATGAAGGGTTTTTGTGACCTGCTGAGCAGATCATTACAGGACTTCTATCAGCTATCTCCTAAAAAAAAAGTTTCATCATATATCCAGAAGCAAGATACCCATATGAGAAAGGCTATTACTTTAAAAGAAAGGCTTTTTATGGGTATATTTGCATAAAATGTTGGGAAAACAGGTCAAGATATTAAGAAATCAGACCAAAAATTCTGTCGTGTCAGAAATCCCTCCTCACATTTGATTTACTATTCGCAGTTGTTTGGGCAGTTAATCGGACATCGTTTCCCCTCTCAAACTACACAACACGCGACGCACAACGAAGCTGAAATTCAGCCCGATCATAAAATTCAGTCACATCCGACCAGATCAGGCTTAAACTTAGGCTAAAATCGCACAGTTTCCACCTGGCTTAACCGTTTAAAGTATTCAAGTATTAGGTCTAGCCATGATAGGCAGGCAGTAAAGATGGCCGTGTCCCAAAAGTCATGATTCGTTTGTGATTTGGGATGGGTCTGTAAACACTCAGGTTAAGTTCACATTACCTTTACCATTATCAAGTGACTCAAATCAGATTTTTTGCTCAATGTGGCTCAGATCAGGTTTTTTCATGGCTGTGTGAACGTGCCAAATACGATTTTTTAAAATCAGATTTGAGTCACTTTTATATGTGGTCCTAAATTAGATAACTATCTGATCCATGGACATGCGACATTAATGTGAACGCTCAAATCAGATCATCCATGATTGATATTAGTAGAATTAGTAGAATGCATGGTGTACTTTTCCCGTCGTTATGATAGCAAAGGCACACTGACATGCCCTCAATCAAGCTGAACGGTGCATGGTTGATCGCTCGCCTATAGATTGTTAATATATATATATATATATATATATATATATATATATATATATATATATATATATATATATATATATATATATATGTATATAGTTCTCATTTCCCATTATGTATCTACTAGAGACAGATTATATCTGTCCAGTATCATTTATTTTACTTTAATCCTGGATATATGGAGATATATGGAGTGCATTTTTATTAGTATCATGACATTCTGGATCATTGACTTCTGATACAAATCTGAGAAAAATCTTGTATTTTTAAATATCTTAGTTAGGGGTGTGCCATATCATATCATATGCAAAAATATATATATATATATTTTCTTTTTTTCCCCATGGTGTACTTTTCCTGTTGTTACGATAGCAAAGAGACACTGACATGCCCTCAATCAAGCTGGACAGTGCATGGTTGATGTCTCGCCTATAGATTGCTAAAATATATATATTTAGGTATTTACTGTACCTTCCGTAATGGATTACAATGAATTGCATTCATATTTGGTTCATTTGGTTGCATCAACAGCTTTAAGTCTGCAATTAAATTTTTATTTTATGTTTTTAAAAAATATGCGTACTGTACACACTGGTCATAACTGCAGCTCCTAAGAAATACAAAAGGTCTGACGGCAGATCCGCGTCACAAGTGGTGCAGCAGCACTCTACAGTTCTCTACAGGGACGCCATACGGTGTAGCACCTCGGAATTGATTGTTTTTTGCACCAAATGAGGAATGAAGCTGACACTTCATATGTGTGCAACAAAGCTTGGCGTCTCTAGGGGCCGGCGAACAAGATGGAGTCTTTCTTTCAGGAAACATTAGGCCGGCTGTCGCACTGAGATATTATTAAGACTCTCAAAGGGCTTTTTGTTCCCTGTCCTCTGGATTAACATTCATTTCTGTGTAGCACTTTCCGCAGGTCTCGGGCTCGAGCTCAGACAGCGTGTAGTACAGCCCTGCTGCCGCTGCTGCCGCTGAAAGAGTTATCTCCTGAACCGGGCAGGGCTCTGTCCAAGATCAGAGAGCAATGGCACCTTCAGAACGCAGCTCACAGCCACGGCTCAGAGTGCAGAGACACTGCGCAGGAGAAGCTGTCACTGCTGCAGCTCAACACAGCACTTCTACGTGCTCGGCCTCAACCCAGTGTCTCTGCTGTAAAAAAAACCCAAAACAAATCAAGCAATGCCTCTGTAAAACAGAGCCCTGCATGATAAAACCTCAATAAAGCTCAATACAATCTCAATATAAACATCTACACGCACAATTCTATTAGAATATACACAAACCACACAAAAATGATGTACAGTAGCAGTTAAAAGTGTGGACAGACCCCCTAATTCAATTTATTATTTATACCTTTTCCTGCATTGTGAATTAATACTGAACTTAACTTAAAAGTGTTAAACAAAACAAAATACTATTTCTAAGCCTGGCAACTCTTGCTCTTCCTTTACTGGGGCAGTCCTGATTAGTGCCACTTTCATCCTAACGTTTTCGATAGTCTTTGCCGTGACAGTACTTGAGGATACTCTCAAAGTCTTTAAGTATTTTTTCTTTACATAAATAGGCCTATTCACTGTTTACCTGTAACTCTACCTCTTCACTACTTTACAACTGATGCTCTCAAACACATTAGGAGGCAAGAAATTCAAGTAATTAACTCTTGATGAGTTCAGCACAGCTGTTAACTGAAAGCCTGAATTCCAGGTGACTCTACCTCATAAAGCTGACTAAGAAAATCCAGCCAAGATGTGCAAAACTGCCTAATCTAAGCAAAATGTGCTA
Source organism: Astyanax mexicanus (assembly GCF_023375975.1). Taxonomy (NCBI): domain Eukaryota; kingdom Metazoa; phylum Chordata; class Actinopteri; order Characiformes; family Acestrorhamphidae; genus Astyanax; species Astyanax mexicanus. Next base: position 5,954,445 of record NC_064424.1, on the reverse strand, counting down.
CTTTGAAGAATTGAAAATATAAAACATAATACGTTTTTTTAACACTTTTTTGTTTAATAAATAATTCATGTTTTTCTGAGAGAAAATACAAAAACACTAAACCAATACATCAGGATCAGGAGATTGCCGGTTCAAATCCCATCCATTTGTGCAGCTTGCCCTCAGCTACCGGAGCCCTGAGAGAGCACAATTGGTCTTGTTCTCTCTGGGTGGGTACAGTAGATGGCGCTCTTTCTACTCATCACTCTTAGGGTGATGTTAATCAGCACAAGGCTGCGTCTGTGAGCTGATGTATCAATAGCAAGAGTTAGCGCTGTGATGATACTCAGCAATGCAGCATCAGCAGCAGTTGGAAAAATGTGGGTAAATTAGGGTAAATTTGATGAAAATATATTTAGGCTATTTAATTTATGCAATAGTAAAATAATGGCAAAATTAATAATTAGTGTTCAGTATTCGGCTAAATGTTTCACTTCAATCCATACTTAGTATTAATACCTTATACATAAAGATAAACGATGCACAACACTCAAATGATACAGTTTATACTACACTGACCTGACTGTTAAACATCAAAGTAAGCCATGAGAGCATTCACCAGCCTTTAATAAGAGTAAGATTAGTGCTGATTTAAGTGCCCTTGAAAGAGTCGGGTCTTCAGTCAGTGTTTAAAGACAGCAGGCGACTCTCCCAGGGGAATCTGATCCACCACCTCGGCTCCAGCACTGAGCAAAGTCTACACACGTGTCCTCCATACATCTGAAAGACTACAGGTCAGTCTGAGCCGTGCTTGAAGCTCACAGGGCTCCTGGTGGGGATAGGGTACTTAAACATTCCAGTCAGACAGGAAGTGGCTGGTCTATTTTTAGCTTTAACAACAGCTTGTAAACAAAATGTAATAAAAGTGAATGAAACAAAATAATGAGCTGTGTGGAAGTAAATGAATGTAGGTGCATCTAACCTGGCTTTGAAGGTACTGTACTATAAATTAGTGCTGGGTAATATGATCTAAAAATCAATTAAACGATTATTTAAGGAAGTATTTAATTATTTGAATATCAGGGGAGAGTAGACGAATGAACACAATGGGGAAAATATGTACAGAAGCTCCAAGCATGTTTGTCAGCCAAATTTTCTTCTTCGTTGGTGATCTATCTATCTATGTTTTAATAAATGGGATGTAGTTTTGTTAATTCCTCTGGGGAACATGTAGTCACCCTCCTGGTGTTGGGTTGGAGGGTGGACATGGGTCTCCAATTATTTTGATTGCACAATATTATCAGTTACAGGTTATGAATATGATATGGAATAATACAGTTAGATATCCTGAAATGTGGAAGACTTTTTTTGGTAAGTGGCTTCACTCACTTTTCCAAGTATAAGAAGTAGTTTGGTATAAGTGTTAACTGTGGACCCCTACCTCACTCTGCTTTTCTCTACCTCACTCTACTGTGCTTTACCTCAGTCTGCCTGACTCTCTGCCTTTAATCTCACTCTACCTGTCTCTGCCTCACTCCACCTTCCTCTATCTCACTCTTTCTTACTCTACCTCACTCTACCTTCCGCTATCTTATACTCTACCTTACTCTACCTCACTCTACCTTCCTCTGTCTCACTCTCCTTACTCTACCTCACTCCACCTTCCTCTATCTTAACCTACCTTACTCTACCTCACTCCACCTTCCTCTATCTCATACTCTACTTTACTCTACCTCACTCCACCTTCCTCTATCTCATACTCTACCTTCCTCTACCTCACTCCACCTTCCTCTATCTCATACTCTACCTTACTCTACCTCACTCTACCTTCCTCTGTCTCACTCTACCTTACTCTACCTCACTCCACCTTCCTCTATCTCATACTCTACTTTACTCTACCTCACTCCACCTTCCTCTATCTCATACTCTCCCTTACTCTACCTCACTCTACCTTCCTCTATCTCATACTCTACCTTACTCTACCTCACTCTACATCCCTCTATCTCATACTCTACCTTCCTCTACCTCACTCTACCTTCCTCTATCTCATACTCTACCTTACTCTACCTCACTCTACCTTCCTCTGTCTCACTCTCCTTACTCTACCTCACTCCACCTTCCTCTATCTCACTCTACCTTACTCTACCTCACTCCACCTTCCTCTATCTCATACTCTACCTTACTCTACCTCACTCTACCTTCCTCTGTCTCACTCTACCTTACTCTACCTCACTCCACCTTCCTCTCTCATACTCTACCTTACTCTGCCTCATTCCACCTTTCTCTATCTCACTCTACCTTACTCTACCTCACTATTTTTAATTGTCACTGCAGCTCTTTTCTTGTGTTTACTGTAAAAACTCAAATCGCAATAACAATAAAAATATGATTTTTTGATTCATTTCACAGCTGAACAATTCTCTCAATTCATTCTTGCTGGCTTATACACACAACACTGTACTCAGAAGAAGGTAACGCACTTTCTCCAAAGTAATAACATTACTAGTATTAGGCTGTGCCCAGTAGGATTGTGTGCGGTGGCTGTGTGGACAAAGAGAGCTTTAGTGAGTCAGAGCCTCTATAAATCTCTATCAGGGCCAGACAGTGCGCCTGTGACCTCATTATGGACTGTAACGAGCGTTATCGACACCGCTTGGGCCCGGAATTTATCTCTCAGTACTGCCGGCATGTTCCCACAAAACACCCCCTAACACCGGGGCTTTACGCAGGGCAGGGAGTGTAAGTACAAGGCAGCCTTTAGCTGGAGCTCTGTTGAGTTAATGCAACTCCCCTCCACTAAACCACCTCACTCACCCCCCCCACAGTCCCCCCACAGTCCCCCCAACCTGAACACAGCCCAGAGGGGAGCGGAGCAGAGCAGCCGTCCCTGCTTCAGCTCATTTTGTCTGGTCCTAATGACAAAAACCTGATTTAACAAAACCATACCGAATGGCCTTTTCTCCATCTAAATTGAGCGAGCAGGTCTAAAAATAAACCTTGATTATGTGCAGCCTGGAGAGATTCCTGCTAGTCAGGGATGAGAGCGAGGGCAAATTTGCACACCACATCTCCATCAGTCTCAGGGCTCAGGGTTTCGCTTATTACAAAATGGCACAGTGAGAAAAAAGAGAGAGAAAAAGGGCTATTTAAGTTTATTACACATTTTTTTCTGTTTTTTTGTTCCCTCCTTTGCAGAAACAGACCCACGCACATGATGTATATTGAGCAGGACATATGACAAATGGAAATTCATACATAAAACCCAGTGTGTGGTCGCCCGCGGCACAAGGGCCCACAAGTATGACCTTGTCGTCTTATTAACATGCTGCTTCCTCTCCAGACCTGAATAAATGACCAAATCTCCATGGAAACACAATACACCGTTCATCCCCTCAACTGCGGCGACAGAGAGTTTTGTACCTGTAATTGTGCACACTCGCACGAGCGCAAATAGGCACCATGCAGGGTGTTAAGATAAGCCATCACCTGCATTATGCTCCCTCGTCATCAAAAAAAAAAAAAAATAGAAATAAAAAATAGCTGCAAAAATAGCTGCAGCCAGCAGGAGGAAGTGTCGGATTGCTGTGCTATTCTGAAGGGGGATAAAAGTTTCCAGAAGCAGGCTAAGTCACTATGCCACTATGATCAGGAGATCGATGGTTCCAATCCTGTTCATGCAGCTTGCCATCAGCTACCAGAGCCCTGAGAGAGCACAATTGGCCTTGAAATATCTACCCACCAAGTTTCATTCCTGTCAGTTGATTCATTCTAGTATATATAATATATCAATATTTTATCACAGTATGATACATTTTTTAATTGCTGTACATTTCATTATAGAGAGTGTAAAACATTATGTTTGACTGATAATGTGTAGCAATATATATATATATATATATATATATATATATATATATATATATATATATATATATATATATATTTAGTGTACTTTTCATGAATGATCATTTAAATAAGAGAATCTTATTATGATAAATACTGTGTATCATGAAAATGTCTTTAAATATTGTGATAAAATATTTTTACCATGTCACCCAGCTCTGTCATTGTGTACACTTTTATGTACACCAAGGGTGGTGGCTTTTATACTGTAAAACAGGGTTACAATACAGAAGAATTAAAACACTTAATTTTAAGTGAAGAAAAGTTTCAAAGTGAATTTCACTGTTGAAATATTGTTCCTATTTGTTAGGTGGCTGCTGAGGTACAGAAGGTATCCCAGGTGGTCGTAATAAAATTGACAGGTTGTTAATATACTGTAGTTTTCTATGTGGTTGATGTGGTGTTATTAAGTGTCTGCTTAATGATTAACACACGTTAGTGTTAGCTTGTGCTAAATGGCAAAACACGAACAAGCTAATTCATGCTCAACTGTGATAGAAGCACAAAACTCATTATTTTAATGTCCTTATATCTCTCCTCTGCTGACTTGCCATTGAAAGTAGGTACAGATCCCTCCCTCAGACGAAGTCTGCGGTCTAATCCTGCTGTGTACTGTCTGAGGTTCTTAATCAAAATTATTTTAGTCGAGACCCAAGTGGAAATACAAAAGCACACAAAAAGTGAGTTTTGCATAACAAATTAGGTGGCTTTTTATACTTTTTATATTAGAATTGTTTTGATATCAATTATTTTCATATCATCCAGCCCTAGTGTAACTATTTGTTTTCACTACAGTACAGAAAACGAGCCCATCCTGTACAACCTTAAGGGCCTTAACACATCGAGGAAGCTAACGCTACTGCTGAGCTGGGGATAGAAGTAATTGAAGAAAACAAAACTGCTTTTCATTTCAGAACCATTTCCCAGTTTCCAGCAAGCGCAGATGAAAAAAACGTTGGGTAAGTCTTTTTCCGTAGGCATGATTTCGCTGTTTCATGTCTCAGGTAATTTCGCAATAAACTTGAAGTCAGGAGAAGATAAAATGAGGGTCTGAAAATATACCTCACATAGCAGATCACAGGCCAGGCTCTGCTTCTCAGGTTAGAGCCCGCTAGTCTCGGATGCTCCCAGTGGAGCAGTACAGCACTGAAATGGTGCCAACAACATCGCTGTTCAAAAGCAGAGACCCATTCCGGATGAATGCAACGTTTCATAAAGAGCACTTAACCTTTCAGAGCCGTCTTTATGAGAGATTGTTTCTTTTGTATAGACGGCGAGAGCTTTTGTCAATGGTTTTGTCGATGCTTAGAGAACCAGGCATTGCTGTTGATGATGTAATGCAATGCAATTACGTAACTACAGTATATACAACACACTGGATATCATCATATCGCATGTAGTCTAGAGACTCTTTGAGGTTTTACTGGCTGTATGATGTATGAACTATATTTCACTGAGTTCTGATTCTGTAATGCACATGTGGACAAAACGTTCATTAAAGAAAGAAAAACAACAATGGTTAAAAAAATATATAATAATAATAATAATAAAAATAATAAACTGCATATGGCTAATTACTAAACTAATGAAAACCAGCTTTGGAATTGTAGTTCAACAGAATCATTATAAAAACTGAGCATTAGGCTGAGTGAAGTAGAGTGAGGCAGAGTGATTTACAGCTGAGGTAGGTAGAATGAGGTAGAGCAAGGTAGAGTGAGGTAGAGGTCCTCAGTGAACGCTCACACCAAACTACTTCCTTGTAGTTCCTGGCAGTTTAACTGAGAAGCTGAGCTGAGAAACTAATTTATTATCTTATTTTACTGTATTTTACATCGAAATCAGGATATCCAACGGTATTATCAAACATCACATTTTTGTCTATATCTTATATTTAATTACTGTGAAACTAAAATTTATAAAAGTAATATAAAAAGTAAAGTAAACAACTGAAAGTGAGCAACTGTTGACTGCTTTATTGAATTTTAGCCCATTTGGGCTCCAAGTGGTCCAGCGGTCTAAAGCGCCGCCACTATGATCAAGAGATAGCTGGTTCGAATCCCAGTCATACAGCTTGCCATCAGCTGCCAGAGCCCTGAGAGAGCACAATTGTCCTTGCTCTCTCTGGGTGGGTACAGTAGATGGTGCTCTTTCCCCTATCACTCCAAAGGGTGATGTTGATCAGCACAAGACTGCGTCTGTGAGTTGATGTATCATAACCAAGTCGCTGCACTTTCCTTCGAGCGTTAGCGCTGTGATGCTACTCTGAATAGAGGTGGAGTCTGACTTCGCATGTATCGGAGAATGTTATGGCATCACCAGTCCAGTGATTGGGGATATACAGGTGGGAAATGGGAGGAATGTACTGTAGGTTTCTGCACAGTAAAGGCGTTTTTTCACCTTGTAATATAGGAGACATCACTTATGTTGATGGTCTGCTCACATAACAAAAAAACATGACTGCCTGTGCCCTCCTCCTTTACACTGCCTGTTTAACACAGCGGGGTCATTTCTCACGAACTGAATGATGACGCTGAGTCACACGGCAAGCTGTCAGGAGAAAGTAACCCGCGGGTCAAGTGGCCGAGCACAAGCGTGCATTAAGGAGACTGTGATTGACAGCTATTACCTGAGGGCAAAGGGGAGCGCGAGCCGAAATAGAAAGAAGACTCCCTCCTCACCCCGCTGTGCCCTGCGTGTACCGTAATTGGAAAGGCAGAGTGAAAAAAGCCTTTTTACTAGAATTCTTAATGAAAGGCCTGGGCTGCTGTTTCCCCGGAGTCGTTACTGTAAGACCACTCAGATTAAGTAATGGGGTGCTTCTTAAAACCCCTGCACTTATTTACTCTCATCACCTTAGCTAAGAATTATCAGAGAAGAATGCTGTTGATTTTGGAGAACTGCTCTCAGGAGGTTTTAATGCCAGCTGCCCAGTCGCAGTGTGCAGTGCACACGTTTGATGATGAGCTGGAGAGCAGAAATGGCTCAAAGTCATAATACTCTACAGGGTTACACTGCAGACAGAAGAATTAAAGTAGCTTAATGTTGTGCTTGAAGTGAATTCCACTGTTGCGATACAGTTCCCATGGTGTTGCTAGCTCTAGCTGTGTGTAAGGTGGTTGCTGAGGTACAGTATATCCCAGGTATCCAAAGTGGTTGTTGTAAAATTGACAGGCTGTTAATATACTGTAGTTTTCTAGGTGGTTGATGTGTTGTTATTAAGTGTCTGCTTAATGGTTACTAGGACAGTGGCTAGGGTAGCTAGTTTTAAACTGTAAATCCCCCAATTCAGAGTTCTGTTACTGAGTATATGTCTAGGGTAATAGGGTAAGTGTATGGGAGTGAGCAAGAGCAAGAGAAAGAGAAAGAGTGAAAGAGCGAGAGCAAGAGAGAGAGAGAGAGCAAGAGAGAGTGAGTGAGAGAGAGAGACACCAAAAGAGAGAGAGAGTGAGAGAGCAAGAGCAAGCAAGAGAGAGCAAGAGAGAGTGAGTGAGAGAGAGAGAGAGAGAGAAACCAAAAGAGAGTGAGAGAGCAAGAGCAAGAAAGAGAGAGGGTGAGAGAGCAAGAGCAAGAGAGAGAGAGTGAGAGAGCAAGAGCAAGAGAGAGAGAGTGAGAGAGCAAGAGCAAGAGAGAGAGAGTGAGAGAGCAAGAGCAAGAGAGAGAGAGTGAGAGAGCAAGAGCAAGAGAGAGAGAGCAAGAGAGAGAGAGAGAGAGCAAGAGCAAGAGAAAGAGTGAAAGAGCGAGAGCAAGAGCAAGAGAGAGAGAGAGCAAGAGAGAGTGAGAGAGAGAGAGATAAACCAAAAGAGAGAGAGAGTGAGAGAGCAAGAGAGAGAGAGTGAGAAAGCAAGAGCGAGAGAGAGAGAGTGAGAGAGCAAGAGCAAGAGAGAGTGAGCGACAGTGAGAGCCAGACAGAGAGCTAGAGAGAGCAAAAGAGTGAGCAAGAAAGAGAGAGAGAGAGTAAGACAGAGAGTGATGAGAAAGTTAGAGCAAGAGTGTGAGAGAGAATGAGAGCGAGAGAGAGAGAGAGAGAGAGAGAGAGAGTGAGAGAGTGGTGTAATTGTCGAGAAAGAAGACAAAACAGAGAAAGTGATAAAAGGGGAAAGTGTATGGGAGTGAGAGAGAGAGTGATAGAGAGAGAGAACGTGAAAGAGAGATAAAGAGTGGTGTAATTGTCGAGAAAGAAAACAAAACACAGAAAGTGAAAAAAGGGGGGAAAGTGTATGAGAGTGAGAAAGAGAGAGAGAGAGAGTGTGAAAGAGAGAGAGAATGAGAAAGCGAGAGAGAGCAAGATAGAGAGAGAGAGCAAAAGAGAGAGAGAGGGCAAAAGGGACAGACAAGGAATATATTCTTCTTATTGGACAGATCCAGAAAAAGCAGGTTATATGAGTCGGTCATGGCCCCCTTGTGTGCTGACTGGCTGTGTGTGTGTGTGTGTGTGTGTGTGTGTGTGTGTGTGTGTGTGTGTGTGTTTGCTGTGGCTATAGCGTTGGCTCCTCTCTGCTCGCTCTATTCACACTGTAGCCGAGGCTGCCGTGTAATTGGAAAGCACCCATATCTGCACGGCCTGGCGCTCTGCCTACGGCCCATATAATTGAAAGTGTGCTATGTGTCGTAAGTCCTGCATGGCTGTGGCATACAGGCCTCTCCCAGCAGCTGTTCCACCGCCCTGTTATAATCACCCAGCACTGTGCTCCTGCAGGGTGCACAGACACCTCTGTATGCACAGCTGGACGCACATCAAATTTCACATTTACGTACATATCTCACATCATAATTCATTCACTTTTACATTAGGGAAGCACTGATTACTTGGCAACTGCAATTTTTCAGTCAAAAATGGTGTAGAAAATAATTTCAGGGGCAGTTTTTCCAGACAGGGATTAAGCCTAATTTTGGACTCCACAGCATTTGCAATAGAAATTGTCAATTGAATGGAAAATAGAGTCTACAGCTAGTAGGGGTGGGTAATATGGCCATAAAATGATATCACAATATTTTAGGCTACATGTGCAATTACAATATTCCTAGCAATATGAAGTAGGTATAGATCCCTCTCTCAGAAGAAGTCTGCAGGTCGAGGTTCTCAACCAAAATTATTTTTTTTTTCACACTTGGAGTGTTTAAAGAGGTAGTCGAGTTCCAAGTGGAAATACAAAAGCACACAACAAGAGTTTAGGATAATAGCTCTCCTTTAGAATAGGAGTATAGTCTACAGTTAGTAGGGGTGGATGATATGGCCATAAACTGATATCACAATATTTCAGGCTAGATTTGCAATAACCATATTCCTAGCAATAAGACAAAACACTGATACAAATTTTTAATATTTGATATTTGAACTTTAACTTGCCATGGACAGTAGGTACAGATCCCTCCCTCAGAAGAAGTCTGCAGGCCGAGGTTCTCAACCAAAATGTTTTTTTTTTGCACCCTTGGAGTGTTTAAAGAGACAGTCGATATATAAGTGGAAATACAAAATCACACAAAAAAAGTTTTGGATAATAATCTCCCTTTTAGAATAGTAGTATAGTCTACATCTAGCAAGGGTGGATGATATGGCCATAAAATAATATCACAATATTTTAGGCTGCATTTGCCATAACGGTATTCCGAGCAATATGGTAAAACACTGATATATATTTTAAATATTTGATATTTGAACTTTGATTTGCCATGGACAGTAGGTACAGATCCCTCCATCAGACAAAGTCTACAGGCCGAGGTTCTTAACAACCGCAAAAACTAAATCAAATGCAGTGTTCAACTCAACTTATCATGTCTGGAGTCAGTTTTGTTATTTTACTACTTCTTCCCATGCTGGCAGTTTTCCAACTAAAACTAAAAGCTGTACAGGGCTAGAATAGTTACGTTAGTTGAGGTAATGTAGAGTTAGTGTCTGTTTCTTTACCAAAAAAATCAAATAAAAAATAAAAAATTAAAAGCCATATGTGTTTCAAATTAGTGGAAAGGTTTCAAATTAAAAGTCCTCTTTAGATTTCTGTAATTTCATGAAAATTTAGAAGCAATGGGCCACCACTGCAAAACATGTGGTAGAAACGGTATATTATGCTTTGTTGGTATGTAAAAAAATGTTTTTGTGTGCAATAAATATATTAATAAATACATATTATATAATATAAATTATAGTTTGGTAATTACCTTTTCTTAAAAAAAAATATATATACAGGCTTTCTATTCACTGAAAGTATTCTGTAAGACTGTGGCAATACAGAAGCAGTTGAGGCTATGGGTCTTATGTGTATAAAAAAATAATAATAATAATGGCATTTTACAGTAATAAAAGGAGAAAAGGGATTATGCATACTTCAGTGAGATTCTGCATATCGTAAGTAGAAGAGCTGCTCTAGTCGTGGTGAAAGTGCAGAGGCTTAAATCTCTCTCTCTCTGTTTAAACTTTGTTTTAAAGAAATTGGCAAGGGAATTGTAGCTGTAAAAGGAAAAAGATTGGTCTATAAAGCTGGTGCATTATCTCCCATACCCCTTATATTACATGCTTTATGACTGAACCACACTTTTACTAGTTTAACATCAGGTAAATCAATCTTGTATGTACACTAGCTGCATATTACAACTGTATGTATCATCGCTTTAAAGATTCACTCACTTTCCAACCATGTCAGCCTCACTAAGGCACTAAGTTTACACATCAGATAAAAGGGGCTAAAATCTCATTTTCTGACCAAAAATCTGATTTGTATTTAATGCTTGCATCTGTCGAAATGGTTCACTTATCGAAAGTGGCATGCATGCACAACAGAGCAATGCTTCACATTAAGTTTCACTTTAATCTTTAAGGCTGCAGCTGAGCTTATTCACAGAGAATTTTCTCCAGCCTCACTGAAAAGCACACATTATGTATGTATATTTTTCTTTGATCATGCAGCACGTGGCAAATAAATTACATTTACATTCACATTTACAATTACTGCATTTTAGCTGACACTTTTATCCAAAGCAACTTTGAATACAAGGTTATTCCTATTACAGAGTTGAGCCAATGTAGTGTTAGGAGTCTTGCCCAAGGTCTCTTATTGGTGTAGTGCAGAACTTAGTCTCTCAGACCTGGAATTGAATAATAATAATTATTATTATTATTGGAAAAAATGCAAGTCCAAATAATTATGAGGTCTGTTAACTTGTATTTCCACAACTTAAGTCCTCACTCACTGCTGTTGTCCATTTTCCCATCTTTTTTCCTTCTGTTTGATATTAAAAAAAGCATGAATTCCGAGTCACACTGCCACAAATCTGATATGTATGAGATTTCAATACCAATAATTATTGGTATTGGCTTCAATAATTGAAGTAATCCGAATTTGAACTGAAAATATCAGATACAGTGTGTTTTTGCTGTTTACACAGCCAGAAAATGGCATATGTGTGTCACAGTTAGCATAAAAGATTTAATTTGGGGTATCTTTACTGTACCTGATGTGTGAATATAGCCTACGAGCCCTGAGAAAAGTCCATCATGCCCCCATATATAATAAATATCCAGTCCGTATTCAGTCACTATAGTCTCTATTGGTGGAAATGGTGTTTAATATTATCAGAATGTTAGAATGTAATGAAAGGTAAATGAAAGTGCTTTTAAATTGAATATTGGCTCAGGACAGGCAGAGTTTTCCTTCAGATCCGGTACAGTGCATCTCGCCCCACGGGGCCGTTTGGCCCGGTTAGACCTCTCTTGCCCAAGCCAAAAATAACATCTCATTATTACTAGTTTTTGCAGAGGGAAACAGGATAAACATGACATCACAATGGCAAAAGCCTCGCTACAGTAAGAGAAGAAGAGATTTGCCTTTGCAAATTTTAGCATAATAAAAAAAAAGTGCTGTGCAGTGAAAATTACTGCTTTATTGTGTAATGGAAACCAGGGGCCACGGCATCTATAGTCAATCTAAAATATATATATATTTTATTTATTCACCGAACAGTGAACCAGCTGGCTTTTACCTCTCTGTTTGAATCTGGCTGTGTTACAGTTACATTGTGTTAACACTTCTTGATGAATGAACCCATGCAAATGCTCTAAAATCATTTTTATTGAAAGTTTAGAATGTTTTTTTTAACTTCTAAAATAAAGTTTCTGACCTGACGCAGCTGCCAAGGAACTACTATTTAACAGCAGAACACAATATCACAGCCCAATGTTTGAGCTTTTATTAGCATTGTACTATCAGGATATAGCATTTCAAAAGCTAGAAAGTGTTCATCTGTGACTTTATTTTAGTAAACGAAACAAAAAATACCTTTGTTTTAACTGATAAGTGCTAACATGTTAACAGTTAGCAGCCAAAATGAGGCTGAAGTTTGAAGCTTCTAATAAAACTCTGGTAACACTTTACTTGGTTGGTCCATTTTATGGTCTTATTTAACTGAACCCTATGTTGAATTTAAATGATTCCAAATAGAACCTAACCTTACACCTAACCCTAACCTTAACCCTTAATCAACCCTAAAATCTAACCCTACACCCAACCCTAACCTTAACCCTTAATCAACCCTAAAATCTAACCCTACACCTAACCCTAACCTTAACCCTTAATCAACCATAAAATATAACCCTACACCTAACCCTAACCTTAACCCTTAATCAACCATAAAATCTAACCCTACACCTAACCCTTACCCTAACCTTAACCCTTAATCAACCATAAAATCTAACCCTAACCCTAACCTTAACCCTTAATCAACCATAAAATCGAACCCTACACCTAACCCTAACCTTAACCCTTAATCAACCCTAAAATCTAACCCTACACCTAACCCTTACCCTAACCTTAACCCTTAATCAACCCTAAAATCTAACCCTACACCTAACCCTAACCTTAACGCTTAATCAACCATAAAATCTAACCCTACACCTAACCCTAACCTTAACCCTTAATCAACCATAAAATCTAACCCTACACCTAACCCTAACCTTAACCCTTAATCAACCATAAAATCTAACCCTACACCTAACCCTTACCCTAACCTTAACCCTTAATCAACCATAAAATCTAACCCTAACCCTAACCTTAACCCTTAATCAACCATAAAATCTAACCCTACACCTAACCCTAACCTTAACCCTTAATCAACCCTAAAATCTAACCCTACACCTAACCCTAACCTTAACCCTTAATCAACCCTAAAATCTAACCCTACACCTAACCCTAACCTTAACCCTTAATCAACCATAAAATCTAACCCTACACCTAACCCTAACCTTAACCCTTAATCAACCATAAAATCTAACCCTACACCTAACCCTAACCTTAACCCTTAATCAACCCTAAAATCTAACCCTACACCTAACCCTTACCCTAACCTTAACCCTTAATCAACCATAAAATCTAACCCTACACCTAACCCTTACCCTAACCTTAACCCTTAATCAACCATAAAATCTAACCCTACACCTAACCCTAACCTTAACCCTTAATCAACCATAAAATCCTTCCCTAAAGACGCTGAGAAAACTATTCCAGGTGACTGTCCCTCATGAAGACACTGAGATTAAAATACCAAGAGTGTGCAGATATGTCCTCAAAGATAAATGTGACACTTAGAAGAATCTAAAGTATAAAACATATCCTGTTTTTTAACAATAATTATGAATGTGTATTTGTATAGCTTTAATATCTTTAATATCTTAAATTTACAATGTAAGAAATTATAAAAAGAAAGAAAACACATTGAATGAGAGAAAGAGGTGTGTCTAGACTTTTGACTGGTACCATGTAGTGCTTACTAGAAACGAAGCCTCAGCTCTAATAATTAAAAATGAAGAATGAAGGTTCTGGCTTTGTCTAATCAAATAGCAATGCCAGTTTCCATTAAAAACTACAAAAGACAAGCCAATTCAGTCTGGAGATACACAATCAAATATTACCGTGTTACACAGTAGTGTAATGTAGTGTAGTGTGTGTGTGTGTGAGAGAGAGAGAGAGAGAGAGAGAGAGAGAAAGACAATGTGTGTATGAATAGAAACATTCACAGAGCTTCACAAGAAAAAGCAAGGCTAATAAGGCAACACCATAAATAACAAAGATACCATCTTATTAAACAGCAGCTGGATGAGGAAATCTGATATTTATATTTATAAAAGCTCTGTTCTGGATCCTCCAGCAGCTCACAGTGAGGATAATGGCAGGGGAAGTGCAGCTGGGTGATTTGTGTAAGAGATGATGCAGCATTAAAGCCTCTCAGCAGGTCTCCGGCTCTAGGCTTCTCCTTATCTAAAGGGATCTGAGGGTTTTGTCTGATGTCTGTGGTTTTTGGCCACGTGCCACCAGCCAGCCGAGCACACCGAGCCAAATCAGAGGTTAAAAGGTCCATCCTGGCCCGACCTCTCATAACGACCACACGGCCAGCGTTTTTCCACCAGCCAATCAAGCCATTGACAATTAAAGTAATGGTCAGAGTCATTCATCAATAGCTTCTAATGTGACACAGAGGACAGTGAGCCGAGCTGTAAAATTTAATTATTACCATCACCGTTATTACCCAGACATCAAAACCACTTTAAAATAAGGTCCTTTATAAAGGGTTTAGAAATAGTTTATAATGGAATTTATTACTTAGGTTGTAAATACTTAAAGGTCTCCTTTGATAAAATCCACTTTTTATCTCAACAAATATCTCCACTTTTGTCATTTTTTAGTTTACTACATGATTTAAAAGTACAAACTGTTCCTTACACTGTGCCAAAATTTCTTGATGAACGGACCAGTAAAAATACTTTAAATTAACATGAAATAAACTCTTTTTACATTGACCTCCATTTAAAAAAAAATTAGAAGGTTTTTTCTCTCTCCTGTAAAGTTGCTGTTTTGGAGATACTTGTTTTTCTTTGGAAAGCGATGACATGCATACAGCACATGAAACTCTTCCTCAACCTTCCTCATTGTCTGCAGTAGTTAGTAAAAGGAAATGTTCAGAAAAACAAACAGCTTGGGACCGCCCACAGGCAGAGCTGAAGCCATGCAGTGATGATCTCGTCAGATAGGAGTTAACAGAGTTAGGAACAGCATGGCAGTTCATTCCTGCGTTATTTGCGCGAATATCACATCAGTGTTATACTGTATGCTTGACCCAGTAATTCAGAGCTAAGGAACAAACGGTTAGAATTTGTCTATAAAACACCACCAGTGAAGTACAGCTGACCGTAGGTACGGTTTAGAACAGTTCTGTTTACACTAGTTAAAAGTAAAAATCCACCCACTATACTTTCTGGTCCTGGACTAGCCACCTCTGTGTGTAACGGTAGGTTAACATAGGATCTCCGGTGGATTTTGCGTTTTCAAAGACTCTAAGACTAGGTCAGTGGCTAAACTGCACTTAGCAGGGCATTATTACACATGTTGTAAAGTAACATATGACATTGCAAAGACTGTTATTAGTGTAAAATGTCTTTATTTTAACTGTTGTTTGTCTTACCGTTAGCCAATCAGAGGCGATATGTTTACATGTATAAATATTAATGAAAAAGAGCCGAAATCCTATTATTCCCCCTAATTAAAAAACATGCATAGAAAGGGTAACAGTTACCTGTCATTTGCCAAATAGTAATTCCACCTATATTTACAGACTAATCTTATTTTGTTATGATTTTAATTTTCCAATAAAATAATATTAAAAGTCAGTTTAGTCATGTAACATGTTGTTATACAGTACCAGTCAAAAGTTAGGACACACCTTCTCATTCAATATATTCAATATTTTACTACATTGTAAATAAATACTGAAGTGATCCAGATTATGAAGGAACACATAAGGAATCATGTAGTAACTTAAAAGAGTTAAACAAACCAAAATACTCTGGGGAGCTGTTAACTTGTGGTCTATGAACTTATCCTGTACAACAAAGGAAACTCTTGCTTTTCCTTTCCTGAGGTGGTCCTGATGAGAGCCAGTTTCATCATTGTAATTGTTTTAATGGTCTTTGAGGTGACTACACTTTTTTTTTCTTTACTTAGTTTTTTTTCTTAGGTTTTGACATAATATGGATTAGAACATTAATCTAACAGGGTTATTCACTGTATACCTACTTTAAATAAACTAAAATATAAAACATATTCTGGTTTGTTTAACACTTTTTTGCTTTCTACATGATTCCATATGTTTTTCTTTATAGTATGAATGATTTTAGTATTAATCTACAATGCAGAACATTTTAAAATAATGAAAAAACACTGAATTTAAGGTGTATGTAACTTTGGACTGGTACTGTATACCATTTTATGCTTTAAGTTAATTAACCCCTTTATACACTAATTATAAATCGTTTATACTTTAAATATTTTAAAGTGGTACCCAGACATTTACTTCATAAAATAGCAGGCAATGAGTTTTTTATTCAGAGTAAAAAATCTCAAAGCTCTCAGTTTATCAGCTTTTCTTACAATGTCTTATTTCCTTTATTAATATCTGCTTGCTCTATACCGTTTGATATATTCTAAGCGATATTTTTTTAACAGTATGTATTAACGCTCTATGGCGTCTCTGATATCTCTTACCTTATCATCAAAACACAAATCAATAAAAGCCCTTTCTGTAATGGCAGGATTCAGAAAGCTCTCCTAAACTCACTCAATAGAGGGTCTGCACTGCTGTAACGTGTGAATACATCATTTCACGCACTGCCTGGTAAAATCAAATGTGCAGCAATCAAACGCATTTAAATGGGGCCGTGTTAAATGAGTCAGGCTGAGAGAGCAGCTCAGAAAAGAGTGCTCCTGCACAGTTGGGTGTGTGAACACACACTGAACACACACTGAACACACACTGAACACACCAAACTCCACTGATCAAACTGCAGCCCTCTGTGCTTCTCCTAGCCAATTAAACACACCTTAACAAAATCACCTCTCTGTGTTTCTTTACTTTCAACTTTAACTTTCTTAATATTAATAAAGAGAGAGAGGAGAGAGAGAGAGAGATGTACACACAGATACTCTGCCCGAGCCTGAGCTCGACCCAATGCCCAACATGAACCAGGGCCTGGACGAGATTTTAGAAAAGAAGGTGTGAGAAAATGGTCTGTGGTGTAGGCCTATATTTGTAATGTAATGTTATTTTACAATTTTTCCACATTGTATACACACAAAATATGGAACTATGCACACAAATACGAAAACATGAAGCTCACGTGTTACATTGTGACTCCAAACTGCTAAACTCTAAACACAATTCCACATGATCTCACTCAAATATCATTCTAAATCACATTCTCTTTTTAGAACTATATTTGTTACAGATGCATATTTATATTATATTTCTGTCACATCAGTCACTTTCATAATCAATGTCATTGCACATTGCACTTTGCTCTGTTAATTATTTAATGAACATTTGCAACATCTACTGCACTGCTCCGTTTACAGATAGATTTTTACCTTATATAGTAAGTTCTTTTATGGCCTTATACATTTTCTATTCTTCTGTGTTTTAATTTATGTTTGAATATATTTCTTATTGTATTGTGTTGTTGCTGCTGGATGCCTAAATAAAAATATATCTATCTGTCTGTCTGTCTATCTATCTATCTATCTATCTATCTAGCTAGCTAGCTAGCTAGCTAGCTTTACAAATCACTAAACACAAATTTCATCATTAAATACACCTTGCTCACCTAAGAGTCATTGACCTTTAAATATATAAATAATAAATACATTTCTGTTACTTCTTTGGATGTGAACTGATTTTCCTCAAAATGTTTATCATTGTACTTACATAAGTGAAAATTACAGTTTCCACAAAGCACAAATTTCCAGTTTGTGTTGAGAGTTTTGAGAAACTGAGCCAAGTTTCTAGAAATGCGCTTAAACATTTGGGGAAAACTGTAATTTTATATAAAGCTATGGCGTGATAATCACAATATAGCAAATTAAATAAATCACACTAGAGTCTTAAAATAACTCTGAAAGACTACAGAAAGAGACAGAGTGCTAGAGAGAGAGTGAGACAGTGAGAAAACACTACGATAGGGAGAAAGAAAGAGAGAGAGAGAAATGAGAGAGAGAAACAGGGAGAAAGACAGTGAAAAAGGTGTTTAAGAAGTGGTACAATGAGGGAGAGAGAGAGGCAGAGAGAAGGGGGATATATGGAGAGATAGATACAGAGAGAATTTTATGGAGAGAAAAGTGTAAGAGAGGAAATGAGAGAGAGAGATGTGTGACAGAGGTGAGAGTAAGATATAGTGAGAGACAGATAGTGATAAAGAGAGAAGTGTGAAGTGTGTGTGAGAGAGAGAGAGAGAGAGAGAGAGAGAGAGAGAGAGAGAGAGAGAGAGAGGAGGGGTTAAAAAAGAGACTAAAGTGACAGAGGGGAGAGTGAAATATAGGGGTATGGAGAGATATAGGGAAAGACAGAGAGAGAGAGAAGGAGTGATAATGCTTTTAAGAAAAAATAGAAAGAAAGATAAAGTAAGACATTATTGTGAAACAGAGACAGAGAAAAAGACAGAGAAATTGTTGAGAAAAACAGAGACATAAAATTAAATATTTTGAGAGATAGGGAGAGAGAGAAAGACAGAAAGTGAGAAAATCTGAGAAAATGTTGAGAGATAAAAAGAGAATGAGAGAGAGAAAGATAAATTGACATCTTTTTAAGAGAGAGAAAGAGAGACAGAAAGAGAGCGACAGAAAGAGAGATAATGTGAGAGATTATTGTAAAAGAGAGTCAGAGAGAGAGAGACAGAAAGAGAGAAGAAATAAATTGAGAATTGTTGAAAGACAGATAGAATGAGAGATAGAAAGATAACATAATAGATTTGTGAGAGAGATAAAGAGAGACAAAGAGAAAAAAATTGATAAACTGAAAATGTGTTGAGTGCTGATAGAGTGAGAATGAGAGAGAAAAATAAAGTGGGTGATTTTTAAATGAGAAAGAGAGAAAGAAAAAAGAAAGGAAGGGACAGAAAGAGTAAGAGAAGAGAAAGAGACAAAAAGAAAGAGAGAGACAAAGATGGAGATAGTTGAGAGATTGAGAGAGAATGAGAGTGAGAAATATAAAATGAGAGATTGTTGAGAGATACAGAGAGAAAGAAAGGGAAAAAGATAAAATGGAAGATTTCTAGGAAAAAGAAAGAGAGACAGAAAGAGAGTGAGAGAGACAAAGTGAGAGATTGCTGAGAGAGAGGTTACACTGGCAAGAAAAAAGCAGATGTAAAATGAGGAAAAATGGACAGAAAAAGAAAGAAAGAGAGCAGAAATGAGAGAGAGAGAGAGTAAGATGAATAAGCGCAAGAGTGAGACGGGTGAGGTGAGGTGACAGTGTTGTGGTGTGTTAAATGTAGACTAATTAAAAACAGAGCAATCAGGGGTTTGTGCAGGCCTGCGTCCGCCTCCACCCCCTCCAGCCTGACTACAGGGGATTTGAGGAATTGAAAATGGGGGGTTGGAGGGGTTGTGTGGGGGGGTGGAGGTACTTAACAAAAGCAGGAGAAAAAGAACGGAGGCACAGAGTGTGCAGCGCGACAAAATCAAATCAGGCCTACAAAAGAAATAATTACATGTTTTCTCATAATATTGGACAGAGCAGCGATCCCACAGTTTAACTTTTAATTGGAATGACTCACTAAACCTGGAACTGGAGCACAGCAAATAACACCATGACCAGACGAGCAATCTAGAAACGGAATCATTAAAACAAGCCGCTGGGAAAGAAAGGGCTGTAATGGCTTCAGGAAACTTTATCTGGGGTGAGCAAATCCCTTCTAATGTTTTCTTTCTCCCAGCAGAATCAGAGGAACATTTAAGCAAAAGACTTTCAGCCAGGCAACAATCGACGCCGTGAGTGATGCAAAATGGTGAAACTCGGGCAAAATCCTCTCCTTTATGGAGCACGTTCAAAACTAAAGTCTCACTTCCAGTCTGCAGCAGTCGTCTGTGCTCAGGGACTCCTGTGGAATCTGGTTGGCTGAAGGAGCTGCACTCATGCAATACGCTGAAAAAGTGACGCATTTACTGCATTCAGAGGTGTGAGAGTGGGAGAGGTGGCACCTAAAAAAGTCAAACCTTACGTTGAAATAAAGGTGGGAATATAGACAAGGTCTTACAACTGTTACAATTTGCCCACATTAACAATAATGTAGTTATCATGATACTGTGATTCTGTTCAAACATATTTTAGGACCATATCTTAGAGCACCTATGCGTCACAAATCACAAAATCAATATTTTGTCCCACACCTAAAATGGAAACACAGTTCAACAATTAAATATAATGGAAATACAAAAAGTAATGTTTGTCACAATAACAACAATGTACAGTGAATAAAAGCAAATTCAAAATTGCATTATCCATATGCAACAATAGATAGATCTCTACACTGTGAACTGTGCTCACATTACATAACAAGGCTGGAGGTAGAGTAAGGTAGAGCAAGTTAGAATGAGGTAGAGTGAGGTAGAGATGGTGTAATGGGTTGGAGTGCTACAGATAGGTGGCACTCCAGCCCAGAGAGTTGTAGAACCCAGTGGCAGAACAGTAGATCTCAAAGCAGGTAAACTCAAGAAAAAAGGGAAATAATGATAATAATAATAATAATTAATTATACATAATCATTAATATATATAAATATATATTAATAGGATATATAATATTATAATAATAAAATTATATGTATACATATGTATGCATGTATATATATATATATATATATATATATGTCCTTATTAAACCCCGCTCCACGTGGGGATCGAACCCAGGCTGTCGCGGTCGCAGCCCAGTGCTCTAACCGCTGCACCAGCGAGCGGATTGGGATGCGGCCGCTTTATTCGCCCTTAGAGCCTCTGCCGAAAGGGGCGGAGCAACGAAAACGGGCGGAGGACGAAAACGGGTGCAAAACAAAGCCACGCCTAGCGTGAGTGAAATAGTGGGGGAGAATGTAAACAAGACTCGCCGCGGAAGCTAACGGCTACCTCTTATAAGACGAGGTGAAGAACAAAAGAGCTTCCAAAGGAAACGAAACTTAACTAAGGAGTTTGTGGATTATATGCTGTTCCACCAGAGAGGGGAGGAACAGCGGGGGGAAAAGAGAGGTGAGCAATCCGCGCCTCGCGGCTGCTACACACACACACACACACAGGAGAGAGCACACAGCTCCACCAGACTCGAGAGGGAGAGGAAAGGGATAGAGGAAGATACTTATGCGGGAGAGGCACGCCAGCGATGCTGATCAATGCTCTCTCCAAAGGGACAGCAGGAAAAGAAAGAGAAAAAGAGCCGAGGCTCGCTCGAAAAACGGGCATAGATTCGCTCTCACAAGCTTCAAAGATCCAGCCCCGAGGACCTGAATCTCAGGGTTTATATAGGGGCAAACCCAGGTGGAGTGGATCAGGTCTGATTAGGGGCTCAAGACCTCCCCCTGGCGGCCGAAGAAGCCCTCGGCCGGCCCCTAGCCATTACAGATGGTTTATTAATGAGAGCAATGCAGGGCATGGTCAAAACGTTCAGGGTCAATACCAGTATACAGCAGCAATGGAGAGTTAACATACCATAAACAAGATTCAGAGCAGATGTTAAAAGTCAGAAAAACAAAATGAGATCATACATGAGAGGGTGTATATATATATATATATATATATATATATATATATATATATATATATATATATATATATCCTGTTCATGTGGCTTGGCATCAGCTACTGCATAGTCGCTGCGCTTTCCTCCGAGCGTTAGCCCTGTGATGCTAGCTCAAAAAGAGGCGGAGTCTGACTTCACATGTGTCGGAGGAGGTGTGTGCTTTTCTTCACTCTTTGGTGTTGGGGCATCACTAGTAATAGCCGGAGTTCTAATGAGTGGGTTGGATAACTGGCCTTGTAAATTGGGGAGAAAAAAAAAAAGACAATAATATGTTTTATTGCAATTCTTTCTCGAATTGTATCGTCAATATATCTTCAAGGTATAAACAGCTATTGTGACAGACCTTGTACAGCTAGTATGTTGTTAGTCACACTAGCGAAAAGTATCACAATAAGATAAAATGCTGTCATCCTGTCGATTCAGCCCACGTGAAAGTGATAAAAACAGCTGAATCAGGTAAATACGTGAAGTGAGTGTAGTATCCAGCAGCACTTAACTGACTACACTTAAATGCAGCTCTGTGTTTTACTGCAGCCGGATACTTGACACCAGCCTGTGTCAGAGCGAACTCTGAACAGCTAAAACGTTTGATTCAACATTTGACACAAAATAGATCTCAGCGAGGACACATTTGCATTTGTTATTTCTGAGTTATATTAGAGTCACGCCACACGCGTGATATACTGCTGCCTGGAAATACGCACACTCTGAGCACGGAATAAATCACTCCTTCTGCCGGAGAGAAGTGCACGGGCGCATCTCGAGTAAAAGGCCAGCTTTACTCTTCGACTCTCTGACTGTACTTTGATGGTTGCACATTAGAGGAGAGTTCAAAGTGAAAATATTCAACCTTCAGAAGACATAAGAGAACATTTCCAAACAAAGCCTGGAGTAATAAACCTGTCGGCTCTAGTTAGATATGCTATCCCTCACTGAAGGCTGTTTATTCTCCTTCTCTCCTGTGTCAGCTTTTCCTGGCATTCCCCCATTCCTTCATCCAAAGCCTTTCATCCTGCTTACTACACATCAGTCCATCACTCACCTTAAACAGGACTAGCTGCTTGATATATTAGATGGCCTTTGCAACGCTGCTACGTGCCGGGGTCTGAACGTTTCACAAGTCAAGGGCACTGCAGATGTACTGCAACAAATAACAGCAATCTGATTTTATAACCTCGCATACAAGCTTTTATTTGCGCTATAATACCCGGCCGCCGCTGCCGTCACAGTATTTTATTGAGCAGGTAGGAATATGACTGAGAGGAACAGGTACTGTCCAAGAGAAGGAGGCATGAGCTTGATTTATGCATCAATTCCTGATCTGCTGGAGGGAGGAGCACAGGGCAGAATCATCACAATTACTTTACCCTGTGAGGGATGGTGTCAAACCCAAAAGATGTACGACGTGGAAAGCATCTCCATCTCGCCTCGGGCCAACTTTATCAAACGCAATCAGACGCAATCAAACAGAAGCCCTGAACTAAAACTAAAAGAGCAGCTCCTAATTCCGGCTGCGATACATCAAATAAAAAACTAATGAAGCAAATCAGACATTCTTTCTTTTAAATCACTTGATTTTTTTTTGTAAAAGGAAAAAAATCAAGGTGGTTGGGAGCTAGGTTGGGGTGATATAGCCCTAAAATAATATCTCGATATTTCACTGTAATTAAAACAATTATTTTCCTATCCATATGAAAAACACAAATCCATTTAATTAATTATGGTAATATAATGTCACGCATGGTGCTGTCTCTCCTACACTCTGCTCTCCCTGCGATCTCCAGTCTCTGGATTCAATACCTGTGAACTGATGCACTGCCACTATGATCTAAAGATCTTCTCCATCAGCAGCCAGAGTCAGAGAGAGAAGGTGCTATATAAGTGTAATTGTAAGTAAGTTAGTAAGTAAGTAAGTAAGTAGTGATGGGCATAAACATAAATATATGTTTTCTGTTCTTCTTGCTGCTAAATGCTAATTATGGGCTGTTTTTACAGAAAATTGTATAAATATCTCTTATTTACCAGCAATCATTATTGATCTCAAGCTTAAGTGTTTTATACTATCTATGCTTTCTGTGTGCATTCAGACACCATCTCCACACTCATCCACTCATCAATTGGATTTGGATTTGTATATTGAGGATTTACATTCATAAACATAAAGACCTGTATCTGTCTGTAATGTGAACAAATCTATGTGTAATTATTTACGTGTTTGCCAGCTAGTTTTGGCAGCACCGTACATAACAGCTACAATGCAGGACATGCAATATCAGAGGTGGACGGTTGCAGAAGTCAAAAAGGTGCTATATAAGTGTAATATAAGTAAGTAAGTAAGTAAGTAGTGTTGGGTATAAACATAAATATATGTTTTCTGTACATTTACCAGCAATCAATATTAATCTTAATATTGTTTGAACAGTAGATTAAGTGGATTGGATGGAGTGTGCATTCAGACTCATCCACTCATCAATTGGATTTGGATTTGTGTATTGAGGTATTACATTCTTAAACATAAAGACCTGTATCTGTCTGTAATGTGAACGAATCTGTGTGTTATTATCAGAGGTGAACGGTTGTTTCCGGTTGAGAGTATGCTGTGTGTGATTGGCTGCCGCTTCTCATCACTGTGTGTGGAATGTATCGATAATCGCTTTGAGTGGCAGAAAGGCGCTATAAAGTGTAATTGTAAGTAAGTAAGTAAGTAAGTAGTAATGGGTATAAACATATAAACATACTTTTTCAATACCAATACTTTAATATCTCATAATTTTACACAACTTCTCCACACTTATTCTCTCAGCCCATTCATCCATATGTGTAGCGGAAACACACTGGTGGGAAGGGAGCATGTGTCTAGTTCTTGTTGTAGAAGCAGTCAGATCTGCTGGCAGGTGATAAAAGGAGGCTGACAAAGCATGAGACCTGCCAGAGGAGAGGAAGAGGAAGAGGGAGGAGGCCTGACAGCAGCTCCTGTCCAGCCAGCGTCCAGCGCCCAGCGTCCTGCGCTGCTCCCTGGCCGGCCTTGTGCGTGGGACCGGGGTGATCCATCACATCGGCCCTGCCATGCTTCTGGAGCCCGGTCTGAAAGACGAGCCACGATGCCATGGGTGAGCGTCCCACGGGCCCGGAGGAGAGAGGCACTTTGAAAAAGGTTCAGAAGGTCTGAATGGAATCGAATCTACTTGGCCCTGACAGAGGCAGCTGCTCAGCAGAGCACGGACGGCACTTTGAGAGCGAGCACAAAGGCTCTAATCAGTGCAGATACCTGGCCAGGCACAAAGATACAAAGATAGCCAGGATGGAGCACGGCGAATAGAATTCAGAAGCAAAAAAAAAAAAAAGGGAAAAAGATCTGGCCCGTGCTTCAAGGATTTATGGAGGGAGCACTGAAGGACATCCAGGGGGCTTTTAATCACTGGGAGAAATACAGTTTTGACAAAGACAGCTGAACACTGAGGTCGGAGGAGAGGAGAAGAGAAGTAGACAGCCGGCACACAGGCCTCACATAAAAGCCACAACTGTGAAGAGAATACTGGCCAATGAATTTTTATGTCTGAGTGTTTGTGTCTCTGTGTGTGTGAGTGTGTGTGCATGTGTTGTGTGTGCGAGACAGAGAGAGAGACTGTGGAAAGGAGATATTGGGATTGCTCTGCAGGACTCAGTCAGCTCCCAACGACACAATGCATGCTGCCAGTCTTGTCTTGTAGCTACATTATAATGATACTTCACTGTTTACTGTTTCCCAGCCTAATCTCTATCTGCCACATGTGCAGCATTCAGTCCATTACCACATTCTCCTCTCTACCCAGAAACAGAACAGAACTCCTATGGACTCGAAACACTTTGTGACAACTGTGCGTGTGTTTATATGTTATAAGGATTCTCACTTCCTCACGCCATCAAACTGACCACCTGTAGTATTTCTGAATAGCATCCCTGATGATACGATATTAATACAACAGATAGAAGAGACTAGGGTAAGAAGAGCTAGAGCTGTCCAAGTTAAACGTGTTAACACACACACACACATACATACATACATACAATGAATCAATTTCTGCCATAAGTTGCTGTTGTTTTCCTTGGTTTATCTGTTCGACATCTGTCACTTAGTACACCAGTGATGACTTTCTTCTTCAGAACATTTCAAACGGTTGTACTGGATATGGATCTGATTGATATCTTCTTCTCTCAGCTTCACAACTGCATGTTTTCCACCCATAGACAGTTTAAAAAACGGTCAAAAACTGTCCAAGTTAACGTATTAACACACACACACATACACACAATTAATCAATTTCTGCCATAAGTTGCTGTTGTTTTTCTTGGTCTACCTGTTCGACATCTGTCACTTAGTACACCAGTGATGACGTTCTTCTTCATGACATTTCAAACGGTTGTACTGGATATGGATCTGATTGATATCTTCTTCTCTCAGCTTCACAACTGCATATTTTCCACCCATAGACAGTTTAAAAAACTGTCAAAAACTGTCCAAGTTAACATGTTAACACACACACAATTAATGTGGAAACAGCACTTTTACAGCACTTACTATGTTTCTGTTATAAGCTGCTGTGGTTTTCCTTGGTCTGCCTGTTCGACATCTGTTACTTAGTACACCAGTGATGACTTTATTCTTCAGCACATTCCAAACAGTTGTACTGGAAATGGCATATATTTGTGCTCTAATGGCTCTGACTGATTTTCTATCTTCTTCTCTTAGCTTCACAACTACATGTTTTTTACCCATAGACAGCGCTCAGTTTTTCATGTTTACTTCTCTAACTATATTGTACATGCACAGTATGCACAGTGTAGACGTTCAGCACTATTTATTACTTGAATAATCAATATATCAAGACAAACCTGCGCCAAAAACAAAACCAGTACTTTTGCTTACAAGAAAAATGGGTGGATTTAAACAAAAAGTGCTATCTTCTGAATGCAAGCAGCTGGTGGAGCAATGGAGACTTCAGAAGAGGAAACTCAGAGCTCAGAAGCGCATTCACTCAAAGTAAAACCAAGGAAACGAAGGAGAAATTTTTAACTGAGCCTCTCTCTCTCTCTCTCATAACCTGGAATTGTATTCATCCGCTCTAAAAGGAGACCGCATCACACCCACCCAGTTTAAAATGACTCTTCCTCATGCTCACTGCAATTACCCATTCTCACCAGAGAGGGCCCTAAATCCCCCAAATCCCAAAACTTACAGACATCAGCTTTAAGTGCTTACAAAGACTTACAAAAATCAAAAGTGTGATGAATCGTTTGCCACCACTATTAAAAACCCTAGCAATCCCAGTATTCCTTTAAACAGGTCAAAAACCCTGAAAACCTTCCTACCCTGCAATCACAGCACCAACACCCCGAGGAGCCTAAAGCTGATCCTGCAGTGATGGATCCTTCAGGGAGCTCTGTGTGTGAGCTCGGCGTGAGACAGCGGCCCGCTGATGAGAGACGACCCGATCCCAGCCATCGCAAACTGCAGGACACAGCCGCAGAGGCACGGCCGCTGGAGACGCCTCATCAGGAGCAGAAACCCAACCACTTACAGACTGCTCACAGCCTAAACTCCAGGGGCAAGGCAGGAAATACTTCAGCAGAATGTCAAAAAACCATGCAGCATGCGTGAACACAGCAACATAGCTAGCCATTCTGATAAATGAAAGAAAGAAATATAAGAATAAAGCACAGGGATGTGTGAATATAAAGTGATTAATTAAATTAAATTAATCTTCATTAAAATGCACTTGGGGTTAATGGGGATTTTTTTGTATCAGGATTATATCTGGATACAGCCAAGCCACATAAAATATAATTTAATGATATATAAAGACTTTTTAATGATTCACAATATTTATTGCAATTTGTTTGAGAGAGGAGACATTTTTTTTTTACTTTTTTAACTGTTTTAGGTCATTACCCAATTAAACAGGATTTTTAACACACTTCCTGTAATAAAATGTACAGTTATAAGTCATATACCCCTATAAACAATCCGAACTCAAAAAGAAAATGCATCTATCCATTTCTGTGAATCAGCTGAAAGAGTTTAGGTGTCAGAAATCACATGCTTCTATAAGCCGTTTGGATGCAATAAGAAAACAGGCATAGAACCACCCTGGCTCCGCCCCTCACCAATCAACCCTAGACCATAGACATATTATAACTTGAGTAAAAAGTTTTATAATATGTCCCCTTTAAAAATTATAATACGATATAATAAATATAATAAGACAATTTACCACAAAATGCTAAAATATCATTATTTTGCCCAACTATAGTGTAGATGTATTTAAAATAGATACAAATCTAATCACTAAAACCACTTCAGGAGGTGGCCTGAGGTGTATTTGAGCCATTTTATAGCAGTGTAAATGTATATGTCTCTCTAAGATCAGTAATAAGGGATATTCTGAATGTTTGGCAACCAAAAATTATCCAGCTTCATGAATACCAGTGATATATGCTG
Organism: Astyanax mexicanus; assembly: GCF_023375975.1. Taxonomy (NCBI): domain Eukaryota; kingdom Metazoa; phylum Chordata; class Actinopteri; order Characiformes; family Acestrorhamphidae; genus Astyanax; species Astyanax mexicanus. The sequence continues at coordinate 5,926,487 of NC_064424.1, read as the reverse complement.
CAAATATATAATATATAAAGTGCTAATTTGCATATTCCATGCCAAATAGTAAAATTTCGATCTGATTAATCAGAGATTAATTGAATTTTCAAAGTGTAAAGAAATGTGACTAAAATCTAAGTGTGGCTAAAACGTTATCAGGAGATAATTCAGATACTTGTCTCATAAAGTGACCAGGTGTAAACAGGGTCTAAGATGCTGTAAAAGGTAACAGTGCCAATGCCACAGGGTGGCATCGATTACAGGTGGTACAAAGCCCTCTAGCATTGGACTGCAGAGCTGTGGAATCTTGTTCTTCAGAAAAATCAAGCTAAATCCAATAACTCTGTTATGAGATGGAGTGGTGTTTGTGATCCATCACCCAATATTACCGATCTCACTAATGCTCTTGAGGCTGAATCCAATCAAATCATTACAGAAAAGTTCCAGCATCAAGGGTAAAGACTTTATGTAATTGTTGAAGTGGTTACTGCAGCAGAGTCGGGACCCAGGGCTTTGTCTTACATGCTGTAAAAGGCACATCGTAATGCTCATTGCTATCTTACAACCCGACAACAGTCTGTTTTCACTCTTTCCACCTGACTCGTTTAAACAGCAACAGTGCTCACAAGAAATGAATATATCTACACCGATGGCCGTGGTGGATTTAACATGAGTTGTGTTCAGGTACATTTCTGGTGTACTGCTATTTTGGCAATGGAAAACGCAGGTGCACCAGTGACCGAATACAACCTAGACAGACGTCAACAGTCTGACACATAGAAACAGACAACAGACAACACATAGAAATAGCATTTACTTGAATTGCAAGTACAAAGAATGACAAGTGACCCTCTGATTCATTTATTTCATGTTACGCCCAAAATTAACCACACCCATGATTAATTAAAATAATTAGTGCATGCCTTTTGTGTGTTTTGAGCCGCACAAGGCAAACTTTTCCCATTGTTACGATAGCAAAGACATACTGACATGTTCTAAATCAAGCTGCGCAGCTTAAGCGCCTATAGATCACTAAAATAGGGCCCACTGTCTCTAATAATAGACTTGTTTGAAGACACTTTTGTATATATATAGTGAGATATCACTTGTCTGTTGAAGGCATGGACAATTCTAGCCAGAAACTGTCGGTCATGGTCATTACCACTCACTGTACTGTCCACTGCATATAGTATGCACTATTAGACCATATTTAAACTCCAATAATTCAAGTTGCCTTGCCATGAGAATGCTAGCCAGCATGTAAGCTCATTCAGAAGATAACACCACACAACTTATACAGTGTGGACATTCCCAAACCATCCCCTGAGGTAACATTTCATGATTAGTTTAAATGATACTACTGTAACATGATTCTGGAAATTTCGGAAAATTAGATTCTATTTCTGTTTTTATTTATATACTCATAATTTATAAAGAAATAAACACTATGTTTGGTTAAACCAATGTTTTTTTTCAGTCCCACTTATATAAAATAAGTGTCTCTAATAATAGTGTAGTTACACATTAACTAACCATGTAATAACATTATAACTACAGGTGAAGTATGCATTGCTATAGTTGCATATGTGTCACTGTAAATGTTGACCTGTGTGTAATAGGGTGAGTGTAATTACATGTAATAAGACAGGCTGTATGGATGCATATGTTGCACAACTGTGTCAACATACAGTAGCTGAATGCTACTATAATGAATGCTATCATAATGTTACTATAATAACAGCTGAATGCTAATAAATATGTTATTACAGTGTGCATAATTACAAAAATCTGTAATTCATCTCTAATAATATGTGATTCACCAATGGTTATTATATTTTTTTATTATTGCATGGATTGTTAATTACGTGTAACTAAACAGTCATTAGAGACACTTTAGGTCTTTAAATTGGGATCATATTTCCTGTGATGTTAAATTTAAACTGAATGCACAGCACAGAACAATAGCTTCTGATTTGCACACACACTCAGATATCTCTGGTACTCAGTGAGCAGAGAGGCTAGTATTAAATATGGCTGTTCTCACTCCAGCTGCGTGTATCTGAATACAGCGCTGATAGCTGATGAAGGAGATAGCATCCTGTCAATCAGAGCTGCTGTAAGTAGGCAGCAGATTAACCCTGCAATTCCCCAGGCCTTTTCCTTTCTCCCACACCGTGCACCATGCCCATCTCCTCCTCCCTCCATCAAACAGCTCCTGATCACCAGAGACTTCTCACCTCCATCTCCCTCCTGCTGGAGCTGCCTGCAGGAGGCCACGGCTGATTCAGCAGCAGAGCTGGATGATGTACTGTCCATATAGCCGATATCACCACATCAAATAACTGTACTGAACCTTAGATTCTAAGCTGTGTATCTAGATAACAAGAAAGCAACTATAGAACAGGGGTCCAGATGTGGCCTGCAAGCATGAAACATCTGACCTGTGAGGTTGTTGTTGAACTATAATGAACAATAATGAAAAAAAAAAAAAAATAATAATAATAATAATAATAATAATAATAAAATAAATAAAATGCTTCTCTGATGAGCTTTTGTTTTCATTCCTCCCCTGTCTCTCTGTCGTGCTCGCCATGACTTTAGTTCTCGTCTTTCCACTCGTTCTTGGGCTCCCTATGTCCTTATAAGGTCATTTTTCCTGGTTGTGTCCCAATTCACTAGCCTGGGCAGTGGTAGTGTATTGGACAGTGACCCTGAAGACACGGTGTGTTTATTTATTATTTATTCTTTTCTTTCTTCTTGAGTTTACCTGCTTTGAATTCAACTATTCTGCAGTTGGGTTCAACAACCCTCTGGGCTGGAGAGCTACTAGTCTGACTTCATTTTCCAAAACAGAATTTGACACTGCTCCTTATATAATCCAGTGCGCCTTATGTATGAATTTTATCAGTCAGGTATTAAGGAGCAGTTGGACTAAAAGTATAAAAAGTATTAAAGTATCTTGGACTGTCTGCGTTTTGCCATGTTAAAACAAGCCACGTGGGACGAACCACAAATTGATAGTGCACTGTGGTTTGCAGCTAATGCTAATGCTGCTGCACCCAGCCATAGTGCTGGAGAAACATTACTGAAAACTCACCTTTAGAAACAATATTGTAAATCTAAGATTACTGTAAATAAACAAAAGCGTTTTTACTCACTTAAATAAATGTTTTTTTTTTCAGGAGAGAAATGTGTGTAGATTCATTAAACTAATGCTAAATTTTGGGCTGCGAGTGGTCCAATGCCGGTTCGAATCCTGTTCATGCAGCTTGCCATCGGCTACCGGAGCTCTGAGAGAGCACAATTGGCCTAAATTTCCTTCGGGATAAATAAAGTATCTATCTATCTGTCTGTCTGTCTGTCTGTCTGTCTGTCTGTCTGTCTGTCTATCTATCTATCTATCTATCTATCTATCTATCTATCTATCTATCTATCTATCTATCTATCTATCTATCTATCCTTGTTCTCTCTGGGTGGGTAGATGGCACTCTCTCCCCACATCACTCCAAAGGTGATGAGGAGGTCTGCACCACAATGTGTCCTCCGAGTGCTGTGCTGTGCAGCTACTCAGTAATACTGCATTAGCAGCAGTTGAAAAATAGGCGGAGTCTGACTTCAAATGTATCGGAGGAGGCATGTGTTGGGGCATCACTCCCTAATGTCCTAATGAGTGGGTTGTCCTAGGGTAATTGGCCATGTAAACTGGGGGGAAAATGGGAAAAAGTTAAAAAATAAAATTATAAAAAAAAAATTTACACTAAAGCATTATTTATTTTGCAGCCTTATTATTATAATCAAAATATTGGTAAATTACTAGTGTTATATAAATAGTAAAAACCTACTGTTTCTACAGAATTGAAAAGGTTACATTTATACTAAATTTAACGTTAACATTTATTTGTTGTAGTAGTAATTTAAGAGCTTTATTTATATGAGCAAGAATATCACTATTATTTTAGGACCATTTCGCCCAGCCCCTGCCAACTCTAATTTCTCTAATTATGGACGTATGCAAACCTCCTCCCAGCACGACAATGGAAGAGAGAGAGAGAGAGAGAGAGAGAGAGAGAGAGAGAGAGAGAGAGAGAGAGCATGGCTGAGAGGGAGATACGGTGCTGCATCACTGAGTGTGGAAGAGCGAGATGAGGCGATACTGGCTGGAACCCTGTTCACAGAGACCTCTCTCTCTCTCCTATCTGCAGAAACAGTTCCCCCGCAAGCCCCTGGCACTCCACGTCACCGCCTGGCTCCCGCGCTCTGCTCTGATTTCTGGTAGCCAAAGCACATGGAAGACAAAGCCTTCTGAGAGCAGCACTGCGACACAGGGGACGCCACGGCTTCAATCAAACACACAAACACACACAACCCAGTTCTGCTCGTCACACAGTCTCCAGTGTGGACAGAACAAACACAGCAAGAAGAGTCCTCCCATCAAGAAATCAAATCAGACAGCGGCTGCTGAGCGAGGGACGATTCCGCAGGCAGAGAAAAGAGCATAAACTGCTAAACGCTCTGATAAAGCTCCAGTGTGTAGAGTAATAATAGTTCGTTTCAAGTTCTCCTTCCATGGCCTACTAAATCTGAATTAGAATCCAAATTAGGGCTTTAGCAATATATAGCGAGAGAGGCCTTCAGTTTCTTAGAAGTTACCCTGGGGTTCTACTTTTGTGACCTCGACGACTATTACAAACCTTGATCTTGCAGTGACCTTTTGTTTTAAACATTCAGTAAAAAAAGGTGTGTTTATGTGTAAAATCTGAACAAACAAGAGACAGACAAACAATTTTAAACATCATACTTGGGCACGGATAGAATTTGAACCTTGCCTGTCTAATTTCATGAGTTGAAATTAGATGTTAAATCCAGAATATCATTAAAAATGAGAGAGAGGGGACAAACAAGACTACAGTTATCATAGCACTCTTATACGCTTAAACCAATACAGTTTCCACAGTATCATGTACATCCAACAGATTAAAGATACTGTTAGTGTCAATTATCACAACATGTGTTATCCAAAAGCAGTGTGTAAGACTGGTGGAGAACAACATGCCAAGATGCATGAAAACTGTGATTTAAAAACAGGATTATTACTGCAAATATTGATTTCTGAACTCTTAAAACTTTATATAAACTGAATGAATTGTTTTCTTTGCATTATTTGAGGTCTGAAAGCTCTGCATCTTTTCTGTTATTTCAGCCATTTCTCATTTTCTGCAAATAAATGCTCTAAATGACAATATTTATATTTGGAATTTGGGAGAAATGTTGTCTGTAGTTTATAGAATAAAACAACAATATTCATTTTACTCAAACATAAACCTATAAATAGCAAAAACAGAGAAACTGATTCGGAAACTGAAGTGCTCCAGAGCTGAATACTCTAACACACTATCACTTTCAGTAATCATTTTATATGTTTTTATTTATTTTGCATCATTTGCTGTGCGCTGAACCCTATTGGGTTCAACTGTTTCCCAAACATCAGAGCAGTTCGCGACTCTAAGGCTCCCGCATGCCCTGGTCAAAGTTCAACTTGGTTCGATTTTTTATCATGAAAATCATAAGCAGATGCTGTAGCCCAGACCACAAACCATATCACTGGTCCCAGACAATTGCCGATCTAAATCCTGGATCAATTCCCTTGCCATCAGCAGCCGGAGTCTGAGAGAGGTTACAACTGAACATGCTCCATTTGGTTGCGTCCATCACTCCTAATGTAAATCTAATGTTGATCAGCACAGGCCTCTTTCGGCTGATATATTGAAGCTGGGTTGCTGCGCTTTCCTCCAAATGTGCTGTGATGCTACCCAGTGATGCTAGTCTTTAGCCTCCTCTACTGTGGGAGGAAGGAGTCCTAATCATAAGTGGGTGAGGAGAAAATGGTATACAACTAAAAGTAAGTTTATTAAATATGAAAAACAATAAAGAATTATTACAATATGTTTTATTATCATTCTAATCCGCAGTCAAGCACCTGCTGACAGCTCTAAAAATGAGGTGCTGCCCACTGGTCTTTCTGCACTGATCTCCACATAGTTCAGCTGATTCAACACCAGGGCTTCAACACTAAGCCCAATGACACAAAAAGGTAAAAGATTAGATTTTTTTTTTTTTTTTTTTGGCTCTTGACTGTGAAAAAAGAGTCAAGTATAATACTCAGAGGATATGAACCGATGCGCAAACATCACTTCAGCCCGAAGCCGAGCACTCGAAGCGGTGCAACGTGAAGAGGAGCTGAATTCCCTTCGTGCTACGAGTGAAAAGCTCGGGCCGGTGCTCGGTGGTGAGCGAGATACGCGGTGTGGTGATGCGGTGAAGCAGCGATGCTATCACAGAAACTGATAGCACGTTAGTAGAAGAGCTCGACTCAGCTGCAGCAGAATTACGCTGAGAAGAGGCTCAAAACCATGGCGGTTGTGCTGCGTCTGCACTCAGCCCGGGATAAAGAGGAGAAAAGCCAGCCAGAGAATTTCCCCAGTGAAGGTCAAAGGAAGTCCTGCTGGTGTGGCGGTGGTGCTGGTGCTGATGGTGGTGGTAGTATAGGCTGTGCAGCACATGCTCACTGTTCGCTGCTTAATTTAGTCATTGATTATGTGAACTAACAGAGACGCACTGAAGAAAGGGAGGAAGACTGAAGAGACAGACAGCGTGAGGCGGAGAAATCATCGTGAGCGAATAATCTGTCCTCTACTCATCCTACCCATGGCAGCCATGACTCCCCAGTGAGGCATAAAAGCCCTCATGTGCGACAAACTGCAAGTCGAGCCATGCCCAGCAGAGGAAATGAGGAGAAAAAAAGAATACAGAGAGAGAGAGAGAGAGAGAGAGAGAGAGAGAGAGAGCACAACACTGAGGATGCTGTAAGATGATGCACCAGGCCACTAGGATGCTACGCTAATATCACTACACTTACTCAAATAAAGCTTTATATGCTTTATATTAGGAGTGGGACAAAATATTGATAAAAATACAGTTCTCTTTAACTTCTGCTAAGCTGTTTGGTAGGACAAATTTATGACACTAGGGGCCCTATTTTAGGGCATTTTCACACCAGCACTATTTGGTCCGGTCAAAATGTACTCTGGTCCGTTTATAACTTTAGTGTGGTTCAACTGAGCAGGTGTGAAAACACAATGCTTTAAAATATATTGTTTAAGCATCGACATCGCGATGTGCGCATGCGCAATACTCACATAGCAGGATGTGTGATGTCACTTAAGGCAATTAAATCAAACACGTCATGTTGCAATGTTTTAATTCTTGACACAAGAAGTAGATACACAGCGCTGTCTCTGTATCTGTGTGAGTGACAGGCTGCTGCTGCCTGAGAAGTGCAGGGGGAGAGGGGGGGCAGGATTAAACATAAGGTAACCACATGGCCTCCATCCACATAGCTGGGAACGTGTCAAAAGCTGTGCACCTCAGTCCAGCACAGTTTTGCAGCGCAGATATTTCCAGTTGCAACTTAATTTTACACTTTTAATCCCAGAAAAACGCTCTTATTTACCTTTTAAAAAGTGATTTAAATGCCTGACTAAAGGGCCGATTACTGTTGTTTTGCTGTTTTCCTCGGGTTTTGAGGGCTCTGTGCTGACTCAACTCTTGCTTGGTCCAGACGCGAGAGCTGGTGACATCATGGGCCCTGCATTGTTTAATAGCGTGATATATATTGTTGAAAAAGAACAATTGCAATGTACAATTTTTCCAATATCGCGCAGCCCTACTTTAAAATACAGTGTAATCAATGGCAAGTCTTACAGACATGAGTGGAGAGCGCTGCACATATGGTGTTCAGTGTTTAAACAGAGAGCTTTTGTTCATAGCTATGGTAGTAATTATCTGGGTGATAAATCAGTTTAAACTGCACCTGAACAGCCGTTTAACTTAAACCTGTGGAGTATATTTGATAGTTGGTTCTGACTAAGATCAAATCACATTTTCACCAAAAACGAGTTGATTTGGAACCAGCTGCCAAGACAACCTTCTCTTGCGGATCTCGTCCGCTTGTTTTGATTGGCTCATGAGTGCAATTACTGTTTTCATATCTGGTGGAATGAATCACAACATAAATGTGTTTTAACCAGATCAGTGCTTGTGCGAAAAAAAAATGCCCTTTTATGATATGACTCAAAATCTGCTAAATACTATGAAAACTGGTTCTTGATTAAAAACTAATTTCCCCAAGGAACCATCAGCGAAAAGGGATCTATTTAGTACCTCATTTTTAAAGACTGCAGTTCTCCACTGTGATTTAAACAAGTTCCAAAATGGCAAGTAACTGAGTGAGTGGCTAATCTGCTTAACAGAGACCAACTGTTCATAGACAGTAATGACAACGGCACTTATCGGGGGCTGGCGTGAATTACTGATACCACACTTGTGTGCATTTAATCTGGCGAGCAAATTAAACAAGCCACATAATTTTTTCCAGCAAATCTATCATTATTGCCCAGAAGTCAGCTACTATCTTCATCTTTATGAAGAGGTCCTTTAAAGACGGAGAACATGGCACGTAATGGCCTGGGATAAAGGCTACAAAGCACACAGCAGGAGAAAAAGCTGCTGCTCAATGAATCTGCTGCTTTGTGATAACACATACACAACATTAATGATGTTTCCAGTGCAGAGAACGCTACGTGCACAGGTTCTGCAGGGCTGGAGGGAGTATGTCGTATATATACAGCTCTTAGGTGTTCAGTTTCTGAATCAGTTTCTCTGATTTTGCTATTTATAGGTTTATGTTTGAGTAAAATGAACATTGTTGTTTTATTCTATAAACTACAGACAACATTTCTCCTAAATTCCAAATAAAACTACCGTCTTTTAGAGCATTTATTTGCAGAAAATAAGAAACCTCTACTAATGCAAGAAAAACAAGTTCATATTTATAAAGTTTTAAGAGTTCAGAAATCAATATTTGGTGGAATAACCCTGTTTTTTTTTTATCACAGCTTTCATGCATCTTGGCATCATGTTCTCCTCCACCAGTCTTACACACTGCTTTTGGATAACTTTATGCCTTAACTCCTGGTGCAAAAAAAATAAAGCAATTCAGCTTGGTTTGATTCAATTTGGTAAAATCAAAGAAACTCATACTTTTTCTTCCAGAGCTGTATATATTGTGTATATTGGAAGCAGTATTTGGTAGTATACTAAATACAGTACTTCTACCAGTGCAGAGAGAAAGCATCACCCACGGAAGTCCCGCTGTGATGAATTGCGGTGTCTGTTATACTGGCACAGAGTGACAAGTCCATTCCACGGATTTCATCTTTAGACACAGCATACATAACAAGCAGACATAATGAAAGTCCTTCTCACCAGTTTGATTTAAGGCTGCATGATACAGAGACAAGGTACTAGAATTGCAATTATATTGCTGCATATTAATAGGCCTCCCCCAATACACAATCACGTGATGTGGTTAAAGGGTGCGTTTCTCATACCCTGTTTACATTCAGTCATTTACTACTGAATATCTGAATATCAAGTAAATACAGTAACAGCCGGTTTGAACACACATCTTCTATTTCAATGTGTTTTCTTTATTTTAATGATTTTTTACATTGAAATTTTCATAATGAAGACTGTATTAAAGCTATACAGTAATGTACACACATGCAGAATTATTCTTTCTGTAAACTTTCTGTATACTTTAGATTCTGCAGACTCTTGGTATTTTAATCTCAGTGTCTTCATGAGGGGGAGTCACCTGGAATAGTTTTCTCAGCGAGTTGCTGCTTTTCCTTCGTGCTGAGAATTTTATTTACTGTTTACTACACAGTTTTATATGTATTTATTAATAATCTACAATGTAGAAAATCAATTAAAGCTGATGTCCTTAAATTCTGGGATTTGGGGGATTTAGAGCCCTCTCTGGTGAGAATGGGTAATTGCATCGATCATGCAGAAGAATCATTTTAAACTGGGTGGGTGGGATGAGGTCTCCTTTCAGAGCAGATAAATCCGATTCCAGGTTATGTTCAGTCAGAGATAAAGAGAGAGAGAGAGAGAGAGAGAGAGCTCAGTCAGAAACTTTACCCCTTCGTTTCTTTGGTTTTACTATGAGTAAAAGAGCTACTGAGCTCTGAGTTTCCTCTTCTGAAGTCTCCATTGCTCCACCAGCCGCTCACGTTCAGTAAAACTAAGACGGATCCTGTTTTAGTGGCTGTACGTGTGACGTAAGTACGTAAGGACGCGTGACGTGCCCAGAAAAAGAACTCCTGTAAAAAGAACTCCTGACCAAACAACCCAGTTTTTAGAAGGAATATATTAGGCTTAGAGAGGGTCGTTTCAGCACACTGATACCATTAAACACAATATATATATATATATATATATATATATATATATATAAACTACATAATATGGACTGCCACTTTAATATAAAGAAATAAAGAAAAATACTGATCAAGGAAATGTGTCTAAACTTATGATAGGTAATTTTTTTTAGCTTTTATGGGATATGATACTCGTTCTTGTCCAATGACCTTGGGCATGTCATTGTTGTGAGTCTATATGGAATCAATAACACATTTAAAAACTCTAATCATGTTCAGAGAATGTAGAGAATGTAAAATATAATTTTTCTATGTTACTTCCTTCCAGAAATGCCAGACGTGTGATTGGTCGTGAAGGTGACTGTAAACACTGTCAGCAGTTACAGCACATTTGTATAGATTTGTATAGTTTTCTGTAGAATAAAATATTGTGACAGCGTCTCAATGGAATAAGAAATATCCAGCGTTTCTGGTCTGAAAGCTGTAAATTTCTCATCAGGTGGAGTGAATAGATAAAGGGCACACAGGGCAGTGCTTGGCGCTGTGGAAGCAGCTGAAGCAGAGGCGTGGGCCGGAGCCGAGCTGTGGCTGGCTGATGTGACGGATGCTCCGCGCTGACCTTACGCTGGCGCGCCTGAGCCTGATGGGAAGTGACAAAAGCCTGAATGTGGGAGAGGAGGGTGGGGGAGCTTTGCTGTGACAGCAGCAGCAGGAGCAGCATGAAGAAGAGAGAGGAGAGAAGGCCCTCGCTGGCCCAGACTTCACTGAACTAGTGCTGCACCCCGAGTCATGGAGAAACATGGTATAGGGTAAACAATTCCACCTTATAACTTTTAACTTGTACTGCTTTCAATTCTGCCTTTTCTTTCTTTTTTGTGCAGTTTAATGATATTTTAAAGGTCTCCTTCTGCTAAAAATCCATTTTTTCTTGTTCTTTACTGAGAGCTTAAATAAACACTATGGAAGCACAGTTTGACATGGCAGCTCAACTCGACAGAACACCGGTCAAAACGGGCGCCGTTTATGTTGGATTTTATGATATAGAGTGCACTCTGGGTTTAGTAGCCTTAGTTCATCTGAAATAAACTAAAACAGGTGGAAATGTTGGCTGGTTTGTCGAAAAGCATCACAGTTCTTATTAGACCCAATGGAACTGGTTCAAAAAACAGTTCATTTTTCACAGAGACATATATAAAAAATATTTTACACTTTTACTCTTGCATTAGAACTGCAACTAAAAAACAGGAGGACCAGTGAGTTTTTTGGCTTTCTCAGTCACATGACATCGCGTTCAGTAGCTCCTCCATTTCCACTCACTGTTGTGCTTACGTGGATTTCCATGGAAACCAAAAGTGTAATTACAGTGTGCAGCAGTGGACAAATAGCTATTTTATTAAACGTGAGGAGACGAAACTCAGAGATGTGCGTCCAGACGGGACTAAAATTCAGCAAAAAACTGCAGATAATTCAGCCTGGAATTTTCATAGAGGACGTCTGAGAAAAACACGTACATGTTCGTTCTGGACAGGAATAAAATCACAGAGGATAAACCCCCTTATAAAAGAGAAAATTACCCCAGAAACCCCTAAGAAACTAATCCTGTCCAGATAGGGCTTAAAATAAAATAAAAAATCTGACATAGCTTGAAGGTGAGGACGATTCTTACAGTTGCTTTAAGATGAAAGGGTTTTTTATAATCTCACAATTTCAGATTTTTATTTATAAACTAAGTCCATGCTGCATTGTTTCATGAAGGTATTGACCTGTCAAACCAGTCACAATTTCTATTTTCATTTCATTCTATTTTCTATTTTCAATCATATCCAGGCAGTTCACAGCATCTCACAAAAATTACGTGCTAGTTGCGTTATTAGCTAGTTTAAACATGCTAACTTGCAAAACACAGAATATTATTTAGGGCAAAATGAAGAACTGAATTTTTTTGCATGCAAAGCAGCACATAATACACTTAACAAATGCAGAGGAAATCATTACACACAGATGGTAACCAGCACAGGAAGAACTGAAGCATAAAGATCAGAACCAGCTGGTTCACAGAGAGTTTCTTCCCCCAGGCTGTCAGGCTGCTAAACAGCCAGTAGCAGAGTTTAGTCCACAGCCCACCTTAAACTCTTCTCATCCATCTCACTACTGAGTTATCACATGTCCAGCCCTTACAAACTAATTATGCACCCTGCACTTTACTTATTTAGTGAGTGAAAGCCATATATGTCTGTGATATACAGTGATACAAAGGCGTAACAACTTCTGGATTTCTGATACGTTATATTCTGCACTTTAATGCTGCTCTGTTGAGTTATATACAGATAAAGTCATTTTTTTCTTTACTTAGTTGAGTACATGGGTTGTACAATGAAACTCAAACATCTGGTTGTAGACCACACTGTCCCGACGGACAGTTCTGGTGGAAACAGGAGAGTTGAGGTGCACATTGAATTCTGCTGTGAGTTGATCAGCCGTGGTTTTATGTTTTTTGGATACAATCCGGGTTAGCACCCGAACATCCCTTTCAGACAGCTTCCTCTTACAGTGTCCACAGTTAATCCTGTTGGATGTGGTTGGTCCTTCTTGGTGGTATGCTGACATTACCCTGGATACCGTGGCTCTTGATACATCACAAATACTTGCTGTCTTGGTCACAGATGCGGCAGCAAGACGTGCACCAACAATTTGTCCTCTTAAGAACTGTGCTCTTACCCTGCTAATTGAACCTTCACACTCTGCTCTTACTGGTGCAATGTGCAATTAAGGAAGATTGGCCACCAGGCAGCTCCTATTTAGCCAGGAAAGCTCCCACACTAAAACGACAGGTGTTTCAGTTTCATTGTCCAACCCCTGTAGTTCTTGCTTTTCATAATCTGGATCAGAACATTACTCAAATAGAGCTATTCACTGTATACTAAGTCTACCTCTTCACAACTGTACAACTGATTGCCTGTTTAGTATTTTAGTTTAGTTGGAGGCTCCCTTTGTGGAAAAAGGTACCACTGCAGCCACCCAAACCTCCACCCTACCCAGAGTACAGCGTTTCTCATTTCAACAGTGCTTCTTTTAATCAGACAATCTTTTTATAAGACATGGTCAAATCGGATAATGATAAATGGACATGTATTAAAATTAAAAGAGGAGATTTGATAGCCACTGGTCAAGTCTGTTTAATTATGATGTGTACATGTCCTGCAAGTACACTTGTGACCTCACCAGGACAAACTTGGTGAAATAAAGTGCTTGTGATTCTGTGTTTTGGTGTCGTGACATCCTCAGCCCGGACTTGCGGTATTTCTGTTGATGGCAGGCTCTCACACAACCCACCCCCCCCCCCCCCCCATTTTCTCTCTCCCCTTCAGGCCAGAGCCTAGACCACATACCAGCAGCTTCCTCACAAACAAACCCTGACAGACCTCGCCTGCTCTGCTCAGAGATCTAAATTAGGGCAGCAGCAGAAACACGCGCATCTGAAAACAGATCTGCACAATGCGGACGCACACGTCAGGCACAGGCTCACATAATAACCATGCGTTCACACACTCCAGCTCATCAAACGCGGCTGAGAGGAAACCAGTGCATGTCCTTTTTGTTGGGGCATGGGGGCGGCCACACACACACACACTGAAACGCACTCAAACACACTCACATACACACTCAAACACACACATACGCACACAACACACAGTGTCACTGTGAGTGAATGCACTTAGCCTGTTATTTGTGTCAGTAGAGAGCCTGGGGATAGATCTCTTGCAGAGACACAAGCGCTGGGCTGGACATGGTCCAGGAAGTGGCCCCTCGCAGTGCAGGACCCACACTGCACTACGGTGCACTACACTGCACTATGGTGCACTACACTGCACTATGGTGCACAAGACTGCACTACAGTGCACTACACTGAAAAAAAATGATGCGCAAAATTTACTTTAAAAAAGTTTCGTAACTTTCTGCGTTTACTTTTTTTAAGTAAATTTAATTTCAGATAAATTTAAGTAACTTCAATTCAGTTACTCAGTTAAATACGTGAACTGAACTTCAGTCAATCCTTTCTTTTAGCAAACTTCACTTAATTTCTGCATACAATATTACCTAATTACAATGACTAAATTTATACTTATACTTTAATATTACTCAAATAATTTATGATACATAATATATTATAATGTAATTCCTGAATTTTTTATAGTTTTAGTTAAAACACTCTTTGTAGTACACTAAAAATAATGTATTACACGCAAAAATATTAAAATTTCAGGAATTATAATATATTATGTATCATACATTATTTGAGTAATATTGTATAAATTAAGGGTACCACTTTAAAATAAGACTACCTTCATAAAGGATTTATTAATGGTTTGTAAATTAGATTATTACTTATTATTAATTAGGTTGTAAATGCCTTAAACACCATTGATAAGCAGTTAAAAGACATCAATTAAAAAAGCAACAGTGGCAACTCAGTCATTTAATTTATTGTAAATATTTAAACATACTTATAAATATATTAATATGGCAGCTTTAATGCTGATTGATGGACAACACAAAGTAAAACCAGTATCTAGAAAGATCTGAGGTTTGACAGTATAAACGAGTGTGGAATCACTACTCTGGTCATTTTCAGCTCACTGTTGCCATTTCTATTTGTTATATATTAATTAACTGCTTATTAATGGGTTTTGAAGTATTTGCAACCTGAAGGTGTGGTTATCTCCAATCACACCTAATTAATAACCATTAATAAACCCTGTGTTACTAAATTAAGTAATTGTAATTAGGTAATATTGTATGCAGAAATGAAGTAAAGTTTACTAAAAGAAAGGATCGATTCAGCAAAAATAAATTAAGTTTAATAAAAGAAAGGATTGACTGAAGTTCAGTTCACTTATTTTCTCTATGCAACATTTAAGTCTTGCATACGAGTTGAAGTTACTTAAATTTATCTCAAATTAAATGTACTTAAAAAAAGCTACTTTAAATTTTACACATCATTTTTCTCAGTGTACCCTGCACTATTTCTCTCAGGGAGCTGCTATTCTTCTCACTCTGAGCTCCAGGTAGTTATCACTCACACCGCCATCCATTAGCGGATTCCAACAACAGCCCAGTTCAAACCCACCAACCCCCATAACCCCTTCCATCCACTACACCACCACCACCACCACCTCACTCCCACCCCCACCCCCCACCCCGCAGCGCCTAATGAAGCAGCTGGAATGAAGGCGGCCGGAGAGCCGAGCTCCAGGCAGGACTTACAGGCGTTGGTCACGGCGAAGCTGTTGGCCGTCTCAATGTTGTCCACGTGGGGCACGAGGTTAAAGGGCGCCTCCGACGCATTGGGGCTCGTGTTGTGCAGAAATATGGCCAAGCGAAAGGCAGTGTACTCCTGATCTGTGTTTCTGATAAACAGTCCTCCTGTAGGAGAGAAAGATAGAGATTAGATTTTTCACCAAAAAGAAAGGCAGTTGCTTGCTTATGTCTTATACAAAGATGAGGTCAAGATGAAAAAAACAGGAAATAAAAGGGAAAGACGTGAGAGCAGAGAGAGAGAGAGAGATGGAGAAAGACTAAAAAAGTGAGAGAGTCTGTGTAACAGTATTAAGCCCTATCCAGATGGGATTAGTTTCTCAGGGGGGTTCTGGGGTAATCTGGGGTCCTCTGCGATTTTATTCCCGTCCGGAACGACCATGCACATGTTTTTTTTTTCAGACGTCCTCTGAGAAAATTATAGGCTGAATTATCTACTGATTTTAGCTCACGACCGCGAGTGGAAATGGAGGAGCTACTGAACGTGATGTTACGTGACAGAGAAAGCCTGAAAACTCACTGGTCCTCCTGTTTTTTCAATTGAATTCCGGGTTCAAGAGTTTTATCACTGACTAGAAGTATTTTTCACAGACGTTCCTCTGAGATACTAATCTCATCTGATAGGGCTATAGAGAGAAACAAGAGAAACAGATGTGAGACTGAGAGAAAGAAGAGAAACAGATGGTGAGAAAGAGAGAGACAGAGAGATAGAGTGTCAGATGAGAGAAACTAAAAGAAAGAAAGATGGAGAAAGAAGATGGCGAGACAGATGGAGAGAGTAGACAGGGAGTCAAAAGGAAATACAGAGAAAGAGAAATAGAGAAAGAGAGAAGATAGCATGAAATAGAGAGAAAACAGATGAGAAATAAAGAGAGAGAGAACAGTTAAAAAGACGTGAGATGAGTAGATGGAGAGAGAGATAGAGGTAAAATAAAAAAACAAAAGAGATGGAGAGTAAAAAAGAAAGGTGAGAGAGACAGATAAATGGAGAGTGTAAGAGGGATGAGAGCTACTGAAACAGAGAAAGATAGAGAAAGAAGGTGGAGAGAGCAGACAGAAAGTGAAAGAGCGATATAGAGATAAATTAGGAGAGATGAAGAGTAGGATACAGTAAAACAGAGCAAAACAGATGTGAGATTAAAAAAAGAGAAACAGATGGTGAGAAAACACAAGAAATAAATGGAGAGTGTAAGAGGGATGAGAGAAATTAAAAGAGAGAAAGATGGAGAGACAGAGTAAAAGAGAGATATAGAGAAATAGAAAGAGAAACGGAGAGTGCTAGATAGCGTGAACAGATGTGAGAAATAAAGAGATAGAGAGAACAGTTAAAGAGTGCACGATTGAGAAAAGACGTGATATGAGTAGATGGAGAGAGAAAGAGAGAGAGAGAGAGAGAGAGAAAGAGGTGAAGAGAAAAAGAGAAACAAGAGAAACAGATGCGAGATCGAGGGAAAGGTGAGAAACAGATGGTGAGAAAGAGAGAGACAGAGGGATGAGAGACATTAAAAGAGAGAAAGATGAGAAAAAGATGGAGAGAGTAGACACATAGTGAAAGAGAGGTATAGAGGAATAGAAAGAGAGATGGTTTGTCAGAGAGAAAGAACTGATTTGGGATTAAAAGGAGAGAAACAGAGGGTGAGAAAATAAGAGACAAATAGAGTGTAAGAGGGATGAGAGACATTAAAAGAGAGAAAGATGGAGAAAGAAGATGGAGAGAGTAGGCAGAAAGTGAAAAAGATGGTGTGTCAGAGAAAAAGAAAAGATGTGAGAAAGGAGAAAAACATATGGTGAGAAGAAGAGAGACAGAGAGGGATGAGAGACATTAAAAGAGAGAAAGACAGAGAAAAGGATGGAGAGAGTAGACAGAGAGAAAGAGAGCGATGGTGTTTTAGAGAGACAGAATATATGTGAGATTGAAAGGAGAGAAACAGATGGTGAGAAAATGAGAGACATAAATGGAGAGTGTAAGAGGAATGAAAGAAATTGAAAGAGAGAAAGATGGAGAAAGAAGATGGAGAGAGTAGACAGAAAGTGAAAGAGATATGGTGTGTCATCGAGAAAGAACAGATGTGAGAAAGGAGAGAAACGGTGAGAAGAAGAGAGACAGAGAGGGATGAGAGACAATAAAAGAGAGAAAGACAGAAAAGGATGGAGAAAGTAGACAGAGAGTGAAAGAGAGGAATAGAGGAATAGAAAGAGAGATGGTGTGTCAGAGAGTAAGAACTAATGTGGGATTGAAAGGAGAGAAACTGATGGTGAGAAGAAGAGAGACAGAGAGGGATGAGAGACATTAAAAGAGAGAAAGATAGAGAAAAGGATGGAGAGAGTAGACAGAGTGAAAGAGAGAAATGGTGTGTCATCGAGAAAGAAAATATGTGAGATTAAAAGGAGAGAAACAGATGATGAGAAAACAAGAGACATAAATGGAGAGTGTAACTGGAATTAAAAGAGAAAAAGATGGAAAAAGTAGACGGAGAGACAGAGTGAAAGAGAGGTATAGAGAAATAGAAAGAGAGATGGTGTTTCAGAGAAAGAGAGAAACTAGAAATTACACTCTGTACTGTGGGATGTTGTTCTTTGTACAGATATTTATATTTGTGTACAATAACATTCACTGTTATAATGTCCTTCATAAAGTCAAAGAGAAGGACAAAATAACGGAAACCCCAAACACACACACACACCCTGCAGGCTCTGGAGTAAATAAATTGTTTGAGTGCTGCAGGAGAAGAGTGAAGCACTGGTTCAGTACCTCACACACTATAACCTGACCACTCACTGCCCAGCAAGGGCGCTCCGCTGACCCCGGCGATCACAGTCAAACACAGTCTGACACAGTCCGGGGGGCAGGAACAGCGGCAGCGCGCGCCCCTCGGCCTGATGCAGCGGCGGGCGGCATTAATTAAAGCACTTTGGAGAGAGGAGGACGCGCGCGCGCGCACACACACACACACACTAACATATATGTACACACACATACACACACTGCAGTGGAGCTGTCCACGGTGCGCTTCAGTAAACCACGCAGCCTCAGCGTTCACACTACAGATAAAAAAACTGTAAAAAAAAATCGGTTTCGGTATTCGGAGGAATAAAGTCATATATAAAACAAGACAAAATAAAACGGATTTTTTCATTTTGAAACTTCAACAAGGCGTACATTTTTAAGAACATTTTTAGAAAAGAAAAACAAAGATACACAAAAGCGACCTTCATTTATGAAATGATGAAATGTTGGGAAAGAAAATCAATTAAATAACAAGTTAATTTTCATAAAGTTTCAAGAGTTCAAAAATCAATATTTGGTGGAATAACCCTGGTTTTTAATCACAGTTTTTTTATGCATCTTGGCACGTTATCCTCCACCAGTCTTACACACTGCTTTTTGATAACTTTATACTTTACACTCCTGGTGCAAAAATTCAAGCAGTTCAGCTTGGTTTGATGGTTTGTGATCATCCATCTTCCTCTTGATTATATTCCAGAGGTTTTTATTAATTTGGTAAAAATCAAAGAAACTCATCATTATTAAGTGGTCTCTTATTTTTTTCCAAGAGCTGTGTGTATTGTTGAAGTAGAATTGAGCAAAAAACATCTCAAACATGGCAAAATTAGCTAATAAACAAAAATCAGCCAGAAATAAAAAAAAAGAAAAAAAAACAGACAATCGCCTGAATTCGGTCGTCATTCTATTTTTTTATTTATTATTATTTTTAATTGGCCAAAATTTTAATTTAAAATTAAATGCTTAATTTTACTATGCATTCCTTCTTCACACTTTCACTTTAGCATCTCTTAAAACACAGCTTTTGTATACAGCCTTTAATTTTTATCTACAGCTATGACAACAGTTTTGTTGTCTACACGCCGCTGTGACTGTGGCTGTGTACAATCATCCCCAACCCACACCCCAAAGCCAATAGCGCGCGGGTTCATTCATGCATCCCTCTCTCTCTCTCCCCCTCTCTCTCTCTCCCTCTTTCTCTTTTTCACACTTTGTCCTGCAGCAGGAAAAGAAGAAACCCGAGACCGGAGGGGGAGCAGAAGCATCAAACCCCGCATCCTCCGGTCCCTCCTGTCCGTGCTGTGCGCGCGCCGGACCCCCGTGTACTCACCGATCTGAACGCTGCTCGGAAAGGCGCCCATGCTGAGACCCCAAACGCACGAGAAGACCAGCAGAAGACGACGACAAGAAATCCTCATTTTTGTTGGGTTAAAAACTATTGCGAGACATTGAGCATGACGTCAGGCGGCGGAAAGGCGCGAGAGAGGAGAAGCGGTGTTAGCAATCCATTCTTTATCCCTCTTTTCTCTCTTTTCCAGCCCCCTGCAGTGGCGAGAGACCCTGCTGCAACTCCGTCCGTCAGCGCGCGCTCCACATGCAGGATGGGGGGAGGACGCTCCGCACAGGCGCTACGGCTGTTTCCCCACCCATATCAACACAGGCCACGCCCCCTGCGCTGAAACCCGAGAGGAGATTGGATAGTGCCCGGCCTGAAATAGGTGGAATAGAAATTATCCGTCTTCCTGAATTAGAACCCAATAGAAATATGCCTTCTTTGATTACAACCGGACAGCAATATCTGTGTTCCTGAATTGTCACTGAGCCCCAGTGTATCCGACTGCCGAACTAGACCTGAATAGAAATAACTGACATATGGATGTAAATCTAGAATAGAAATATATCTCTCTTTTAACTAGAACTGAATAGAAATAACTGACATATGGGTGTGACTCTAGAATAGAAATATATCTCTCTTAGTTAGAATTACATTTTACAGAGCCCCTAAGGTGACATCATGTTATTAAGGTGTGGGAACAAGATTCTAAGGTGTGGGAATGAGATAATTAATTAAATCGAAGCCATTATGGTGTGGCCAAAAGGTACTTTTGTTTCCCAGCTAACAAAGCGAGCAGCTCTCAGATTTAATTAACTCGTTCCCACACCTTAATAAGTCATGCCCTCGCCTTAATGATCTCGTTCCCATGCATTAGTTCCCACGCCTTAATCATCTCATTCCCACACCTTAATTATCTAATTCCCACACCTTAATAAGGCGTGGCCACACATTACTTTTTTTTTTTTACATGATGTCACCAGCTCTGGAAAAAATGAAGAGAGCAATTCAGTTTCTGAATCAGTTTCTCTGATTCTGCTATTTATAGGTTTATGTTTGAGTAAAATGAACATTGTTGTTTTATTTTATAAACTACAGACATTTCTTCTAAATTCCAAATAAAAATATTGTAATTTAGAGCATTTATTTATTTGCAGAAAATGAGAAAAGGCTGTAATAACAAAAAGATGAAGATCTTTCAGACCTCAAATAAAGCATATTCATATGCATAAAGTTTTAAAAGTTCAGAAATCAATTTTTGGTGAAATAACCCTGGTTTGTTTGCATGTTTCCTCCATCAGTCTTACACATTACATTACATTTACCTATAAATAGCAAAATCAGAGAAACTGAAGTGGTCTCTTAATTTTTTCCAGAGCTGTATTTATATGCAGCTCAGAAAATGATGCTTGGCATTATAGCCTTTAGCATTAAGGCCAGATAGCTAATCGAGGATGGGGAATGACTACAAACTTACAGTGAGTGTCAGAAACTGAGGGACACACCTAGCATGCAGGTGGATGGCGCTAGAAGCCAATAAAAAAGCTGCTAAAGACAGCAGACTAAACTCTTATAGACAAGGCTATTAAAAGTTGATTTTCCCTAAAGATGTCTTTACACTAATGGCTGGGAGTATTATCAACTTATAATTTAATTAGATAAAAACAAATCTGACAAATGTAAACCTAAAACATTAGGGAAAATATAAATTGCATGCTATTCAGCTGGAAAGCAGACAGTCGTACTGCAGTCTACTCTAAACATTCAGCAAAACCCTTAATATGCTGATTTGTGCACAGCTGTACACTGCTAGTGTTAATGGGATGCTGCAGATGTTAATTCAGCAGTGTAAAATGTGTGTGCTGTGTGAAGGCACCTTTAGCTTTTCTTGATTTATTCGAGCCCTCAGTCAGACAGGTTCAGACCAGTTTCACAAACCCAGTGGTTAAAGCAGAGCAGGCGTAATCACTGGCGCTGTCCGCGGTGCTGAAAGCCTGGCAGAACCCTATTATCTGCTGCTGCCGCTTCCGAATTTACATAAACATTGCCCGTTTTTTGGCGGACACGAACACAGCACTAAAAGAGAAACACAAACAATGTGTCATTCTCTCTCACACAAGTAAGAACAATATCTAACAACATATTTTCTTACGCTGTCAAAACACATATTCCCATCGTCTCTCTTTACAAGTGTTATTTTTCAGAAAAAGCCTGGAATAATTCAGGTTACAGCAGCTAAAAACCGTAAAGATAAGGATGATTAGTTTTTTTCCAGCATTAGATTAAGCGTCTGCATCGGTATCTCTGCTTTTCTCTTTTTTCATAAAGTCAGACACTGTTTCTCAGCAACTTGCCAGCCTTATCTCCAGTAGAGGATGGGTCACGGGGAAGGTCAATATAAATTACTCAGGCAGCAAGAAAACAGTTCTCATCTTCTTATAGCAAAAATGCTGACAGAAAAAAAAACAGAAAAAAGTGTCAAACATTTACTCAAGAAGAGACTGCAGAAGTTGGACCGAGGTGTTTTAATAAGAAGGCCAAGATGCTAACTCTGCTTCAGTTCCAAAATCCACCATTCAAACATATATACACCTCTAAAGACCACTTAAAAATGATGAGTTTCTTTGATTTTACCGAATCAACAAAATCTGGAATATAATCAAGAGGAAGATGGATGATCACAAACCATCAAACCAAACTGAACTGCTTGAATTTTGCACCAGGAGTAAAGCAGCATAAAGTTATCCAAAAGCAGTGTGTAAGACTGGTGGAGGGTTATTCCATCAAATATTGATTTCTGAACTCTTAAAACTTTATGAATATGAACTCGTTTTCTATTCATTGTTTGAGGTCTGAAAGTTCTGCATCTTTTTGTCATTTTCTGCAAATAAATGCTCTAAATGACAATATATGTTTATTTGAAATTTGGGAGAAATGTTGTCTGAGAATAAAACCACAGTGTTCATTTTACTCAAACATAAACCTATAAATAGCAAAATCAGAGAAACTAATTCAGAAACTGAAGTGGTCTCTTAAGTTTTTCCAGAGCTGTGTGTAATTTTGAACTATATTTGAATAGAAACATTTACACCAGGGGTGTCCAAACTACGGCCCGCAGGCCATTTGTGGCCCGTTTCCTTTTTTGGAGCGGCCCGTGAGGTATTTTAGAAATAGAATGAAAGTTGGCCCGCTGTTAAGCAGGTTTTTATAATGTGAGATTCAAAGTTTGAACACTAGGTGTCAGAAACGAGCCAAAGAGTCTAAAAACGGCGAGAGTGAAGTTGTAGCGCAGAAAAACTGGCCAAAGAGTCTAAAAGCGGAGAGAGTGCGCATTTCTAGCACAGAAAAACAGGCCAAAGAGTCTAAAAGCGGAGAGGGTGAGCATTTCTAGTGCAGAAAAACAGGCCAAAGAGTCTGTGGCCCGTGACTTCAAATATATTTCTCCTTCTGGCCCCCAACAAAAACAGTTTGGACACCCCTGCTCTACACACATAATGTCTTGGTTCGTCCTAAAGTTTAAGGTTTCACCTTTTAGTGTGAGGGAGTATCTCCTTGCCACTGTTGGCACAATCACTGTGGTGCTTACTCATAACAGGCTTGGAGCCGTAAACATTTGTTGTAAAAAGTGCTATATAAATAAAATTTAATTGAGATTTTAAAGGATAAAGAGAGATTGAAAGAAAATTGTTATCTAAAAATGAGAGACCCCTACAAACAGCATAGAAGTAAACCTATATAATAAAATTAATACAAAATAAGGCAGGATTCACCCTTTAACACCTCGAAAGCCCATTCCACATTTTTACCCGCTTATTCACTGATTATTCATTCATGTATAAAATTCCACTTTTATACATTATGCAATGTCTCAGTGTTGCCACACGCGTCTTAATTCCGTTTGATCTCCTGGTTCCTCGATGCAGGCTGGTTTATGTATGAAAGCTGTGCTGCAGCAGAGACAAGAAACAAAACAACTGATGAATTATGAATCCTTGTTTTTGAGGACTTACATCTGCCAGTGATCTTAAACTCTCAGCATTTAGATTTCCTGTTCTCAGAGAGTCAAATATTCAGTGATGAGTGGACCATGGGGTACAGAAGAGGAGCAGCTCACCATAAAACACAATTCAAAACCAGATTCATGTTATGAATTTCTCAGTATGTGGACCACAGACCACCACTGGGCCGTGAAGCACCCTCTAGTGGTCTGCAGGCTCATCCTGAGGGGGAGGCAATTGTAGCGGACCAGTAAAAACAATACATCAATCCTGTTCAAACTCTAAACATTTTACAGTATTTTTCGCACTATAAGGAGCACTGGATTATTAGGCGGATTATCAATAAATGTCTATTTTCTGGTCTATTTTTATACACAAGACACTGGATTATAAGGCGCATTGTGCAACACTAGTAAGGAACAGGGGTATTGTCATTTTTCCATCTAATTCAGCATGAATTAAGTTATGTAAACAAAACTGTAACTATTAAAAAACATTTAATTTTAAAGTCAATTGAGCGCTGGATGTTAATCTACACAGATTTCTCTCCTGAAAACTCTTGGGTGAGTAAAGCTCTTCCATTTATTTACAGTAAACTTAGATTTCCAGATTTCCATTAAGGCTGGGTGCAGCATCATTAGCATTAGCAGCTAACCGCACAACAGCGCTACACTGAGGAACCCTGAGTGTTCCGGTTAGCCAGGGCGATATTAGCTTGCCGGTTGTCCCATTAGGTTTGTTTTAACACAGTAACCACGCAGAACACAGTCTTTTATTTTTGCCTCTGAATGGTGAAAGAGCTAGCACTTAGCGTGGTTAGTGGCTAATGCAGATGCTGCTCCAGCAGTGCTAGCCGGAGTTAGCAGCAGGCTTCAGGCCAATAATACTCACCTCTGAACGACCTCTGAAAATCTAATAATCTAATACCTCAGTCCAGCACAGTTTTGCGGTGCAGATATTTCCAGTTACAGCTGAATTCACGCTTTTAATCCCAGAAAAACAAACACTCTTATTTACCTTATAAAAAGCCATTTAAATGCCTGATTAAAAGGTTGATTACTTTTGTTTCGCTGTTTTCCTCGGATTTTGAGTTCAGCTTTTGATTGGTCCAGATGCGAGACATTGTACGGGTAGGGGTGGGGCTGGGGCTGGTGACGTCGTGGGCCCTTGCACTGTTTAATATCGCAACATATAACGTTCAAAAAAGAACATTTGCAAAGTATTTTTTTTCTAATATCGTGCAGCCCTATCACTCAGCCACTCCTAGCAGTGATACAAGGGACACTAACAGATAGCATTGTGCTTGATAACCTGCAGCCACATGTGTTGCCTCTAATGGCAGGACTTTCAACTCACATTTTTCAGCAGGATAATGTTCGCCCACACACAGCCAGGTTTTACTAGGAATGTTTCCACCAGATTGCAACACTTCCTTGATCTGCACTGATCACAAGATTTATCACCAATCGAGTATTTACGAGACCAGATGGGATACCAGCTTTGGCAACCTATGAGTGTAGACCAGCAGCATCTATAAGAACAGTTCCTTCTGTACATCAAGCCAACAGGGTATTAGAGCCTCCTTTCCTTTTGTACACACACACACACACACACACACTCACAGTAGTGTTGCAGTTCTGATGTTTTACAGAAAATAAATTTAAAAAGACATTTGGCTCCACATGCAGAGCCATAAATGCCATACAATGATACATAAATCTTCTGTGGTTAATCTAATAATTACATGATGCAAATCCTATGGGTATATTAAAGTATATATCATAGCATTCAGTACTTAGACCTCAAGAACTGCACTAAAATCCAATGAACCATTTGCCTCTTTACTGCACCCCTCTGATAGCAGACAGTAAAAAACTCAATTAGCTTATATAGCAGTGGTGTCAGATCCTAATGCAAACTGTGTACTATATATACAGATAGCAACAGACTTCAAAAGGCTATATAATACTGTATATAAGGGGTCGGCAATAGGTGTGAAATAAGCATGAAACATCTGGCCTGTGAGGTTGTTTGAACTATAATGAATGATAGTGAAAAGAATAAAAAATAAAATGCTCCTCTAGTAGATTTTATTTACATTCCTCCCCTGTCTATCTCTGTCGCACTCGGCATGATTTTAGTTCATTAGCCCATTCTTGTTTTTTCGCCCGTTTATGGGCTTCCTATCTCCTTATAAGGGGTTTTTTTTCCCGTCTGTATCCCAATTTTACTAGCCGGGGCAGAGGCAGTGTATTGGACCGTGACCCTGACGACACAGGTTTGATCCAGTGTAAGGAGCGTTTTTTTTATTATTTATTTTTTCCTTTCTTCTTGAGTTTACCTGCTTTGAGATTAACTGTTCTGCAAGTGGGTTCAACAACCCTCTGGGCTGAAGAGCTACTAGTCTGTAGCACTCCATCCTATTACACTTCACTTTACAAAACAGATTTTTTTTGTGTGGCCCACCACGTAATGGCTTGGAAAATATCTGGTCCGTGGCTAAACTTAATTGCGACCCCTGGTATATATGCTACCAATCAAACATCTGGACACAGCTACTTACTAAAGAAGGGATTTTCCTTATTTATACACACACAATAATCAAATCCACATTCAATGCAATGCCCCATATGCGTATCCCAAACCAGTAAAGTGTTCTTCAGCTTCCATGAGACATGGCAGAAATCATGGGACTCAATACTAGCATGGACATGTCAGCACATACACTACACAAGTGTGTCCTAACATTTTTTGACCGGTAGAGCATCAGACAGTACAGGAATTCCACAATATAAAAGGACTCGCTCTGCATTATCTAATAAAGACAGAAAGATAGTATACATATTGTACCTATCCACAACTGAATACACTGGAATGGTTGTAATCATCGAGTGTTGTTGTCCCAAGCCCTCCATTGTTGCAGCAGAGAAAGGAAATTAGCTCGCCAATTACAGTAATGATTAAGCAGGACTTTAATGACCTCTGTCGTTCGCCAGTGAATCTTATCTTATTACCATTCCTGCCATGAAATTATGTCTGGATGAGCTATTCGGAGGCCAGTCATTCCACGGCTTCAAATCATTATTGATGTCAGTTTGCTGCAGATATTCGTCAAATGCAGATTTACGGAGTGCAACAGAACGCAAATAGAAAGCAGTTATGAAATTAATGAAGGTTTTTCTAGGGTGCAAAAAATGTGGATCAGGGACATACTGTACGTTTCTTAAAAAGGAAGTAATAGATCACCTTCATATCAAACATATCAGTCCTGTTTCTGATTCAAGCATTTGGAAATGCTGGACAAAATCCTGAAAAAAAGATCAGGCGTATGTAAGGCATTATCTATAGAATGTGAAATGAAGGTTTTATGCAAAAAAATAAATTCACAATTAAAATTTCACTTCAGTTTATGAATCAGTTTCTCTGATTTTGGTATTTATAGGTTTATGTTTGAGTAACACATTGTTGTTTTATTCTATAAACTACATACAACATTTCTTCCAAAATGTAAATAAAATATTGTCATTTAGAGCATTTTTTTGCAGAAAATGAGAAATGAGCTTTCAGATCTCAAATAATGCAAAGAAAACAAGTTCATATTCATAAAGTTTTAAGAGTTCAGAAATCAATATTTGCTGGAATAACCCTGATTTTTAATCACAGTTTTCATGCATCTTGGCATAATGTTCTCCTCCACCAGTCTTACACACTGCTTTTGGATAACTTTATGCTGCTTTACTCCTGGTGCAAAAATTCAAGCAGTTCAGTTTGGTTTGATGGTTTGTGATCATCCATCTTCCTCTTGATTATATTCTAGAGGTTTTTTAAATATACTTGGTTACTTTATTATTCCTTGCTGTTGTTTGAAAATGATTTCAGTGTGGATTTTTGGGTCTTTGTAGATTTTTTGTGGATTTTGCTGATAAGGACTTTTGCTTCTGGAATCTCTCACTTGCTTTTGCTTCAGTTTCCTGCTTTGGCACAGTTTTCACTGGTGGGTGGGGCTTAGAAGAAGGCATTCCCTTTGAATCTCCATTGCTCACCGGATTTTACTCTGACGAGTACCCTGAAGCTTGTCTGAGACCTACTATTAACAAAATGAAGCAGAAGCAAATGAAAGATAACAGAGGCAAACGTCTTTAGCAGCAAAATCCACATAAAATCCACAAAAAATCCCTAAAATCACAAAAATGAAAGCAAAGATTGACAAATGCCAAACTGAAATCATATTCAAATAACTGCAAACAACAATTAAGTACCTAAGTATATTTAGAAATACATATTTGATTTTTTGTCCTTGCAAAAAAAACATTTTAATTGCGTATTTCTTTTTTTTTTGTAAAAAAAATGTAGTACCTAAGTACAGTAGTGAAGTAAAAATAATACTCCAGTAGCTACAGATACAGTATTTTAGTACTTAATTACAGTAGTGAAGTATTTCTACTTCTTTACTATAAATATCTGTATGTTTCTATTACAGATCTGATTATCCAACATCAGAAAAGACATTATATCACTAATGCTCCAGTGGTTGATTGCAATCAAATCCTCACAACAATATTCTGACATCAAGTGCAAAGCATTCCCAGTGAAGTAGAGGCTGTTCCTGCAGGAAGTGAGGGAGAGAGACGCTCTGGCACACTGACAGTGAGCATTTTCCAGGAGTCTGCACTATCTGCTCTGCTGTTAGGAATGAGACGCTATTAATACTTCCTCTAAAAAACTAAAGAGGCCAGAGGTTAATTTGAAGTCTTTGTGTTTAAATGATAACAAATGTTGTTTTTTTGCTTGTTTAACCAGGTACTGAAATGTGCTTTGTTTTATGCTGATAAAAAAAACAACAACAAAAAAACAAGATGAACTGCTTGATCCAAATAAAGAGATGATTTGGTCTTTTTATAGTACTACTGTGTTTAACTAAGTGCCTAACCCTTTAAAATCCTAATGACACTTTCTGACAAAAAATAATACACCCCAGCATGCACCCCACTTATACAAATAATTGCAGGTGTGGTCTGAGTAGACATTGGGTCTTGCCACAAAAAAAATACTGTATTTTTTGCAGTATATGAGTATATCGGACTGTAGTTTGCGTGTTTACTATGTTAAAACAAGCCACATGGGACAAACAACTAGCTAATATCGCCCTGGCTTACTGGAACACTCATGCTTCCTCAGTGCAGCACTGTCGGGCAGCATTAGCCGCTAGCTGCTAGTGGTTAGCTGTTAATGCTAATGCTCCAGCCTCAGCTTTGTTATCATGAGAGCACCTCGAAATTTGCAAAAGGCATGTACTAATTCTTTTAGTTAATAATGGGTGTGTTTTGGGCGTGAAATGAAATAAACCAATCAGTGTACCAGTTGGCATTCCCTTTAAGAGCCAGGTGAGCTCTGACTTTGGCGCAATCGTATCTGCATCCATAGGAATGGACTGTAGTGATTGACTGTTGTCAGGGTTTTAATCAGTCAGTGGAGCACCTGTGTTTTCCACCACTAAAACAGAAACACACCAGTTTACAATTTACATGAACACATCTCACTTTCAAAACCACCACACCCATCAGTGTAGATTTATTCCTAAATGCTTTTTTAACAGCATGGGCACAAGGCATGATAATAGACTGTTAACGGGGTATAAGATAGCAAAGAGCATCACGACAAGGTGTGCAAGGTGTACAATAGGTCCCCAAGTTTTTTTTTTTTCTGTAAGCACCACACTTTAGTTGGAATGTGGAGTTGGTTTTATATGTAGCTATCAGGGCCGCCGCTCTGCATACGCAGACAACGCAGCCAGCGTTAGGCCTCAACCATTTTGCAGTTGCAGGGAGCCAAATTGACTGAGAATGAAATGTGTTGAAATTATGACATTATTAAATTTAAAACCCAATGTGAATTATTTATGATACGCTCATCTTTTTTGTCTTTAAACATTGCATGGGGCACCTACTCTACTACTTAAAAGCGGCACGTTATTATTTTTGTGCATAATATAATGCCCCCACCCCTATTGCCTGAAATGGCACGGCTCGGTTTGCTCTGTTGGTTGTTGCCAGATGTGACATTTTCCAGTCAAATAAATAATCAAAAAATGCATGGAGGCGCTAAATCTTGCGCATGTTTAACCATTTTTAAAGTGTATGTGGCCATTCTATACAAAAACTTGTCCAGTGCAATATTTGTGTAAGTTAAAAACTTAAAATAAAATAAACAAATAGGATGAAAAATCGTAACTTATCTGGCAACCTTAGTCCTAACTAAAGTAGCAACGCTACTTGAGTTTGGCAGGAGACAAGTTCACCGCGCGAAGTTGCTACTAAATGGTAATTCAACTATGAAGCGACGGTTTGAGTCTGGAGCTGAGAAGAAGAAAAAGAAGCAGAAAGATGAGGCCCATGCATCCCTTTCTGGTGAGTAACTTCGATGATAAAGGTTTAAATAGTTTTGATTACTTCATGTTCAGTGGTGTTGCCTGAGCTAGTTACGTTGGCTTTGCTGATTTGGTAGCTTTAAACGCTTAACTAGAAACTAATCTGGGTATTGCAAGGCACGTGGCACGTTTGCAAATAGTAGTAGTGTAGTTTGAAGATTTTTAGTGACTTTAATAAAAAATTAATAAACAGAGTAGCCTACCTATTCACTAATGCCATCAGTGCACTATCCAAATGGTCTGTATGACAGCAGGATCAGACAGCTCTATAGATTTTGACAGGCTGATATAAATACACCACGAATATAAACGATAATTTCATAACCTTTAAGGCTGGCTTGTGTAAATGACGTGTCCACTGCTTAAAATAGACATGCATCGTTTCATTTATTATTTATACATTATAAATAGTACTCTTGTGCTGTTCTTCACTGTTATTGGCCTTACTTATAACGTTGTAAATATTCACAGTTACATGTGTAATTTTAATAAATAGTAAAATTTTGCGTAAACCTTTTGTGTTTGTGTGTGTGGTTGTTTTTTTTTTTTTTTTTTTTTTTTTTTTTTTGGGGGGGGGGGGGGGGGGGGGGGCCTCCCTGACCAGTTATGCTTAGGGCCTCCAAAACCTTAGCAGCGGCCCTGGTAGCTATTATAGAAAGCAGTAAAAGTGGAAGTAGGGGTAAAAATAACACTTCAGTAAAACACATACAGCATTTTAGTACTTAAGAACAGGAGTGAAGTAGATCTACTTCATTATTATACATCTCTTTTTCAGTGAGTGCACATAGAAAGCAGTGCAGCCTGGCTGTTTCTCTGCTCTCAGGCTATTGGAGTAGTGGAGGGTAGTAGAAGCTGAGACCTGCTGGCAGCACTTGGCCACTTAAAGGGTCACAAAGCAGTAATACACACTATTGTACTAAAACAATTAGCATTGCTTTATAGCTGTGTTTTTTTTTTCTTCTTTTTTCACATGGTCCTGAAGCCCCCCTGCCTGATATAATTCCCAACTCTAATGCCTATTTCTACTCAGGAAGGACTTCTTAATTAGCTAATGAGTTGAATCAGGGATGTTAAAATGTGCAGAACAGGGAGTCTCGAGGACCAGAGGATGTGAAATACAAACAAGCCTAGAAAAACAGAGCGAATTATCACCAGTTCTGCTTATGGGCAATATTGTGACGATAATTATAACAAAAAAGGCTTTAAAACGTGTGCGTGTATCTCTGTACTTCAATGAAAGACTGTAACAGCAGCTTACTAGTCATTTTCCCACAGCTTTTAAAAAAGACCGTGATCAAACATAATTATAATAATTATACCAATCGGAAACAGTATAATTATCACAGGGCATCATACCATGATACTGTATGTCATTCCATAGGTAGTAATGATGTAATCCCGTTCCCCCATGAGTGTAATTCATTGGCTCTCTCTCTCTCTCGGGAATTACTCCTTAGAATAATGTGTCTCTGCCTCCTCCACCCCCTCGTTATTGCCCACAGCTGTGACTTGTTGTGTTAGTTTTTCTATGGTAATATCAGGGGCACGTCAATGGGGGAGGCCAAGGCTTGCCCACTGCCCCCGACCAAAGCTCCGCCCACAAGTGTGTTCTTTTGTGTACATGCTAATCTACAGATCTGCAGCTCTGACAATAAGAACAGAGAATGCAAAGAATTCACCAAAATGCTAAGCTGCCTTACATTACTGTATAAACAACATCTGCTCTTTTACAAAGCCTTTAGTAGTGACCTTTGTCTTCATACACCCTCCTACCTACCCCCTCCAACTACACACACACACACACACACACACACACATGAACACACACACACACACACACATCAAATAAAGTGAATGTAAAAATGCTGGGAACACTTCTTAGGATTTAAGGCTTTTTCAAACCTCTCTCTGACAAAGAGAAACAGGTTTCTGACATGATGGGTGTGTCCATAGAGATTTCCTGGGTGTCCATTGGTCAGTTTTACAGATGAGAGGCAGACAACAATAATGGAAGTACAAATAGAAGATGTGTGTGTATAAGAGAGAGAGAGAGAGAAAGAGAGCGAAGGAAAGAGAGAAGAAGTAAGAGTTATTTATACTGCACTGGAAAATAAATAAGAGACACCTTCAGTTTCTGAATCAGTTTCTCTGATTTCACTATTTATAGGCTTATCTTTAAGTAAAATGAACTTTGTTGTTTTATTCTATAAACTACAAACAACATTTCTCCCAAATTTCAAATAAAAATATCGTAAATTAGGGCATTTGTTTGCAGAAAATGAGAAATGGTTGAATTAACAAAAAAAAAAAAAATGCAAAGAAAACAAGTTCATATTCATAAAGTGGTCCGGATCAGTTGATGAGTTGATGTTTGTTTGGAGCGTTTCTCCATCTGTTTGGTTTGGTTTCACACATGCATAAACCTAAACGCACCAAAATGCGCACCAATAAACATTGTGAGCACATCGTCTCCCCTGTTTGGTCAGAGCTGTCTGGTGCAGGAGCAAAGAAGTAAATATAGTGAGAAGATTTCAGAGTGTATATCTGTATATCTGTGCAGTGTGAAGCTGCTTTAACACAGAATGCTGAAAATTTGCTGCTGCACTTTTTAAACACAATGTTTTCAATAGGACATGCAGCACAGATGTGAGCAGTGAACACTGCACATACCGTGCCCTCAGTGTGTAAACAGCATGGAGCAGCAGCAGATACAGTGTTTGTTCATAGTATTATATTATTTGGCTAAAATATCAGATTAAACTGCACCTTATCAGCAATTTAGCTCAATTAAAAAGAAGTGTATTTAATAGCTGGGTCAGATTGAGACCAGATCACAATCTCACCAGAAGTAAACCTCTCAGGAAAATAAAATCTGCACGTTCGGTGGGGGCGGTGCAGATTATGGTGGAAGATAAGGTCAAACTCGGTGTTGTAAATAACTTTAAAAGCGTTAACGTTAAAAAATGCTAACCTGTTAATGATTTCAAATTTATTGCGTGCGTTAACACTTTAACATTGACAGCCCTAGTTTTAAGGTTTTCTTTAAAACTTTCCAGCACTGGAATATATATATATTTATGTATATTTGTCCTGTTTGTTATTTCTGTAAAGCCCTATCCGGATGGGATTAGTTTCTCAGGGGGACGTCTGTGAAAAATATTTCACACTTCTACTTAGTGTTAAAACTCCTGCATCCGGACTGCAATTAAAAAAACAGGAGGACCAGTGAGTTTTTGGGTTTTTCTGTCACATGACATCACGTTCAGTAGCTCCTCCATTTCCACTCGCTATTGTGTTTATGTGAATCTCCATGTAAACAGGCATCCAAAGTGTACATTAATTACAGTGCGTGGCAGTGAACAAATAGCTATTTTATTAAACACAAAGTGATGAAAATAGTAGATAATTTAGCCTGTAATTTTCTCAGAGAATTTTCTTAGAAAAACACATACATGGTTGTTCTGGACAGGAATAAAATCACAGAGGACTCTCGTAAAAAAAGAGAAAATTACCCCAGAACCCCCTGAGAAAACTTAATATTTACCTAATTAAAGCACACACACACACACACACATCAGTATTTGGTCCACCTGCTCTGTGTGCTGAAAGACTTTCTCTGGTTTCAGACAGAAACCGGCCTCTCTGTGCTCAGAGGAAGCTCATTGAAGCACACAGACCCTGCAGCATTTAAACCCATGACATTTTCCCAGGCAGCGTTCACTCGTGTCCACAGCACCTCCCTCTCCACTGCTTATTCTGAGGGGCAGGAGAGAGCTGACTCATAGAAGGAGAAGGGGGTATTTTTAGATACTATTTTACCCCCCACCCCTTAAAAAAAAAACACACACACACACATAGATACACACACGTGCACATACACACATGCCGGCCCCCCTCAGGGTTCTACACTGGCCAATAGTGGAGGAAATAAGAATATTGACGTGGATGAGTGGAGAGTGACCAGCAGGGTACAGACCGATAAATGGAGCATTGACCATGAGCACGGATTTCCAGAGACGTGGTTATTTTTAGAATATTGATTTTTTTGCCTTTATTTTTTTTTAGACTTCAAAAAACACCTTTCTGTTCAGGCTAATGGGGGGTCTAGAGACTGCCAAGAATCCTTGGGCCCTGAATAGTGAATAGAGCAACAGGCCCATTAAAAAAAGGTACCACACACACACACACACATAGATTCACTTCCACTTAGTAGCAATTTATCATAGCCATTTCATCTACCATGTATTTTTAAGAGGTAGGAAGAAATCCATGTGAACACACCCAGCTCCTCACAGGCGGAGACCAAAGCATGGATCGAACCCACAACCCCAGACCCCTGGAGCTCCACAGCACACAAGCACACACACACCACCTGCTTCACAACCAGGCTAGATGGAAGATACATACTTTATTTCTATATGAGTCATATAGTTCATGTGATTACATTACACTACATTGATATATGTTCTAAAATATATAGAGAGAGTAATATCAAATATTTCTGAATGGTACTACTTTAAAGGTGCATTACATGAACACTGCAGCTTGCATACAGCATGTAATACAGCCTCAAGCTCCCCCTTGTGGATACACTGCACACATACATTTCTTGACAAGCTGAAATGTTACATAGAAATTAATATCAGTAATATATTATTAATATACTACTACATTACACTGCCTGACCAAAAAATAAAAGTCACCACCTGGATTTAAGTAAGTAAATGATGTGGGGTTGATGCTGCAGTTGGTCTGCAGGTTTAGGTTCAGCAACAGTATGTGCTGCTGAAAGAATGAGGTCAGCTGACTACCTGAATATACTGAATATAGACCAGGTTATTCCTGGATCAATGGATTTTTTCTTCCCTGATGACACGACCATATTCCAAGATGACAATGTCAGGATTCATGTTGCTGGAATTGTGAAAGAGTTCAGGGTTCAGGGAGCATGAGATCATCATTTACACACATGGATTGAGAGAGAGTTCACCACAGAGTCCAGATCTTAACCTCATTGAGAATCTTTGGGATGTGCTGGATGGAGAAGGGCTGCTTTGTGCAGTGGTCAGACTCTACCATCATCAATGCTACTGCAAGATCTTGGAGAAAATTAATGCAACATTGAATATAAATAAATCTTGTAACATGGCAGAAGCTTACTGAAACAATGCAACAGTGAATGTGTGCTGCAATCAAAGCTAAAGATGAAAGAGTGTGATCTTTTGCTAGTCCTTGCTAGAGGTACCTTGCAGTTCCTATTTTACACCTGAATGTCCATACCAGATTCCGCACCAAGGATTTTCTTACATTGTATTCTATGCATTTACTTACTTACTTACTTACTTATTTACTTACAGTTATATTATATAGCACCTTTCTAGCCTTTCTAACCACCCAAGGATGCTTACAGCTTCATCCTACATACAGTCATTAACACTCAGCACTAACACAAACCAGTGAGAAGCAGCAGCCAATCACACACAGCATACTCTCAACCGGAAACAACCTGGATCCACTGCATCAGGTACTGAGGAGTTTACCCAGAACAGAAGGCCAGTCCATATCTGGGTTTCTTACAAGTCCAGAAATGCATGTGTAAAGCATGTCCTTCTTGAAGGGTGGCACACGCTGAAAATTCCACTTTCTGACTGCAGGGGGGGGCGAGAGCAAGAAAATACTGATTCTCACATACTGCTGCTTTAACCTGGTGTATTTACTGTAGTTTCTCTCTCAGGAATATCACACAGCAGCAGCAGCGCTACACTGACCTCTGTTTTCGTTCGTTTGGTTGAAATAGAGTGAATGATGGAGGCGGAGAGAGTTCATATAGTGCTTTCTTGGCAGACTTGCTTAAAGATTTATTGATTGATTGATTTTGTTAATCGTACTCCCACGAGCGAATACCTGCCGTACAGCTGCTCTGCTCTTCTGTCAAGCGGAAGATTTTAATTGAAGTCGCAGCTCACTCCCTCACTCACTCTCTCTCTCTCTCTCTCTCTCTCTCTCTCTCTCACTCCCTCTCTCACTCTCTTTCTCTCACACTATCACACTCCTGCTGTTTCACCTACACACACACACACACACACACACATACAGCTAGTGTAATATTTTATATGCATAGGAGTTCTCCACTGATTCACAATTGCACAGTTTATTTCTTTTTTCCCCCCCAATAAAATGTGTTTTTCTTCACAGGATGCTCCTAAACGCTCTTAAACTGGCATTTTGCATCAATTTATTTTTATCTGTCTTGTTGATCAATGTGGATGATCATGAGATCATGAGGACGCCTGCTCCGGCAGAGAGACACAGCTTGTGTGATATTATCTGTAGAGGGGTTCACTATTGATTCACCACCACCCCTGAGAGGAGGGGGGTTGTTTTGTTTTTACACAACAGGAAGCTGTAAAATGTCCCCCGACTATCTCTCTCTCTCTCTCTCTCTCTCTCTCTCTCACACACACACACACACGTATATATACACACACATATATACACACTTGTCTCAAACCTGATTTAAACCTGACATTTTTTAGTAAGTAGAGCAGTAGAGAGTAAACATTTTCGAGCAGTTTTAATGAGCAAAAACTGTTCAGAATTATGTTAATTAACAACACTAAAGATGAGTTGCGAAGCAGGGAGACGAGGAGGCGGACGCAAATGCAAGTTAATTTGATGAAAGAAACAGGAAATCTAAATAAAACACAAAAACATGATAAATAAACATTACACTAGAAAAAGGACACGGAACAAACAGAGCCAACTAACAGATGTGTGATACATATAAGAACCAACAAGGGACACTAAAACAAAGGGGCTATAAATACAAGCGGGAACCAGGAAAAAGGAAACACCTGGGGATATGTAACGAGGGGGCAAATGAACAAATCAACACAGGTAAAAACACTAAAGACTGAGGCAGAGACACGGGAGGAACACACAGGACCACATGTAGGGGAGCATGCAGAGAGAGACACAGAGACAGACAGGAGAGAACCCGAACAGGACAAGAACGTGAAGAAGCATAGATCTATTATTTAGGAACAAGTTCATTAAGAGCAGAGCTCTAAATGATTAAAACACCAACAATGCGAACAATGATTACAGGCTTAAACATTGGTAAATTAGGCTACAAGAGTGATGTCTGAATGACTTTCCTCTAATCTAATATAATCTAACTTGGTTTAAGCATATAAAATACAGGAAAAGTATGCCTTGCGCAGCTCAAACTCGCAAAAGACATTTCCTAGTTCTCTTAATTAATCGTGAGTGTATTTTGGGTGTAACGTAAAATAAAGCAATCAGCGTGTCTCTTGGCATTTCCAGCCAAGAGCCAGGTGAACTCTGAATTTGGCGCATTGCTATTTTAATGGTGCAGCTACCTGAACGTGTCCAACACTTCTCAGCAGAGGAAAATGTGACCTGCTTGTTTATTTTGTTTATTGCTTATTGTTGATTTAAAAGTTTGCATAGCTGTCAACTGGCAGGTGGTATGGGTTTGTGTTGACAATTCTCTGACAAGATAGCAATTAACATCTGACTGTTGACATCTGTCTATGCTATTTTCTGTCAGAGGAGCATCTGTGTTTTCCAGTGCCAAGATAGCAATATGCCAGAAATTTACTTGAACACACCCACCAAGCCCATCGGCGTAGGTATATTCAAAAGTACCATTGCTATTTAAACGACACAGGTGGAAGGTGCGAAAATAGACTATTGATGAGGTGTAAGATAACAATGAGCATTGCAACACACTTTGCAAAGGGTCTTTCGTCTCATTTTCGCCACTTTATAGGGCACTTTAGCAATACAGCAACACAGGGGAGTGGTTGGTTAGGGTCTGTCTTTATTCTGCCAGTGCACGCATGCAGACACACACACATACACAAACGCTCAGTTGTCTTCAGCCAGTTGTGCTGTCTCTGAGCTCCGCAGTGTGGACCTAAGCTCTTCAGTCATATTTACAGATTGTTATTTGCATATGACTCTGTGCCCTTGTTTTTCATAATGAGAGGAAGTGAAGGCCTGTCAGAGGGGCTTATGGGTATTAGCGCCTCTGAAGACTGGAGATAATGCACAGGAGGGGAACGTGGCAGGCATGTGTCACAATACAGCCGGATACATTAACCTCTGTTTACTGACAGACTGGCGAAGACAGTAGGCGTCAACCTCTCTCTCATCTCTCTACCTCTCTCTCTTTTTTTCTCTCTCTCTCTTTCTCTCTCTCTCTCTATCTCCGTCCCTCGCTTTCTACCTTACTGTTCTACGCCCTCTAGCTCTTGCTGTATTTTACCTTCTTTTATATTTCTCTTGCTTTCTAATTCTATCCATACATCTCTATATCTTTCCTCTTTATCTCTACATTCCCCTTTTTATCTGTACCTACACTCACCGGCCACTTTATAAGGTAAAACTGTCCAACTGCTCATTAATGCAAATGTCGAATCAGCCAATCACATGGCTGCAACTCAATGCATTTAGGCGTGTAGGCAAGGCCAAGACGATCTGCTGCAGTTCAAACCATCAGAGCATCAGAATGGAGAAGAAAGGTGATTTAAGTGACTTTAAACGTGGCATAGTTGTTGGTTCCAGACCAGAAACTGCTGATCTTCTGGGATTTTCACGCACCAAACAATCTATAGGGTTTATTGATCAGAGAATGATCAGAAAAAGAGAAAATATCCAGTGAGCTGATTCAGTTCTGTGGGAGCAAATGCCTTGTTGATGCCAGAGGTCAGAGAAGAATGACAAGACTGGTTCCAGCTGATAGAACAGAAACAGTAACTCAAATAAACCACTCAACTCGTTACAACCGAGGTCTGCAGAAGAGCATCTCTGAACATCAGCACAACACGAAATCCAACCTTGAGGCGGATGATGATGAGCCACAGCAGCAGAAGACCAAGACCACACCGGGTGCAGCTCCTGCAGCTAAGAACAGGAAACTGAGGATACAATTCACACAGGATCACCAAAACTGGACAATAGAAGATTGGAAAAAACAGGTTACCTGGTCTGATGAGTCTCTGATGATTTCTGCTGAGACATTTGGATGGTAGGTTCAGAATTTGGCATCATATAACATGAAAGCATGGATCCATCCTTCCTTGTATCAACGGTTCAACGGTTCAGGCTGGTGGTGGTGCTGCTGAAATGGTGTGGGGGAGATTTTCCTGCCACACTTTGGGCCCATTAGTACCAATTGAGCATCATGTCTCAAACGCCACAGCCTACCTGAGTATTGTTGCTGACCATGTCCTTCATCCCTTTATGACCACAGTGTACCTGTATCTTCTGATGCTACTTCCAGCAGGATAATGCTCCATGTCATAAAGTGCCAATCATCTCAGACTGGTTTCTTGAACACGACAATGAGAGAGTTCACCGTATTGGAATGACCTCCACAGTCTCCAGATCTCAATCCAATAGAGCAGCTTTGGGATGTGGTGCAGCAACTGCATGATTCTATCATATTAATATGGACCAGAATCTCTGAGGAATGTTTCCAGTACCTTGTTGAATATATACCATTAAAAATTAAGACAGTTCTGAAGGGAAAATGTTGTTTAACCCAGTACAAGCAAGGTGTACCTAATAAAGTGGCCTGTGAGTGTATATTTCTTGCTTTTTTTCACTACCTCACTCTCTTTCTCTGGCTCTCTCTGCTCTCTCTTTCTCTCTCTCTCGTTTTCTCTTATCACTCTGTCTATTTCTCTACCTCTATCCCTTGCTCCATCTTTATTCCTCTACCTCTATCTCTCAGTCTGTCTCTTATCTCTTTGATTGATTTCCCTTGCTAACCCTTTCTCATCTCTCTCTCTCTCTCTAACACCCTTATGCTCTTTCTTTCTCTGGCTCTCTTCGCTCTCTCTTTCGCTTCCTCTAATAATCTCTCTACCTCCATCCCTTGCTCTATCTTTTATCTTTCCCTTGCTCTCCATTTCCCTGTCTTTCTACTTCCCCCTTATCTCACTCTCATTCTCTCTTATCACTTTGCCTTTTTTTACTCTACCTCTCTATTACTCTCTCTTTAGCTATTTCTCATCTCTCTACGTAATTCATGCTCTTTCCATCAATATCTATCTTAGTCTCTCCTTACCTGTCTCTTTTTGTCTCTCTACCTTTTTCTTTCTTTTATTTTCCAGTAATCTTCATATCTATCTACTTCCTTTTATCTCACTATCTTTCTCGTTCTCTCTTTTAGAGTTCACTTGATTTCAATGTCTCTCTCTCCCATTGCTTTTATCTTTCCATTTACTTTTAATATTGTATTACCCTTTCCTAATATCTCATGTTCTCTCATGTTACTTGTCTTTGGTCCATTTCTCAGGCAGATATGTCAATTATTACAGGTGCGATCTTGGAAAAGAGGGTGTAAAATCCTTCCCCCACTGCCTTATAATAAGACTCTCACTTAATATCAATATTTGGTGGAATAACCCTGGTTTTTAATCACAGTTTTCATGTTTTCATGCATCATGGCATGTTCTCCTTCACCAGCCTTGCATACTGCTTTTGAATAGCTTCATGCCACTCCTGGTGCACAAATGCAAGAAGCTGGGCTTCTTTTGATGGCTTGTGATCAAACTCATCATTTTAAGTGTTCTCTTATGTTTTTCCAGAACTATATATATATATATTCTCATATTTATCTCTTTCTCATCTCTCTGTCCCGCCCTCTCTCTCCTTCTCTCTCTCCTTCTCTCTCTCCTGAGTCTTACAGCTCTGTTTCCTTTGTTCTCCTTCTCTATAGACTTGCATTCATTGTACGACTGCATTGTTTCACCGTGACCTTCAAACATTGCCATTATCAGAATGCGTAAGATGTTGCGCATTACGTTACGAGTGCGAAATCTTGTTCCTGCAGCTGTTCCTGCTACGCCCTGATCTCTCAGGCCTGCCGGACGCAGTGGAGACACGGCAAGGGTACGAATAAACATGAGATACACACATGCACTGCTGCTTCACCTCCACACTGTCCAATGGCTTTCCTTTATCTGCCTCTGTAGGCTGTAGAGCAGGGCAGGCTTATTGGACAGAGCTGTCTCTGTGTGTCAGCTGCTGGGGGTGGAGGAAGAGTGTGAGTGTGTGTGAGGGGGAGGGGGGGGGGGTTGAGTTCATTCACATCCGCACTCACTGGAGGAATTAACATGCAGCTCGTGTTTCTTTTTCACCTGAACTCCTACCGAATCAGATGCCTGCGTGTTGCGATTAGAGCTTATATCATTCATTACTCACTATTTCGCCATGCATTTCATTCAGAGCCTGCTTTATCTCTGCACACTTAAAACACCTTTCCAGGCATGTGTGCTGTTTGAATATGATACTGAACCTTGTTGATTAGGAAATGCTTTGCTTTAATCCCGGAATTTCCCCATTAATAACTGTACTGCATGCTGTATTTGAGAGATTTGAGGAGAATGCTGTTGAGGGGCATGTGAAATGGTCCAGGCTTATAGAGAGTGGCTAGGGTTCTGCTGGGCTAGTCAAAGGCCTCTCAAAACAGAGAGTAAGGCCCAATCCCAAGGGGTAGGAGTATCCTGATTCTTGTTAGGCTGGAGAGGTAAGGGGAAAAGAATAGGGATTTTTTTAGATGCACACTTCAAACCAAGGGGTAGGAGAATCACTGGTAAGATGTGGGACCCTAAATTAGGATATTAGGGATCAATATATGTTATATTACTCATATATTAGTACAATTTGGCCATATATGAACAAGTTTATTGAGTTCAGTTAAAACTCTGTCTGCTCTTCCTCAGCAAGGCCCAGTCTGTACCAGGCACGCTGGGAACCGAGGGGGAGACAGTTATGAATATGATAAGGACTGGCCATAGTTGGAGAAGAGCCCAGGAAAGCTCTTCATAACTGCTGAGTCATACCAGGTGTCTAAAGGTGGTGCTTAAAGCCCCCACCTTTGTTCACCCGAATACTGTATAAAAGTGTGTGTATTCCTCTGTGTTTTCAGAAGATCGGAGCTTCCTGACTGATAGAACAATAAAAAGATCAACTTAGAACTTCAGAATGACCCGACTTCTCCTTTCTTTAAAACTCGAGGCACTCGTCTGTTTTTATCTTCTTTCTTTTGAATTTAGAACTTTACATCGATGCATGACTAGATAATTTTTAAGAGTCTATTTTAAGCTAGCCCAAGGCTTCCCTTTAAGGGAGGCCAAGAGTCGTCAGATTACGAACGACAGCAGCCAAAGAAACTCACAAATATAAGGCCAATCCCATTTCAACCCTTACCCCTACCACTTACCTCTACCCCTTGTTTTCAAGTGTAACCCTTCCCCTTGAAACAGAGCTGCAAGGAAAAGGGGTGAAATCCTCCCCCTAAGAATTGGGACAACCCTTCAAGCAATGGCTATATCATCATCAGTAACTGAAATTATAATTTTAGGGCATTGTATGTCTTCAGAAAGTGGGAAGATGATTAAGAAGTTAATTAATATTTCTTAATTCCTATGTGATGGGGAGCTTAAATTAGCTTTAATTAGCTTTCATTTTACTTTATTTTTCCATTCCGCCTTAAATGCTACAGCCTCTGGCAGCTGTTGCACCATTTAAGGTGGAACGGGCAAGTTAGCTAGCTAGCTACCTTCTGAGGCAAACTACTAGCTATATTTTTTTATGCTTGTTATAAACAATTTGGCCATAAAACATTGAAACTACACATTAAACTATGGTAATATAGTGCTAATCGTCACTTTCAACAGGTAAAATACTTACTTTTCTGGGTTTCTTACCAGTAATTCTCATACTCCATTGTTTGAAGGAGTGAGATTAAAATACCAAGAGTGTGCTACTATAAATAAATGTGCTACTTATAGTATAAAACATATTCTGGTTTACAGAATAATACTGCATGTGTTCCTGAATAGCTTTAATATTGTCTTTAATAATACATTTACAACGTAAAAAATAATGAAAAGAAAGAAAACACACTGAATAAGAAGTTTTGTAAGGAATTTAAAATGGTTTCGTGTGACGTCACTTCAAAAACTCGATTTGCCACCTTTTATAAGAATGTAAAACTGAACAAGAGCAATTCAACTTCACGACTCTCTGAAATAAGCTCCTGGAATGCACCGCATTGACCTACGATTCAGCCACGTCAGCATGACGTCCAGAGACTAGCGATGAGCTCGGTTCAGTCAAGGTGAAAGCTGCTGAAATCTACAGTCTCAAGGACGAATGCAAATTTTAAAAGCTGGGCCGCTTTCACAAATCCACACAGAGGAACAGACTGGAGCCTGTAGCAAACCCCTACCCTCTCTCTCTCTCTCTCTCTCTCTCTCTCTTATTGCTCTCTCTCTGCCCCCTCTTTTCTCTCCCACTTTCTCTTGCAGTAAACTTATCTCTTTTTGTTTCACCCTCTCCTTTTCATTCTCTGATTTTT
Source organism: Astyanax mexicanus (assembly GCF_023375975.1). Classification (NCBI taxonomy): domain Eukaryota; kingdom Metazoa; phylum Chordata; class Actinopteri; order Characiformes; family Acestrorhamphidae; genus Astyanax; species Astyanax mexicanus. Next base: position 5,882,964 of record NC_064424.1, on the reverse strand, counting down.
GTCTTCTCTCACTCTCTCTCTCTCTTCTTCTCTATCTCTTATATTCATCTTCTTATATTTCCCTTTTGTCTCTAAATCATCTTCGTTTACTCTTTCTCTCCTCCCTCCTCTACTCTCCCCACCTGCAATCTCTTCTTTTTCTTTTCCTCTACATTTCGTTTTCTTCCCTTGCTGTCGTTCCTTCCTCTTTGTCTCTATTTGTCCTCCTCTCTTCTCCTTAACTTTTGCTCATGTATTTGTTTAATTTGTCCCTAGCTCGCTCTCCTCCTTTTCTTCTCTCCTTCCTCTCCGTTTCCCTACATTGTTTTAAATCCTCCTCTTTTATACCATGCCGTTCTTGTCATATTCTTGTCATCCTCTCTTTTTTTCTCCCACTCTCTTCTCTATTCTCTCCTTTTATCTCAGTCCTCTGCTCTTTCCCTTTCCTTTTCTTACTTGCATAGCTTCTCTTTTCACTCCTACTTCCTCTCTTTCTCCCCCTCTCTTCTCCTTTTCTTCACTTTCTATCCCTCTATCCCCTGACCTTTCTTTCCCTTAGCTTTTGCTCACTCTTTTCTTCCCTCCTTTCCCTTCCTTTTTCAAACCTGTTCTCTCATTCCATCCCGATCTTGCCATTCTCTTATTTTTTTCTTTTCTCTTCCATTTCCACCTCTCTTTCTCTTCTTATTTCCTTCTTCTTGTCTCTGTTTTGCAGTGCTGAGAACTCGTGCCTCCATCAACACATAGATCCTTTCCTCCGAGTCCGTCAGCGTCTCTCCCCACAGAATGAATAATTGCAGGCAATTTGGGAAGAAAGCAAACTGTTTCCCTTCTCACTCCGAGGCAAGAATGCCAAGCGATGCAGACGCAGTGACTGGCCTGATAAGTCACCTTGAATTTATTTTCACTTCACTTTACCCTCCGCCTCCACGCCTCTCCGTATTAACAGTTAATGAAATTAAAGCCACGCAATGATAATTCCCTTGCATTCATTTGCATTCCATCCCTGGTATCTAGGCCTGGCCTCAGAATACTCCTGCAATATTTATTAAAGCATTACAAAATATTGTGAATTTATCATCATCAGAGACAATAAAAGAAAAAAAGAAAGCTATTGCTCATTTATGAAATGGGTATCTGAAGTGGCTGAACAAAGAAAGACAAAAATATCCTAAAAGAACAATAAATGTGCCAACAGGAGCTGTTTGGAGTGAATCTACAGGAAAATCACTTCTATTCCCATAAAAATCTTGAATTTGATTTATTCAATTAATTTTGTATAGAATACTTTTTGTAAATGAGCCATTCACTCAATACAAAAAACATCTGGGACATTTAGGAAGCCCTTTCTTTTATATTACAATTGTGTAAGGACAAACTGTGTTTTGTTCTCTTGTAGGGGGGTGGGGGTTACACCAGCACTATTTAGTCCAGATAAAATAGGCTATGTTTCATCTTAATTCTTAGTGCAGTTTGATTAATGTTGGCAGGTGTAAAAGTGGTAATCGCATTTGGGTTCAGATTAAAACAACTCCACCAAGAGCAAGAGGAGTTCAGTTCTTGATCAGGTCCCAAACCAGCTCTAGAGAGGTTTATTGTAGTGAGAACGTGATCCAACCTTGATCCGACTCAACTCACCAAGATCCTCCGCATGTTTGAGCTAAGCGGCTGTTCAGGTGCAGTTTAACCTGATTTATTACCCAGATATTTACTGTTTCACTAATTTTACTAATATCCACAAAACTCCACAAATCTCTAGCAAAACTGATTCCTTCCACCAAAACAACACACAGCTATTTATATACTTATCTCTTGCAGAGCATCAAACAAACACTGACAAGATAAATTCAAAGCACTATTATCAGAAGTATTTGGTTATGTTTTTGACTTCATGAGGCCACTGTACAAATTCAAATGCCATATTCATGGAAAATCCATGGAAATATGCTGGCTTTATGTTATTAAGATTTATTTGTTACGGTGTAGCCCCCCCCCCATATAGCATTTACAGTATATGTGACACAAATGTAAGCTGTTTTTACTGTATGTAGTAAGGTTGCAAAACTGTAATTTTCACCTAAATTTTCATGCTAAATTGCACAGATATACACATTAATCTGGAACACAGAACATTCTACCTCTATTTGCTTTTTTGCTCTGACCAATAAGAGGAGAGAATGTGCTTATGTGGTTTTCCTTGTTTGAAACCAAAAACCAAAAAAAGCATGGCGCCGGCTGATATGATATGCGGAGTCTATGTATATATATGTCTATGTTATGTTCATTTCAGTGATGGTGGCGCACGGAGCTGAAGCTAGCATTATGGGATGTAAACAGTAGTTTTTAATTAGCTTCTTGTGAACTGTTTAAGTTATTAATGCCTCATTTTAAATGTCAGGGCTCTCTGGATTCTAGCAAGGAGGTGTGGAGCTACTTTGAGCTGGATAACGGTGGAAAAGGCGATTTATCAGGGTAAATTATGCCCCGTATCACCCAGTCTGAAGGGTGTTTGGATGAACTGTTAAAATTTCTGGATCTCTGAACGCTGTGGGAGAACGAAGGTGAGCTATTCATCAAAGGGAAGTACTTTTTATCATGTTTTACTACAACAAAAGTCCATTTTACACCGAAGAGAGTTCTTATTTAACACAGAATGTATTCAGAAAGTATTCATTTGTGGCATTATTGTGGCATAATCAAAATAAAAAAAACAAAAAACTCTCACATGTACTGTGTTTAGAATTGTGAGATTTATATTATTTGATCTTGTCAGGCATTGGTCAAACAGGCTATTTGATTTCACCGTACAGCTGCATTTCCTTCAATATCATTATAGCCTCAGGTTTCTTCTACCTCCTGTCCTCCCTGAACTCAGAGATACAGCAGAATAGCTATGGTAATCTCAGGAACACAGCAATATACACTACACACATGGCTGAGGCATGCAAATAGGCTGAATCCGGAGGCATTCTAGGTGGGAAATATATGAATGGAATATTTATCACAGACTTTTAAGCACTAATCTAATGAGAAGCGTCTAATGAATAAAGCTAATGGAGCTTAAAGCTGATAGTTCAAGGCGAGTCATCCAGTGTTTTTGAGGTAACTCCTTATCATACAGATCGAATATTAGCACCAGCCATTAATGTGTAATGATGATGGACTCTTTTCTTCTGCTCTCTCGCTCCCTCTCTCTCTTTCTCTCTCTCTTTCTCTCTCTCTCTCTTTCTCTCTCCCTCTCTTTCTTTCTCTCTCTTTTTGTCCATTAGCGAACTGTGTAGAGCTCACATCAAATAAGATCAATTGGAGCGTCAACAGGACTCAAATTAATTTCACTCTTTCGGCTGTCACTCAATTCTCAGAGCATGTATTCACTTTTGCTAAAATAACAGTGTAGCATCGATCACATTTATTCATGTGTTTCTCCAACCTACTCCATAGCATTTCCTGACCAGCAGGGCAGTGTACTGACAAGATCATGGTGAAACGAATCAAAATACAGGGCTTACAATTTAATTTATCACTATATATTGATTGCAAGGCTGTAAGCATGTTAGTGTAAAGTTTCAATATCATTAAAAAAGATATATTATATAGTATTTTAAGTATTTTAAGTATTTATTTCTTTTATTGTTGATGATTATAGCTTACAGCTAATGAAAACTCAAAAATCAGTGTCTCAAAAAATTAGAATATTATATAAGACCAATAAGTCCTGCTGGAAAATGAAATCAGCATCTCTATAAAAGTTGTCAGCAGAGGTGACAAGTATGAAGTTTAGACTTGATAATAAAACACAGTGGATCAACACCAGCAGATGACATGTCTCTCCAAACCATCACTGATTGGTGGAAACTTCACACTAGACCTCGAGCAGTTTGGACTGTGTGTCTCTCCACTCTTCCTCCAGACTCTGCTCCCTTGATTTACAAATAAAATGTAAAATTAACTGATGATCAGTGATGAAGTCCAAAGAAGTTCAGTGTTTAACACTTTATTCTTCCCTCTGCTGACAACTTTTATGGAGATGCAGATTTCATTTTCCAGCAGGACTTGGAACACTGCCCACACTGCTAAAAGTACCAATTGGTCTTATATAATTTTCTAATTTTCTTTTTTTTGGGGGTTTTCATTTAAAAGAAATAAACACTTAAAATAGATCACTCTGTGTGTAATACATCTATATAATATATGACTTTTACATTTTAAACTAAATTACTGAAATAAAGTAACCTTGTAATGATATTCAATTTTTTAAGATCACAGTATGGAGGAGCTTAGGGGTAAAGTGCTGGTGAATATTGAATAATCTCTGGATGTTTGGCTGGCCCTGTAGAGAGAGTGTATTTGGCTGTGTGTGGTGAACAGATGTAGCTGCAGTGTTGTAGCTGGATTTGTGGTCTTTTCAGTTCTTGGCTTCATGCTGTAGCAGCTGGGTGCTGATATTGAGAATGTAGCTGAGTCAGGTGAGTTTTAACACATGTACATATTTCAGAAAATTTAAAGTAGATGAACCACAATTGGTTATATCAATGCTCCGCCCACAAATGTGAGTAGAATGTTCTGTAAACCTGCTCAGGCCTAACAGCATGCTGTGAACAGGTCAGTTATATTTACTACACATTAGTGGTGTCATTTTCTGCTTAAGACTTAATTATGGATATCTGATGTATATGTTTATATTAGTGTTGTCTATTGCTTAAATTGACAACACTATTATACATTTAATGGGGGGGGGGGGGGGGGGGGTTTAGTATCAACGTCATGTTTACATTGTTAATTAAACTGCCAATATATCACCAGGCAAAATATATGTTATATCAAATCTAAAGTCAGTGCAGTAATTTACTGGAAAATCTTACAGCACTTCATGCTTCCCTCTGCTAACAACTTTTACAGAGATGCAGATTTCATTTTCCAGCAGGACTTGGCACACTGCCCACACTGCCAAAAGTATCAATTGGTCTTATAGGATATTATACATTTTCTGAAACACTCATTTTTGGGTTTTCAATGCCATTAAAACAGTAAGCTAAGTTACACGTTCGAGATTTTCAACACTCCACATGTACAATTCTTTGTGCACAGCACTCAACCAACACATAACATACACAGCATACTCTCAACCGGAAAACACTGTGCACTCTGCAAATTCATATCTAGGCATACAGACATATACACATGTCCATACATTTATTAACACACACACACAAAATGTGTAGTAAACTGGAGACAACAGGGACCCACATAGGTACTTGAGCTTAAGACCCCAGCACTGCAAGCTAACATGCTAACCACCAAGCTAACATGCCACTGTGTGTATCTTTCCATGCAGCATTTGTAAATATATTATATTATATATGTATATTATATATGTAAATAAATAAACTCCATTTGACACAAAAGCAAAGAGTGGAGCTACAAATACATGAGAAATAAAATTAAATCCAATAAGAAAACTCTTGGATAACGGTTGGATAACATGCTATATATTATGGCTGCACCATATATATCGTTTAAGCATCATGACACGTGATGTCACTTAAGGCAATACTTCATGTTGCAATGTTTAGATTTTTGACACAAGAAGTAGATACACAGTGTTCTGGGAGTTAACACAAGGTAACTGCATGGCCTCCACATGGCTGGACACGTGCTTATGAACACAGCGAAGTCAGCCTGTGTAAAAGCTGTGCACCTCAGTTCCGCACAGTTTTGCGCAAATACTGTATTTCCAGGGTTCATACATCTTTTACAAAGGTAAAATTAATGCACTTTTCAAGCACTTTCAAGGCGCATTTTTTAGTTTCTTCAGCACATTTTAGCTGTGGTAAATTAATAATAACAGTGATATCTCAAAACTGTGAATCAGCGATAATCAATTAATCGCAAAACTATTCTCCACACTTCCCAACGATTTATGCTCCTAAGTAACTTCTAAGTAAGTAAACAGCAGAAATTAAGGATCTATTTGTGTCAGTTTCACACAATTTAAATACCAATGTTCTTCACTGCATGTTTACCCTATTCATTTGATTGAGCAGTTATAATGGTAATAGCAGAAGAAGAGGAAATTAAAGCCTTTTTTATTTAACGCTCTGCAATTTTTTTCTTAAGCGAATATGTTTAGACAGATAGTTATTTATTGTATAGTAAATGTAGTTTTCAAGGATTTTCAAGCACTTCCTCCAAAATTCCAGCACTTTCCAGCATTAAATTAAATTTTCCACGATTTCAAGCACCTTTACGAACCAAAGTATTTTAGTTACAGACGGAATCATGGTTTTAATCACAGAAAAAAGCTTATATTTACCTTTTAAAAGGCCATTTAAATGCCTGATTATTATTGTTTTGCTGTTTACCTCTGGTTTTGAGTGCTTGGCTGACTCTAAAGTGCTGAATCAGCTCTCGGTCGGTCTGCATCTCTGTCGTGAGACAGCGTGCGGGTGGGGGCGGGTCTGGTCATGCCACGGGTCCTGCATTGTTTAATATTGCAATATATCACAGAAAAAGAAAACAATGCAATGTTATTTTTTTTCCCACTATCGTGCAGCCCTGCTATATATAACAATATATTTATAGCTGTGATTAACTGAAAATCAGATCTCTCCTCCCGCTTTATCCATATCTACACAATGCATTTACAGCATTTCCATTCGGTCTGTGTGTATTGTGCCACAGCAGACAGCTGCTTAAATTTGCCATTTCATGAAAGCAAATTGTTCTAAGGCTTATCACAGATGATGAGTTACTATAACAACTGCCGCCTTTTACCAGCTCCTTTTTAATCTCACTGGCATTAATTAAGACTGCGTAGTTAAGGAGCCTGAGAACCGAGTTTGCTCTAAATTAAGAGGAGCAAATTATTATTGGGGAAAGGCTAAATGTGCGCTCTTAAATATTTCATTGTCGCTTAAATTGCTTTTTACAACACAGCGTGAAAGATAGTCCCTCCTTACTGCTAAAGACTTCAGACTCGTCCCTCTTACTGCGAGACATAATTTGGCAGGGAAAAAGAGCCGTAAAGGAGTGAAGAGAATGAGGAGAGCAGCGATGAGTACGTCCTGTAAGCCGCGTCTCGAGAGAGATGCAGACTCAGAACCGGCTCAGCTCTCCACCATCGAGCCTCCAGCAGAACAAATGGCGGCTTCATTTTCTAAAGTGCTACATCTTAAGCACCTGAAATGGGAAGAAAATGTGCTTTTTTAATTTATTTAATATTTATACACACTAAAATGCTGTTAAAGGCTCTATGGCGCAGAACTTAACATTATCTTTTTGTAATAGGCCTAATTTTTCTACATAAAAAGACCTTGTGTAAAAGGACTGTCATGGAAAGACATCAGAATTAGTAATAAAAGCTTTAGTACAAAAAAAAAGTTTTACAAGGAGAATACAATGGCCGTTACTCATGTTTCTACCAATCACCAGCTTCCACCTGTCTTTATAAGGTCTTTATTAGACCTCACCTAATCTAATCCAATCCAGTCGGATCTTCTTCCCTGATACTGGGGCCTTCGCCATTGCTATATATCACATTGTTATTACTATCTAAGTAATTATTCTTTTTTATTATTGCATTCTTGTGCTCTATTTTAGCGATATATAGTCAAGCCATCAACCGTGCACCATGTAGCTTGATTTAGAGCATGTCAGTGTGTCTTTGCTATCATAATGACGGGAAAACGTGCAAAAGACATGAACTAATTCTCCTAATCAAACAGAGATGTGTTTGATGCAATAAACCAATAGCTGTTTCACTTGCCATTCCCTTTAAGAACCAGGTGCACTCTAACTTTGGAGGATTGCTATTTAAATGGCGCACCTATAGCAGGTATACCTGGATATGTCCAAGGCTTCTTAGTAGAGAAGACCTATATTTTGTGTTGATGTAGAATAATGATAATTTATCATCATGCACGTTGGGTACATGCCAAGGTAGCAATGAACATTTCACTGTTGACCTTTGTCTAGGTTGTATTCAGTCAGTGGCGCACTTGTGTTTTCTGTTGCCAAGATAGCGATACACCAGAATTTACATTTTTAGACCACAACACCCATCAGTGTAGATTTATTCACAAGCACTGTTGCTATTTAAACAATGCATACGTAAAACTGAAAATAGACTGTTGGTTGGGTGAAAGATAGCAATGAGCATCACAACACGCCTTGCACAGTGTGTAAGATAGTTTCCCTGCCTTTAGAGCATTCCTAGTGGATCTGGCTGGACTCAAATCAGTGGCTGCAGCACTTAAAATTCAATGTATAGACAGGCTTTACTCTACTGCACCCAGTGACACTGCGGTTAGGACGACCTGTTAAGAGCGGAGATTTATTTTCCTGTTTTTGTGCTGCTGGATTGCTGTTCTCATTACTGTTGTTCTTTTTAGGGCTGTAGATCTGATTTATGAAAGTAGTCTGGGAACTATGATGAGAGGAAACGCTCATAAAGGGAACCAAATCTCTTCAGGGCCGTCCCAAAATACCTCTTTGACCATAATTAATAATACTATTAATCAAAAGAGCAATTTCTTTTAAATATCTAACCTAACTATGGATTTCCACTCAAACTACACAACTTTTGCTTATTTCTCCTGATTATTGCTCTTTATTGCAAGCAGAAAAGGCCATTTCACACTTTAATTGTAATGCGTGATGGCTCTGATCTTCTAGAAAGCCCATATTTTTTGTAGTGGCTTTAATGCTGGTAATACAGGAGGTTTAGGTCCAGTACAGTTTACTGATTTCTCTGCTTCATCACAGAGACAATTCACAGAAAGTGCAAAAATTATGTTAACCTTCTTTAAAATTATGTTAAAAGTCACAGTCACTGGCTTTATAAGTCATAAGTCAAGAGTAGCGATGGAATAACAACACTTATACTGATAGTGATACTGAAGCACTGCTGAATAATTTGGTTTGGTACTGAAATAGAATTAAAATACAATTAACCTGTATGCTGTCTCCTACTTAAAAAATCCATTCTGTTGCTGTTTGTTTAAAATGAGAACATGATCCAACCACGATCCAAACCAACTATCACATATACTCATCATGTTTAAACTATATAGCTGTTCAGGTGCAGTTGAACCTGATTAATTACCCAGATAATGACTACAGCTATTAACTAACACCATGTCTGCTGCTGCTCCATGCTAAATCACACTGAAATTCATGCTAGTCCAGCACACGGGAACTTCTTCCTGTATTTACTTTCCTGCTCCACCTCAAACCCAGCCCCTAGACGAAGCTGATGTATTGATAAATCCGCGAAAACTATTTCAGAAGGATATGTCTGTTGTTGATACTGGAGAGCCGTATATAATGCAAATGAAGGCATTGGTAAATAGTTTCTCTGATTTTGCGATTTATAGGTATTAGTTTGAGTAAAATGAACATTGTTGTTTTATTCTATAAACTACAGACAACATTTCTCCCAAATTCCAAATAAAAATATTCTCATTTAGAGCATTTATTTGCAGCAAATGAAAAATGGCTGAAATAACAAAAGACCTCAAATAATGCAAGTTCATATTCATAAAGTTTTATAGGTTCTCCTCCACCAGTTCTACACACTGCTTTTGGATAACTTTATGCTGCTTTACTCCTGGTGCAAAAATTCAAGCAGTTCAGTTTGGTTTGATGGCTTGTGATCACCCAGATATATTCCAGAGGTTTTCAATTTGGTAAAATCAAAGAAACTCATCTTTTTTAAGTGGTCTCTCATTTTTTTCAGAGCTGAGAAAAGTCTGTTTTATATATTTACAGTACCCAACTACCGCTCTGTATAGTGTGTAAATAACTCTGGATAAATAGGTAAAAAGGAATGTTCTAAAATGAAGTGGAAAACTCTTGTTTTACATTAGCTTTCTTTCAAAGTTTAGAGCATTTTTGCCTTCTCCTGTAAAACCATCAGTTTGGAGAAACATAATCCAATTCAAAAGATGATCATATAAAGGAAGACTATCACGCTCAGACTGTGCAAACACTCTTCTACCCCACATGAGGAAATACACAGCTAACAGCAGGATATCACTCAGTGTGAGTTTGTTCTATTTCTGTTTGGATTAGATTATTTATTTATTTATTTTTCCTCACAGATAGCTCAATACCAGTCCTGCCTATAGATACCAGCATGCCATGAGTCCTATATTGTATAAAATTCTATAATAATAATAATTACAATAATAATAATAATAATAACACGACTTTTGGTCTAATAATAGATTTTATTATTACTACATTCTCCTAATTAGTGTGGAATCAGCTTTTGTCTTCTCCTGTAGAAGCTCACCGGTTCGAGTGGCTCTCCACAGCGCTTTCATCTTTGTGCTTCAGAGAGAATGAGAGTTAATTATAAATCTGTTTCAGGGGATCTTACCTTGCATCAGTTTCTTGGAAGGATAAGCCAGTCACATGTACTGTGGGCCACTTATGATCTACTACTCTATCGATTTGTTCAGCTTTGCTATTTACAATCATGAAGCACATTGTTTCTGTTAGTCTCTTACTAAGAGTATATCGCTGCTGTCCAAGAAAAACCCTGTAGCTGCTCTTTATAGTGTGTAAATAACTCTGGATAAATAGATAAAAAGAAATGCTTTAAAATGATGTGGAAAATTTGTTTTACATTAGCATTATTTTAAGGTTTAGAGCATTTTGGGCTTGTTTTTTTATTGGACAGCGACGATATTTTAGACAACCAATGAAATTCAGGACAGCAGAAAAAAATAGATCAATTTACACTTGAATCAGAAACAACTCTAACTCTAACTCTAATTACTTGTCACAAATAATATGAAGATCATCTACAGATTCTGAAGTAGTCTGAAGTGTAGTCTTGACTAGTGCGGGAAAATATGTAAAAATATAAATAAATTAAAACATTTGGTCGATACAATATAATTCCAATGTCGATATGAAAAATATATAAAACCACCACCTACGGTGTAAGTAATCATGCACTAGCCTATGGTTTTCTGCGCTTTCTGCTTAGCTTAAATGCAGTGAACTAATGGTAGCAGCTTAAACAATGAACATCAGTCAGTAACAGAAGTTGTAAATAGTGTTGTAAATAGTGTATCTCATATAAACCTAGGCAACTCTTTAAACAAATTGATGTAGGAGACCCTAGAAAACTCAAATAAGTATATAAAGAGTAACTACACTCAAGGCATTGAGTGAGGTTTTACATTAAAAGCTGAAATGTGTTAAAATACTATATAACATTATATATAGTGTTTTATACTGTAATAATAACATATACCGGTCTTGCTTAAAAAAATAAAATGAAAATATTTACAGAATTATTTTACCAGAATTATTTTACCAAATTCATGACAACAACAATTTTCCGAATAAAACAATATTATAAATGAATAGTGAAGTGATCCAGACTATGAAGGACACATAAGGAATCATGTAGTAACTTAAAAGTGTAAAACAAACCAAAATACTCTGTGAAGAAGCATTTAGATGATCTTATCTGGGGAGCTGTTAACTTGTAGCTTCTGAGGCTGGTAACTCTGATGAACTTATCCTGTACAACAGAGGACAAGCTTGCTCTTCCTTTCCTAGCAAGGGCCTGATGAGTGCCAGTTTCATCATTACGTTTTTGATAGTGTTTACGGTGACTGACTTTGATTTTTTCTTAAAGTCATTTTTGTCTTTACTTAGTTGAGTAGTTCTTGTCATAATATGTATTAGAACATTACTTAAATATTCACTATTCACTGTATACCTGTAACTCTACCTCTCCACTACTTTACTTTAACTGATGCTCTCAAACACTTTATTAAGAGACAAGAATTTCAAGTAATTAACTCTTGACGAGTTCAGCACAGCTGTTAACTGAAAAAGCTTACAGAGAAAATGCAAAGATGTGCAAAACTGTCCTCTAAGCAAGAGGTGCTACTTTAAAGAATCTAAAATAGAAAACATATTCTGGTTTGTTTGACAATTAAATAAGAAATAATTCATCAATATGTTTTTCTTTATATAATTAATCAGAAAAAAATAATAATTTAAGGTGTGTCCAAACTGGTACTGTATTTTATTAACGTGTACTGGCCTATAATGTAAAGCCTACAATAGTGAATTAGCCACAATGGAGCTGGCTAATGGCTAACTGATGATGATAACTGTATTCTGAGGTGAATTAATGACTGATGTTTGATGTCAGAATGATGTTAATGTGCTGCTTATATATGGTCAGTTCTGCTATTTGATATAATATGTGTATCACGTCTTTATTTTACTCTGGGTTTTCCAAATACCAACATGTAGTTTCTGGCTTAATGCAGTCCTCTGGCAAGTTCTTAGAAACATCAAAATATCAAAATATACAAAATGGCTCTGTTAAAATTGTAGGACACTTCAAGCTGAATTTAGACAGGGCCATGTGGGTTTATTCCCCCATATACAGGTTTAAATCGAGCACTATAATCAATATAACTGCTCATTCTGTTAGCAGAGCATTACAAACATGTTTTCACTCACTTTGGCTGCTGCTGCTGATCTTATTCAGTGTGTTCAGTTGCGCTGTGTTAATAACAGTATTTTACCTGGATATAACTGCAGCAACGCATGATGACTCATCATAAACAGCGGTGCGCAGTGATTTTAAAGGGCGTCGCTCAAAAGCCGCTGTCTGTGCTCAGCCTCAGAGCTGCTGATGCTGCTGCCGCTGTAACTTTTATAGGCTCACAGCCTCAGATTACAAACCTTTTGAAGACACAGAGAAACTCATTAGCCTGCAGTGGATGTGGATAATCAGCTGAAGTTCAATGACAAATAAAAGGCCACAGCATGATTCTAGTCTTCGCAGTGACAGTTTCCAACACATTATGTGTTGTTTCGTAACACATTATGCTTTAAACAGCCTTTTCCCACAATCATTAAAGCAATATCAGCTTCTGAAAAGCAGAGAATATATGTGGGGGAAATAAGTTTAAATATGAGATATTTCAAAAGAGATTTTATTTTTTCATTGTTCCAAAAACTGTAGGTTTACATACAGTGAATACAGTAAAGTTTCAAAGGGGGCAGTGTGGGGGGGAGGGGCTAAAAGAGGTTTAAAAAGACAAAAAAAAGAAAAAAGGTCGGGAGTAGGAGGAGAAACAAAGAAAGAAAGGAAGACAAGAATAAGGAAAGATAGCCATCAAACCAAGCTGAACTGCTTGAATTTTTGCACCAGGAGTATCAAAGTTATCCAAAAGCAGTGTGTAAGACTGGTGGAGGAGAACATGATGCCGAGATGCATAAAACTGTGATTAAAAACCAGAGTTATTGCACTAAATATTGATTTCTGAACTCTTAAAACTTTATTAATATGAACTTGTTTTCTTTGCATGATTTGAGATCTGCAAGCTTTGCATTTTTTGTTTGAGAAAATGTCTTATTTTTTGCAAATAAATGCTCTAAATGACAATATTTTTATTTATTTATTTTATTTATAGAAATGTTGTCTGTAGTTTATAGAATAAAACAACAATATTCATTTTACTCAAACATAAACCTATAAAAAGCAAAATCAGGCACACCAACACCTTTTTTTTGGTGGCGTTATCCAAACAAAAGTTATTTTTTAGCAGATGTTAAGAGTCAATAATTTTAAACCAAAACAGAAAAGTTTGACAAATGTTTGCATCCCGCTGTATATCTTGAGACTGTATCCCTTTAGATATACCTGTATATTTCAAGCAAAGACACAAACTACATAAAACAACTTAACTATAGATAACATAAGCTTACATCTCATCTCTGCAGTTTTGTGGTAAGAGCCAGTGTGTGTCAGTAAGTGAAAATGCCTCTTCTAGGCCGGCCCGTTAGGTGGTCAAGAAAATCAGAAGAAAGAGAGGAGTGAGTGGTCATGTTCATTAAAGCCTCAACAGTCAACATCAAGTATGTGACACATTCAAGTATAGTAAGTTTTGTTGGATTATCAACAAACATTTGTTTAGTAAAGTAAATAAAGTGTGTTGATCATCGACCAAATATTGAATTTAATATCCATAAATCTAAACCTTACCTTAGAAGTTACTGATTTAATCAGCCTATAATTTAATCAATGTAATCTTAATATACTCAACACAGACATCCCACCTTTCATGGAAGTTCTGTGAGTCTACTGAATTTTCATAAGAGCTCCCTGATGCCTGTAAATTATATACTGTACAACATCCTGCAAATTATGTGTAGTGTGAGTGTGTGTAAAATAGTTTAACCCTTGTGTGGTGTTTCATCAAATGATACAAAAAATATATTTTTTCTATCTCAAACTCATTGGCATTGGCTCATTTTTTGTGAAAAACATATATCAAAACACATTTTCGATAAACACACACTGTACACCCCCCTTCCCCCCCACACATTTATATTACATACAGTATGTTTGGCCAAGGGCAAATAAACATTGCTTCATTTGTAAATTTGAAACTAAACAAATTTTCTACTCATATCTTGAGTTTAATTCATTTTCTTTTACATTTTATTAAAAAACTAATAAAAAAACGAGTAGCACTTTTTAAAAGAAATGTAACATAAGAAAGGTAAAGGGCAAATATTAACCATGTAAGCTGTTTATATTGCTTGCAATTTAGGTGAAGCGAGCATGTGTAAAGCATTTTAATGTAGAATTGCTTAATTTTGCTGAATTAAAAACAAGTAACAAAGTAAACGAGTAACAAAAATATGAACACCACACAAGGGTTAAATATGTGAATATTAAATAAATTGCTGTAAACTTTTCCGAAAAAATAACCTATATTTCTCAGCCCTCCTCAATAGGTGTTGAAGACGAAATGCTACCTCCATAAAACAAGTTTTTTGCAGGGTGGAATTCCTACTTAACAAGCTGGAGTTACAGGAGTTGGACAATGGAACTGAAACACCTGTCATTTTAGTGTGGGAAGTTTCATGGCTAAATTGGAGCAGCCTGGTGACCAATCTTCATTAATTGCACATTGCAGCAGTAAGAGCAGAGTGTGAAGGTTCAGTTAGCAGGGTAAGAGCACAGTTTTGCTCAAAATATTGCAATGCACACAACATTATGGGTGACATACCAGAGTTCAAAAGAGGACAAATTGTTGGTGCACGTCTTGCTGGAGCATCTGTGACCAAGACAGCAAGTCTTTGTGATGCATCAAGAGCCACGGTATCCAGGGTAATGTCAGCATACCACCAAGAAGTACCAATCACATCCAACAGGATTAACTGTGGATGCTGTAAGATGAAGCTGTCTGAAAGGGATGTTCGGGTGCTAACCCGGATTGTATCCAAAAAACATAAAACCATGGCTGATCAAATTCAATGTGCACCTCAACTCTCCTGTTTCCACCAGAACTGTCCGTCACCACAATAAATTATTGTGGTCTAAAACCAGGTGTTTCAGTTTCATTGTCCAACCCCTGTAGACATGTTGTTCACCACATTCTACCTGGACTTTAAGATAAAGATCAAGGCTATAGAATTTCAGATTAGAATGAATCTTTATGGCCATTATAACAGCAGTGCAGCAGCCATTTTAGCCTCATTTAACTCATCCGTGTCAGTGAACACACACATTTCACGACTATGGGCACCTGGGGAGCAGTTTCGGGTTAGATGCCTTTGCTTAAGAGCCCTCCAGCCACAAAATGTTGAGAGAGGAGAAATCACTGGTCCTTCACCCCCTCTTTTCACACTTCCTGCCAGTCCAGGGGATTGAACCAATGACCTTCCTTTCTCTAGCTTGTTTCTCTCAATGAGACCACAACATCTCCTTCTACCAAAGTGCATTTGGATGTTCACATAGACTTAACACATATTCTGCAAATCAGTAGACCCAATCATCAATGAAAATATAATATAAAAACGACCATTCAGGATTGGTACAACATGTAACATACAGCACAGGGAAAAAAATAAAAGACCACTTAAAAATGATATGTTTCTCTGATTTTACCAAATTGAAAACCTCTGGAATAGAATCAAGAGGAAGATGGATGATCACAAACCATCAAACCAAACTGAACTGCTTTAATTTTTCCACCAGGAGTAAAGGCATAAAGTTATCCAAAAGCAGTGTGTAAGACTGGTGGAGGAGAACATGCCAAAATGCATGAAAACTTATAAAAAAAACAGGGTTATTCCTCCTAATATTGATTTCTGAACTATTAAAACTTTATGAATATAAACTTGTTTTCTTTGCATTATTTGAGGTCTGAAAGCTCTGTGTCTTTTTTGTTATTTCAGTCATTTCTCATTTTCTGCAAATAAATGCTCTAAATGACAATATTTTTATTTGGAATTTGGGAGAAATGTTGTCTGTAGTTTATAGAATAAAACAACAATGTTCATTTTACTCAAACATAAACCTATAAATAGCAAAATCAGAGAAACTGATTCGGAAACAAAAGTGTTCTCTTAATTTTGTCCACATAGCTTTTAGATTTAGAATTCGAATCTTAAAAAACATCCAGTTTTATTTTATTATCTGAAACTTATCCTAAAATTAACCTCCATGTTAACCTCAACTTAAATTAACCTATATTTTTCGACTAAAAACTAAAATTAACCTAATAATGTTCTTATGATTTCTGTCCCTAAATGCTTTGGTTAAAAGCTCCACCATAGAGTAAAGCATAATGCTGTGTCGACACTGTTTTCTTAATTCTTCTTCAAGTAAAAGCAGCCTGGGTTTCGGTTAGTTGGAAAAAACAGCACCACCAGCGGGCTGGAGCACCTTCTGAATCATATTTTATGTATGAATTATTTTTGTGTTAATGCTACACTATGCATTTTATGGGATCTTATTGATTAGTAACTGAACGGATGCTTTTATCAGAGTTAGTATTCAATCTTATGACAATCATTATAAGGTAAGTATGCCATAAATTGCATTATAATTGCATTCATAATGCATTATGAATACAGGACGCATAGAAAGTGTTCCACAAACATTAAAAGTGATGCAATATAATATTACTGATTACTGATATTACTGATTACTGATCTTCTTCAGCAGGAGCTGGTAAATAGTGAGCAGATGCTACAGTAGAGGCGGCAGTCGCAGCGGCAGCAGCAGCAGCCGTGTGGAGGTGGGCTGAGCCGGGCCTGTGTGGAATGGTTCTTCACTGACTCACAGCGAGGAGTGGTTGGTCTGGCTGGTGGGACGAGAGCTTCCCAGGCTTGAATCTCCACCACAGACATGAAACTCGGAACAGATGGAGGCTTTGCTGAATGCCAAAGCAAAGACAACAGTGACAGGAGAAGAGTGCGAAACCACCGGAGTCATCACATTGCTCAGCTGTGCTGAGGGCAGGGTGGTGTAGCTGCAGCAGATGTGGTGTGCAGGTGGGCATGTTAAGTAAAGTTCATTAGCAAAAAAAGTGTGTGATTTTAACAGTTTAAAAAACTAAAGAAATGTCAGGCAAAGGAAAAAAATACTGCGTGGCCTGTTTAAGATAGTCAAACTGATTAGGCTGGCTGAACATTATCCTTATCATTTAACCTTCTTGAGACTGAGGTCTCTCAGACACTGACATGACTTAACATTTTTGTAAATTACACGTGGCTTAAATAATTTGGTCCCAATGTGCTACACATGCTTTTATTAAGCACAAACTCAGTGTCACGTCTGGGGCTGTAGGCGCTCCTGTTTCTCCCACACTCAGCTCTAATGGAAGTTTTCAGTTAAACAACTACACTACCCAGAACGCACCACCTGCTGACATCACACACACACCCGATCACGTGACACCTCCACGTGCCACCTTCCTCCAGGAACTCCTGAATACTGATTACCTGCACTGTTTAAGGGCTTCCCATGCGCACATCTGTGCCGAGTATTGTTTGGTTTATTCACTTCACAAAGCGTTACTATCTCTGTTGCTGTATTTCTCGTGTATGACCTTGCCTTTTATTTTTTCAACGCCGATTTTTACCTGTACCTCTGATTGTGGATTTACTGTGTTTGACCAGGACTGTTTATCGTTTCTGCATTTTGGATTATCTCTACTGCTGGCTCGTTTATAAACTCTGGACTGTCTCCCGTTTATGGTATGGTTTGGTCTAAGTGGCTACTGTTTTCCGGTGCTCTACTGTTTTTGTTTACGACTACTCCTGTATTATCCAAGCCTGTAATAAACTACCATTTTATCTGTATCTGCAAGTGTCTGTTTTCCGTATGAAATATGACACTCAGCTACAATTCAAATGATTTAAGTCTGTTTTACATAAAATTGGATATTTCTAAACAATACTCAACTATCTTGAGTTAGTTGATCATTTGTGGGCACATATACACATTTAAACAGAGATATTTGAGTTGAACCAACTTATAATAGCTGAGTTTAGTCTGTTGCCATTGGCAGCTTCTGTCACAATCTATTTGCATAGTGGGTGTGTCCAACAGTTTCTGACTAACACCAGTGTGTAGTGATTCCCCCTGGGCTACCTTACAAATAAATCAACTTCCCCTTTAGTTGTTATAACTTGATGTTTTAATTTATGCTAACTCAAGTTTTCATTTCCAATTACTTAAAATTTGAGCAAACTGGCTGCCTTAAAAAAGTTAAATTAACTAAACTTATCCGGTCTTACAGTATAACAAAAATAAAAAAGTTAAATCAACTGATCCTTTAGTTGTAATAACTTGATGCTCTAAGTTATGATAACTTAAGTTTTCTTTACTCATTACTTAACATTTTTAAGGCAACCAGTTTCCTCAATTTTTTAAGTAAATTCAACTTATACAGGTTTACAGTGTACAACAATATGAAAGTTATTACTAAATCATTTTTTGATTAAATCTACTACAAACACACTTCCAAGGTTTGCTTGTGATGAGAATGTCTCGATCCAACCCAGCTATCAAATATACTTCTTTTTAATTGAACTAAACTGCTGATAAGGTGCAGTTTAATGTGATTTATTAGTGCTATGAAAAAACACTGTCTCTGCTGCTTCTCCATGCAGTGTTCACTGCTCACATCTGCGCTGCTGCACGTCCCATTAAAACACTGTGTTTAAAAGCGCAGCGGCAAATTTTCAAATCTGTATTACAGCAGCTTCACACTGCATATATATACAGATATACGTGCTGGAACACAGAATCTTCTCACTATATTTACTTTCTTGCTCCAGCGCCAGACAGCTCTGACCAATCAGAGGAGACGATGTGCTCATGTGGTTTATTGGTGTGTATTTTGTTGCTTTTGGGTTTTTGCCTGTGTGAAACCAAACCAAACAGAGGGAGAAACGCTCCAAATAAAGAATCTCATCAACTGATCCAGACCATTGAAACTTTCACAACTACAGGTGTGAAAACGCTCTTTTATACTCAGCTAATTAAGATCTAATTCAGAAATCCTTACAACCAAGCTAAGATGTTTATAATAAAGCAAAAAAAAATTCTATTCAATTATTTATCATTCATTCTTTACTCCAGCGCCCAACTTTGGCTTTATTTAGTATTTTAATTGACACCACTAATATAAATATAAGTGCATTTTACATTTTTTACATTCATTCTTACATTCATTAAAATATCTACTATAAAAAACTTGTGTCTTAAGAAGAACAGGTGCGATTAATCACACATAATCACAGAATATTGCTGTGATTAATCAAACATTTTTTTTAAACAATTGACACCACTGGTGCTGGTACGAGTGGATCAGATTTTAAATAGTTTTAAAATATCTCAGCATCAATGCTGGACTGAGAATAACCCACCAACAGTATCTTGTGAGTTATTAACCACATTTTTGGTAATAAACGGTCCAGATGTTACTGGCCGACCCGAATGACTTAAAACCAAAGTCGTAAAAATTGTTCTTAGAAGTAAAAAATAAAGAAAATTAATGTCTAAGAAACTGCAAGCACTCTCACTTCAAATTAGGTCAGCATCCATGATTCCATCATTAGAAACTGGCCAAAAACAGAAAACACGGGGGGGGTAGCAAGGTGAAAAACACAGCTAATTAACGGGAACATCAAGGCATGTGTCACATTTGCCAAAAACACCTTCAGGACCCCCCAGGTCTTTTGGAATAACGGTCTGTGTGTTGATGAGAGTCAAAAGTGGAACTTTTTGGAAGGCAGGAGTCCCAAAACATCTGGCAGATGTACAAAAATAGAGGAAATCAAATGTTCTTTCACAGCACTGGAACAAGTACAGTGACATGATAAAAGAAGAGCCCATACAGGCATCCCACAGGTCAGTGTTCTTTAGATTCCATGTAGAGTTCAGATTTTCCAACCACTTTCACACTCAAGAAAATGGTTTGTACACTGCCAAAAGTCTCCACCTGGATTTAAGTAAGTAAATGATCTGGGGTTGGTTGGTTGATGCTGCAGTTGGTCTGCAGGTTTAGGTTCAGCAACAGTATGTGCTGAAAGAATGAGGTCAGCTGACTACCTGAATATACTGAATATAGACCAGGTTATTCCATCAATGGATTTAGATTTTTTCTTCCCTGATGACACATCCATATTCCAAGATGAACAATGTCAGGATTCATGGAGCTGGAATTGTGAAAGAGTTCAGAGTTCAGGGAGCATGAGATCATCATTTTCACACATGGATTGAGAGCGTTCAACACAGAGTCCAGATCTAAACCTCATTGAGAATCTTTGGGATGAGAAGAGCTGCTTTGTGCAGTGGTCAGACTCTACCATCATCAATGCTGCTGCAAGATCTTGCTGAAAAATTAAGAAATTAATGCAACACTGGATGGAAACTAATCTTGTGACATTGCAGAAGCTTATTGAAACGATGCCACAGTGAATGCATGCAGCATTTTTGGCCAGGAAGTGTATTTTAGTGCACAACACGGGTGCATTACCGTGTGTAATCTTGAGCCACTGCAATACAGCTTAATTTCAGTACAAAAGTAAAGAGTCTCACACTGAGGGAAGCTGGAAACAGCATGTGATGCACTGACTCAATATCCAAACTACTGCCCTCACAAACTGGGCAGTTGCAGACCTTGAGCTCATCACATCATTTGTTTACTCGTGCTTCGCTGGGTTTAGAGGAGGAGAGGACCTCTGTGTACTCCTGGATTTCGCCTGTGAGATTTGTCGGCCGGCCTCTACCCTGCCTGTCAGTAAAAGCAAACCACCACAGGACCACGGCTGAGCAGAGATGATTAGAGAGGTGGACCGTTATCAGCTCAGCAGTGGCACTAACTCACTGGTACTGCCGTTGTGGTGGGTGCTGCAGGTAATTCTGTATTACTGGACTGTCTACAAAGTGCGTACATAGACTGGCAACTTTATTCAGCCTTGTGTTGGTCTGCATTATTTAGCTGCATATTTTTGGGTGGACATTTCTCACTGCGGTATGCAGTGTTGGGCACGTTACTTTGAAAAAGTAGTTACTAGTTACTTGTCCAAAAAAGAAACTGAGTTACTTACTGAGTTACCTTACTATTAAAATAACTAGCTACCAGTAAAAGTAACTATTGCGTTACTTTTGTGTTACTTGGCTATACCTTAGCCAATCATTGCCTAGGCAATTATCTCATCCTCTCCTCCCTTGTGACTCACACACACAACGCACACACACACACACACTTGTGGCTTTGTCTGTATGCACAAAGTAAAAAAAAAGGTAATTATGTGGCTAGATTAACGAGCAGTAACAGAAAAAGTAATGGCGTTAGTAACGCCATTTATTTCAACGCTGTAACTCCCATCACTGACTGTATGTGACCACATACCCTTTGCGTCCTCAATGCTGTTATTTTCATCAGACGATGTTTTCTTGCTAATCATGCTGTGTACTATCTGAGGTTCTCAACCAAATTGATTCCTGACATGGAACTTATTCAGCTGATTCAACTTATTCACAGAAAACAGATGGATGGATGTTATTTTGGGGCTTAAAGTGTTTATTATAAGGGAAGTCGAGACCCAAGTGGAAATATACAAAAACACACAAAATTTAAGCTTTGCGTAATATGTGCCCTTTAGGGATTGTAATCTAAAAAGTTGTCAAAGTTCTACAGACCATGGTACAGTAGATCCAAGACCACCTTGTTTGGTCTTTTGGTCTGGATCATGGTTTCGACCCCTTTCACACATGCTACTTTAGTTTGGGCAAACTGAAAGGTCTACAAGTTCAAACCATTTAAACCATTTTTGGTACCACTGTTGGTGGTATGAGGTCTAAAATAAAAAGTTTGACCGATTTATATAATTTTTCAAAACCTCCAGATTAACTGAAGCAGAAATCTTTCTTTTATACGGACTGTATAACAAGCTGTAGACTTCCTCCCTGCAGACCAGCTTTTAGAACAATGAGACTTCAGCTGCACAGTGGCCACATCATTGACAATTTCCTCTGACAGACAGCAATAATTGCACGCCCAGGATAAGTGGCCCTGAATGAGTCAGATGGTATATTTGCGAGATTCTGAGAAAAAGCAGGAACACTGGTGGGTGAAGTCAGACTGAAAGAAAAGTGCCAGTTACTGATGCAAGTCTGAAAAGATTGCAACTATCTACCCTGAAAAAAAATAAAAACTCTTTAAAGATCTGTTCGCTATGACCATACTAATACATATGCAAATGCTCACACCACAAGACAGGTCTCAGAAAGTCTATTTAGCTGTTGACATGAGCTATCAAAGAACCCATTTCTCATCCAAGTGGAAATTTAGTGACATTGAACTGTCTGCTGAGAAGTATACTGACTCAGCCTCCAGGGCAGTGACTTCTTCTATTTGTGGAGATTTACCAACACAGCTTTCAAATGAGTTCTAGTTTTAGTTCTGCATAATTTCACTGATAATCATGAGAATGCCGAAGTTCACAATCTGCTCACTCAATCTGGGTCCTATAGGCGAGGCAACATGCATCATCCAGATGGTTAAGGGCATGTCTTTGTGTCTTTGCTATCGGAACGTTGGGAAAAGTACACCTTGCACGGTTCGAAATGTCTTAAAGGCATGTACTATTCTTTGTATTGTTGATGTAAAAGTTGGGATTGTGCACTGCTGCGAGTACGTGTATGTAACAAGTGGAATTGTATGCGCATTGAACTCACACGTTGCTCCTGTATTGCCAAGATAGCAATAAACATCTGACTGATAATATACAGATAATATACTGCTATGAACAAACACTGTCTCTGCTGCTCCATGCTGTTTACACACTAATCGTGGTATGTGCAATGTTCACTGCATCATCTTAGCCGTGACACTCCGTTTACTCCATCTGTGCTACACACCTCATTGAAAACATTGTTTTAAAAATGTAGCAGTAAATTTTCAGCTTTCTGTGTTAAAGCAGCTTCACACTGCACAGATATATGTGCAGAATCTGAAACACAGAATCTTCTCGCTATATTTACTTCTTTGCTCCTGCACCAGACAGCTCTGACCAATCAGAGGATACGATGTGCTCGCGTGGTTTATTGGTGCACATTTTGGTGTGTTTAGGTTTATGCCTGTGTGAAACCAAACCAAACAGAGGGCGAAAATGCCCCAAATAAACAAACTAATCAACTGATCCGGACCATAAAAAACAACTACAGGTTAGTGCTGCAACGATCCGATTAGTCGATTAGTCAACAATTATTTCTGCCATGCCCTCCCTCTCTGCCTGCTGTGGGTACGGCTCCTGTTCCTAGCTTTCTCTACTGGTTCAAAAATATAGAAACAGCTGAACATGGGATTTAAATGCTTTTTAAATGTCCATAATATCGTCCTTTGAATGTGGAAGGTGCTGATATTTAGTGAGGAAATGGGAAATCTGTTGTGATTGAGCACTTTTGGAGATGCAGGTCGAGTTAAGTGTTACCCGTCTATAGCATTGTGTTTTTGTCCCCACTAATTTGTGTAGTGCTACTATTTGACGATTAGTCGACAAGGAATATTTAGAGACGACAAATTGTCGATTATACCGACTAATCGATGCAGCCCTAATACAGGTGTGAAAACACCCTTTTATACCCAGCAAATTAAGTTCTAATTCAGAAACCCTTACAACCAAGCTGAGAGATTATAATAAAATAAAAAAAAATCTCTAATATCTCCAAATATTTGTCATCCATTTTTTATTCCAGCGCAACACATTGGTTTTATCTTCCCTCAAACATAGAAGAATATACACTAACACTTTAAAATAAGACTACCTTTATAAAGGGTTTATGAATGGTTTATAAATAAGTTTATTAATGGTTATTAATGAGGTTGCAAATACTTTAAAACCCATTAATAAGCAGTTAATTAATATATAACATAAATAGAAATGGCAACAGTGAGCTGAAAATTAGCAAAGTAGTGATTCCACACTCGTTTATACTGTCAAACCTCAGAACTTTTCTAGATACTGATTTTACTTTGTGTTTTCTATCAATCAGCATTAAACCTGTCATACTAATGTATTTCTAAGTATGTTTAAATATTTACAATAAATTAAATGACTAAGTTGCCACTGCTGCTTTTTTAATTGATGTGTTTTAACTGCATATCAATGTTTTTTAAGGATTTACAACCTAATTACTAATACGTAATGATCTAATTTATAAACCATTTATAAATCCTTTATAAAGGTAGTCTTATTTTAAAGTGGTACTGAATATACTAGTAATTTAATTAACGCCACTAATATAAATAATAATAAATGCATTTTATATTTCTTACATCCGTTATTTTATTTACATTTAAATATCTATTATAAAAACAACAAGTGCGATTAGTCGCAGTTAATCACAGAATATTGTCGTGATTAATCAGATAAAATTTTTACTCACTTAAAAAGCCTAAAAAGCTTAAGTAAGGCAACTGTCCCCAACTGCACGAGAAAAGGAAAGGTTTTTTAGATTTAACGAGGAACCTCACACCTCATAAAGTAATTTTTTAAAGTATTTAAAAGCTGTTTATGTAGCAAGAGTAAACATGCCATGAAGCACAGCGTTATTACAGGAAGTACTGTCTCAAGCAGTTCCTATTACTGTCAGTCACTAAAGCTGAGCGCAAGCAAAACTAACTCCACACCTCCTGCCAGGTAAACCAATCCCTCAAACACGCGGAGCAGATGGACCAATTACACACCAGCAGCGCTCACATAGCGGGAACAGATAGATCAGGTAACCCATCTTCACCCACTGTCCTGAATCAAGTCACCGTGGGGAGAGGAGGCTCTGTCCCACTGAAGCTCGGTCAGGGTGAGAAACGCAAGCTCTACGGGGCGGAGATTCATCCGGGGCTAAAGCAAGCCTCTGTATTTCAGAGCCGAGCTCGTTCTCACGCGGTGGAGACGCAGCAGCTGTGCCTCTGTGTCTCTAGAGACGGAAAAACTGCTGGAAAGGTTTTCACTGCCTCAAGGGGGTGTACACTTGTGAGGAGACAACACTGCCAGCCCCGTTATCCAGCAGGAGTAGCTGTAGCCTGGAGAAACCAACACGAGCCCAGCCTGAGGGCACGGCATGGCCTTCCACACACCCCCTCAGGAGGAGCTGATCTGAGTTCATCCACACATTATTATAAACTCTTACTTTCAAAGGCTTTATAGTGCTAAGTGATTTAGTTTTATGATTTAATCAGTGCTGTATAACTAATAATAAATGGTTGACGCTTTCTTTTTTTCTTTTTTTTACCTTTAACTTTGTTCTTTATATTCCACACATTTATTTTTTTCAACTCTGTTCAACTCTCTTTAACTTCTTCAATTAGGCCTGGACAATATTTCGATATCGGTATTTATCGCGATAAGAAATGTTTCAATAACGGTGATATCATTTTTGCGGCATATCGATATGTATTATTTACAGAATCTATCACAGACAGGCGTTCTTTTAGCAGCGTCAGTTTACTGCAGAGCTGAACACAATCAGCCTCCGTAGCCTTGCTACGTCAGTGCGTAATGACGTATTCATCATAGGCATGTAGCCAGCTAGGCTAGGCTAGGCTAGGCTAGGCTCTGCATCGCATCTAAAATGTCCTGCGATAAGGCTCGGCTGCGCTCCGGTCCGCATTTAAAACCTCCCACAATGAAGCGAAACCGACCCTAACCGAGCGGATCTCGGCCGCGCTCCGGTCCACACCTAACATCTCCTGTGATGAAGCGAAACCAACCGAAACTAACCTTAACCGAGCGGATCTTGGCCGTGCTCCGGTCCGCACCTAAAATCCTCAGTGATGAAGCTCGGTTTCAGCGCAGGACTTTTTAGATGAAGAATGAGCGCATAGTTGATGGAGGCAGGTCTAATTCAGTGGTTCGGTTTTCAAAGGTCTGGTAAACTTCAGACTTCAGCTTTCTCCAAATTGTTCCGTAGAGTGGAGCCGACCAGCAACGGTAATGCATCTAATCTGTTCCACCACCTCAAGCAGTTTCACTACACACAATATCTTCCTTATTCTGTCTAAAACACTTTTGTAGTTTGTTGTATCTAAGTTATTTATAGTTATAGGTATATAGGTTTGTTTATTTGACGGGGAAACCATGTTCCTTATATATATGAAGGCTTTTTGTATTCCCTATCCTGGATGAAGCACATTTGTTTTGATCTGTTAAATATGTTTACAAAAAATAAGAAGCTCTGCCTTTATTGTAATGTAAAGTTATTTATATTGGTAATATGTTTGTATTTGCTTTGCTACATGCAAATAAAAGTGAGCATTGATTTATTCTGACCATTTTTTTTTCTAAAGTATTATACCGTTTTTGTGAGAGGAGGCTTTAAAGACTTAAATTAAAATTTCAGACAGTAGTGTACAGATTTCCATTGCAGGGATTCTTAGCAGTTTTTCTGTGGCCTTCAAAGTATTTATATCGATATCGAAATTATATCATATCGACCAAAATTAAGGAATATATCGTAATATAAATTTTGGCCATATCGTCCAGCACTATCTTCAATACTCTTCTTAATACTTCTTTCACAAACAGACGGTTTATTTTATAGAGCTAACAGTGCTATTTGAGAACATTACATTTACATTTATGGAATTTAGCTCATGCTCTTATCCAGAGCGACTTGCAAGGTTAGTCCAATTACAGAGGTGGGCCAGTGTAGTCTTAGGACTTGGTGTAGCACAGCATTTAGTCACCCAAGACAGGAATTGAACCAGGTAGTGGAGTTATCCACTGTACCACACCAATTAAAGTAAAAAATAAAAAGTGCGATCATTAGTAAGCCATACAGTAAATGTTGGGATTTTTGTGTCAATCAGTGCTGCTTAAATTTGGAATTTGAGGCCCTGATCCAGACTATGAAGGAACACATAATGAATCATGTAGTAACTTAAAAGTGTTAAACAAACCAAAATACTCTGTGAAGAAGCATTTAGGTGCTCTGAGACTGGTAACTCTGATGAACTGCACTGTGTTTGAATGTGTGTGGGTTCAACCTGAGTGCTGTTTTGGCCTGTTAACTTGCTAGAATGTTGTTATTTTGGCATGGTTTTGACCGACAGCAACCATTGTAATTGCAATAAGAGCAATAAAGCAGCAATACTTACGTATCTTTTTACTAAGGAAAATGTAAAGAGTAATGCATAGTGACTTGGATATGTAACTTTAATCTGATTACTGGATTGGAAATAGTAACAAGTTAGATTAATAGACTATTAAAGTAACAAGTTAGAGTTACTGACATGACTGTTGCCAGTGTTGTGTCAAATTCAGCACCCCCGCCAGGAAAAGCACCCCCTCTCGGGAACATGCACGTATGTCTTCTTGGCTTTAACTTTTTTTAGAAAATGAAAATACCCAAGATGCTGTTCTAAGCTACGCTGATTCCTAAGAAATAATTAAAAATAGTCATGTCACCATGACCATGACAGCCTCCATAGTATTAGTAGTGCATAGTAGTGCATAGTAGTGCATGATATATAGTAGTGCCGAAATCTGCACCCCGCCATGAAAAGTACCCCTTCTCATCTTCTTGATAAAAGTGCTTTAACTTTACTTAGAAATATGCTCCGAGAGGGGGTGCTTTTCCTGGCGGGGGTGCTGAATTCGGCACAACACCAGTATAAGGCTGGTGAACCAAGTGGCACCATGCCTAATGCCAGGAATAGGCTACAGGGGTATAAAGCCCCTCAAGTACTGAAATGTTGAGAAGTTAAACAGTATTCTCTAAAATGATGATGGTCAAGATGATGGACTTTTTTTTAAAAATACCATTGATTTCAGAAGTAACATTGAATGAACACGTTTCCCAAAACTTAAAAAAAGTCCATATTATGCATGTTCTCTGAACAAAAAGGGCTAAAATGGCCAATGTTCCCCCATAATTCTATTTATAGCACCATTTAATTTTTAAACCTAAAGTTAATTACCTACATCTGTCTCTCTCTAGCAAACAAATGACTCAAGTATTAAGAAGATACCACCTACTTTAAATACATATAAAATATAAAATACAATAAAATAAACTCTAATGTCATTTTTTCTGGAAATAAAAAAAAAAGCCCAAAAGAACATGGGCATTTATCAGTTACTGCCTGGGTAAACAAATATGCACAGATACACATCCTGTCATTGATGGACCATGAATTATTTAATCACGCATAATTCATATTTAATCTGAAACCCCAATCTCATTTCTCTGACCACAGGGTTTGTTGAGTCCTTATCTCGTCCCATGAAAATAAAAAGCCTCATGAATAAAGATTTCTAATAGAATGAAAATGGAATTTTGTTGGTTTGGCAGTCGGTAGTCAGGCGGTTTAGACAGAAAGCTGAATGCTGAGTGCCTGACATGTAATGTCAAAACATTATTTTATCTTTGATTAATTGGTTGAATTGGTTGAATGTTTTTAATGATTTAAATGAACATCAGTCTTTTAATACTATAAATCATTTGAGGATAATAAAAACAACATAAAGCTTATTTCCACTTTTCACTTATTTTTTCTTTTTTCATTGAGGTTTTTTTTGTATTATATATTCTTATTAGGGGTGGGCAATCAGGCCCTAAAATAGTATCATGTTATTTCATGGTATTTTTGACGATGATGATACTCTTGGCGATATGAAAAAACACTGATATTAAAAATATATATATATCAAGAATGCACTACTGCAACAAAATGTAAATTTAATTGTATTATTGCATACGATATGATATGGCACACCCCTAACCAAGATATTTAAAAATACAAGAAATTTATCAGATTTGTAACAGAAGTCAATGATCCAGAATGTCATAATACTAATAATAATGCACTCCATATATCTCCATATATCCAGGATTAAAGTAAAATAAATGATACTGGACAGATATAATCTGTCTCTAGTAGATATATAATTGGGAAATAAGAACAGTGTGAATTTTTCTTTTGCTAAAAACAGTAAAAAAGTAGTACCCTGATGTGATAGTTAGGGGTGGGTGATATGGATTAATATATTTTATGGTATAATATCGTTCACAATATTAAAAAATGTTGGCGTTACTTTTGTGTATGATACAATATGGCACACCCCTAATTATTGTACTCTAACTATAATTTTTATTATAGTTTTATGATTTAAACAGTATTACATAATATTATACAGAACCAGTCAGAAGTGTGGATACATCTTCTCATTCTTTTACTTTTCTTCATTTATTTTCTATATTATATATTGATATTAAAGACTTGCTGAAAACTATTAAGAGACACGTAAGATGGAATTACATGTTAAACAGTACAATGTGGAGTTATGTATATAACTTAGTTTTGGGAGGATTATCCACGCCCTTACTCTTCCCAGTCTCCTATAAATATATAAGCTGAACTGTATTATAGAAATGGTTTTATAAAAAATTAAGCATGTTCCATTCACTAAGACCAAAGGCCCAATCCCATTTCACTTCTGTTTTGCACGTGCACACCAAGAAGTAGGGGTGTCCCAATTATCGTTAGGTTGGAGGGGTAGATTAGGGGAAAAGGATAGGTCTTGTTAGCCCTTCATATGGAGATTTTTTTCAAATGCACATTTAAACCAAGGAGTATGAGAATCACTGGTAAGATGGTGGAACAAGTGAACAAAGAAACCCCACAAATGTAAAAAAAAAAAAAAAGTTTTCCTAGTTAAAAGTGACGATTAGCACGATATCACCATAGTTTAATGTGTAGTTTCAATGTTTTATGGCCGAATTCTTCAAAACAAGCATAAAAAAGATCACTAGTAGTTTGTCTCAGTAGCTAGCTAGCTAACTTTCCCATTCCACCTTAAATGGTGGAACAGATGGCAGAGGCTGCAGCATTTAAGGTGGAACGGAAAAGTAAAATATAATAAAAGCTAATCAAAATATTTTCAGCTCCCCATCACAAAGAAATTAAGAAATGGACGGTAATGATTAATTTCTACACCCTTTAATCTCCATCCTTTCATTGGCCAAAACTGATTTCATCTGTTTTGCACTGGAGCTACAAGGGTAATGTACCTAAAAGTCAATCAATCAATTAAAAGCTGTGTGATTTTAAAAGGGTTAAATGCAGAGATCTGTGATTTTTAAAGGGCTTAAATGCTACGCTTTGTGATTTTAAAAGGGTTAAATGCAGTGCTGTGTGATTTGTATAACGTGTACAATGTGGAGTTATGTATATAACTTAGTTTTGGGAGGATGATCCACTCCCTTACTCTTCCCACTCTCCTGCCTATATAAACCGTCACTTCCTCTCTACCTGCTTGTTGAACAACTTCGCACCCACCTCCTTCCCATCTTCCCCCTTCTTTCATTTCTCCCTTTCTTTTCCTGTTTCTCTTCGTGTGGGGGGGGGGTGTTCTTCAGCTTCACCCCAAATACTCAGAGTTTGCCCCCCCCCCCTCTTCTTCTTCTCTGTCCCATCAAAGGCGTCGGAAAATACTAGCAAAGGTACTGTTAGTCCTCCTCATTAATCCCCTGATCTAAACCTGATGAACTGAGATGGTGATTTGAGGTGATTTAATTGGGATGAGCTGGAGCTTCACAGCGTGAAGAAAAGAAAAGCAGCAACTATTGTTCAGCACCTCCAGGAACTCCTTCCTAATTCAAGATGCTGAGAAAACTATTCCAGGTGACTCTCCCTCATGAAGACACTGAGATTAAAATACCAAGAATGTGCAGATCTGTCCTTAAAGATAAATGTGCTAAAAAATAATTCTGCATGTGTTCCTGTATAGATTTAATATAGTCTTCAATAATAAAATTACAATGTAAAAAATACAAAATAAATAAATGAAAAGTAAGAAAACACATTGAATGAGAAGAGGTGTGTGTGTGCAAACTTTTGACTGGTAGTGTATGTAACAATGAACAGCAGTCATTACACACTTTAAATCAAAGCATATTAAAGCATATTTCCACAATGGCCTTTTTTCCATTGAAGTCTTCTTTTTTGTATTATAAATTCTTATAATCATCATTTATATTATTGCCTTATGATTAATACAGTATTATTCTTATTAAAATATTATTATACATATTATTACACATCAGTAACAGTCTGATATAACAGTGTAGGTAATGAATGCACTGTTCTTTGCAGTGAGTATAATGTAGTAGGTGAAATTCTGCTGCTTGGCGTTTGATAGGCGCAGTTGACTGTAGCAGAGTGGAGAAAATTGATTGTGTGTGTGACAGCTGGGTTCTGCACTGCCAAGTCAGATTCTTCAATTAGCTCAGAGTGGGTGGAAGGATTACTCTATTGTTACAGGGAAGCATGCTAATTAATTAGCAATGTAATGTATTATTTCTTTAAATATATAATTTGGCGATTTACGGGCAAATTTTCTCTGGGTTTTTGTTATTAACCTTGAGAGGTTTGTTCATCATCATCATCATCATCATCATCATCATCATTCATTCAGCATGCTTTCTTTTTTTATTTTATTTTTTTAATAAATGTAAATGTAAGGGGGAGGAAATGTAAATGAGCACCAGCCGTTCACCGCTCACCTTCAGAGCTGCACTGGAAAGCAGTTTTACACTGTAGGTGTGAATTTACATCTTTTCTGTAGTTTCATTAACATAGCTGTCAAAGGTCTGTGTCATTTTTTAAAACACTCATATAGCAAAACTCTACTCCGTATAAATATATATATTCATGGTATTTTTATACACAACTCATTTATCAGGAAATAATATTTTGGGGGTGATCGTTTAATGTGGGATTGTATTTAGTAAGTCATTCCTTTAGACTGAAATAAAAGATTCCCACTTTATTTGATAGCTATAATATATATATATATATATATATATATATATATATATATATATATATATATATATATATATATATATATATGCTGAACAGTATTATAGTAATGGTTCTGTAAAAAAATTAAGCACGATCCATTCACCAAGACCAAGGCCCAATCTCACTTCAGTTTCACTTCTGTTTTGCGCGTGCATGCCAAGGGGATTCTTGTTAGGCTGGTGGGGTAGGTTAGGGGAAGGGATAGGTCTTGTTAGCCCTTCATATGGAGATTTTTTTCAAATGCACACTTAAAACCAAGGAGTATGAGAATCACTGGTAAGATGGTGGAACAAGTAAACAAAAAAAAAAAGTATTTTACTTGTTAAAATTGAAAATTTATGTCCGAATTCTTCAAAACAAGCATTAAAATGATCACTAGTAGTTTGTCTCAGTAGCTAGCTAGCAATCTAACTTTCCAGTTCCACCTTAAATGGTGCAACAGATGGCAGGGCTGCAGCATTTCATAGGGTTTAATTTAATATTTAAATGTTATTTTTTATATTTAAGATGTTTGCTGTACAAAACTGACTTGATCTGTTTGCACTGGAGCTACAAATGTACCTAGAAATCAATCAATCAATCAATCAATCAATCAAGTCTAAAATCTCATTTCTACGGGATTTGTTTTATATGGGAAAGAAAATAGTAATAAATAAGAGTAAGTAATAAATGTCAGATATATTGCAGACAGTGCGCTTTTTGGAGATATCTCAGGATTTCTCAAGTCGTTCAAGTTATTTCCATTTGCATTTATAGTATTTAGCTGAAACTTTTATCCAAAGTGACTTACAAGGTTATTCCTATTACAGAGGTGGACCAACAACACCTATTGGTGTAGCGCAGCATCCAGCCTCCCAGACTGGGAATTGAACCCTAGTCTCCCACATGATGTAATACTCACTAGCAAGGCGTGGTGTTATCCACTGTGCCACAGGTGTTGCACTCAAATCCAAAAGAGGAGCACAATGCTTTTTTACAGCTTTAGCTTAGCCTACATACATGTTATGATCACTAATTTTCAAACTAAAATTGCATTATTACTACGAGGGAGTTATTTTTTAATATATACAATACATGTCAAAAGTCTGGACACACCCTCTCATTTAAAGTTTTAATTTTTTGTAACTGAATAATGAATTAATCTACTATGAGAAGACTATGAAGGAATGCATAAGGAATCGTGTAGTAAAATTGACTATGTGAAGCATTTAGGTTCTCTTATCTGGGGAGCTGTTAACTTGTGGTTTCTGAGGCTGGTAATTCTGATGACCTTGTCCTGTACAACAAAGGAAACTCTTGCTCTTTTTTCCTGGAGCGCTGCTGATGAGAGCCAGTTTCATCATAATATTTTATGATGGTCTTTGCGACTGTCCTTGAGGATACTTTCAAGGTTCTTGAAACTCTACCTCTTCACAAAACAACTTAAACACATTAAGAGGCAAGGAATCCAAGCGATTAACTCTTGATGAGTTCAGCACAGCTGTTAACTGAAAGCCTGAATTCCAGGAGATTCTACCTCATAAAGCTGACTGAGAAAACCCCAAGCTTTAAGTAAGAATATACAGAATCAGTGCTGTTTCTGAACATTCTGGAGCCTTATAACTTATTCCTTCATATGAAAACATAAAAAAAAATTAAGCAACTTCCTCTAAGCACTGGCATGTGTTGTTTCATTTCTCCAGATTGAGGGAAGTGTTTGGTTATGGTGGCTGCGTCTAAGAAGAACTGTACTGAGGCTTGAAGTCTGGAGATGGGTATGGAGGAGTCTGGAGGAGAGAAAGTGTGATATCCGCAGTCCTCTATCATTATATATTGCATCCATCAGGCTGAGAAGCATGGCCTGGCACTCTGAGGCAAGTCAGGCTGGCAGAGGCACAGAAACTCCGACTCGATTTGTCCTGGTTTCAAAGCTCGTTTGAGACCGCATCTAAACTGATTTCACAGAGGCACACGTTTTAAATTAAACATGGCTACTTCTAATTTGCTGGAGGCTTTCTCCTTTATCTGCTCTCCTTTTTTGCCACTTTCTAAGTGTATCCCTGAATTTGCTTAATATTTATCATGATCAAGTGGGTACTGCCAATCTGTGTGCGATAGGATTCATTATTCAGGGGCTTATTTAATCATCGTAACAATGACAGGGTAACAAGAAGCTCTGTTCATCAGCTAGCGGAAATACTGAACGCACCAGCATAGAGCTGTGGAGGATTCAGTGAATACTTTTATCACTCGCTCTAGAGTCTATTGTCCTCTCTTTCTCTCTCTCTCTCTCTATTTCACTCTCTCTCTCTCACTCTCTCTCTCATTTGCTGCTATTATTGCTAGCGCTAACCTAAAACCCAGTGTGCCTGCTCAGGAAAAATAACATCTGTATGTCTATCTTTCTGACACATTAAATGCTGCATCCTCTCTCTCGCTGCACTTTTTCTCGTGCTCTCTGCTCATAATGATCCCCCATGGGCCAGTATATAAAAAAAGAAACACAACTGGAGGGGGGAGAGGGGATGAAGAATCAGTATGCACAGCAGCCTCATATTTCTGTGTGTTTGTGAATCAGCAAAGAGCCTGCAGACAAATGCTGGCATGCTCAGAAAGGACTGGAAATCTATGCCAGGAAAGTGACAAAACCCGAGATGCGCATGATAGATGATCATGTTCATCCTCTAGTTCTCCAGACATCATAAAGAATATCCCAACGCACTCTCAGAAACAGTACGTGCTCGTTATATTGTCGCTGTAAATTCAGTATTACACATGCTAATAAAAGCGTAGCGGGACACTCCAACAGGCCTTTTAGTGCTATTAGCTCTTACTGCTGTCCTTTTTCATACTGCTTGTGTTTGACCTCTTCGTGCTCCGTCCACAAATGCATTCTTTACTGGCGCAAGTTTGCACAAAGCTTAAGTTAAAAAAAAAATCCTGCTTCAATTAATGGTAGTATAAAAATCAAGGTTCGTAATTTATACCTTCATATGCTGTAAATTCCAAATATGTAATCTGTTGAGTGCAATTATTGGACATGGAATCAAGTCAACATTAGAATGTCAAATTCATTGTTGACCGTGACTAGAAGAGGTGGCACAATACCAGTTCCAAATTCAATTTCATTAGACCTATGTGCATTAAAAAAATATAGAATAATATTGAAAAGTCTTTATTTCAGTAATTCAGTTCAAAATGTGAAACTCTATTATATAGATTATTGTTGATGATTATGGCTTACAGCCAATAAAAACCCAAAAATCAGATAATTAGAATATTATATAAGACTAATCAGTACTTTTGGCAGTGTGGGCAATGAGCCAAGTCCTGCTGGAAAATGAAATCTGTAAATCCATAAATAAAAGTTGTCAGTAGCAGAGAGAAGCATGAAGTGCTGTAAGATTTTGTGGGAAAACTAAACTGCACTGACTTTAGACTTGATAATAAAACACAGTGGATCAACACCAGCAGATGACATGTCTCTCCAAACCATCACTGATCATCAGAACATTTTACATTTCATTTGGAAATCAAGGGAACAGAGTCTGGAGGAAGAGTGGAGAGAAACACACTCCAAGCTGCTTGAGGTCTAGTGTTATATTAAGTCAGTATGAAGATGCAGATTTCATTTTCCAGCAGGACTTGGCCCACTGCCCACACTGCCAAAAGTACCAATTGGTCTTATATAATATTTATTTAACACTGATTTTTGGGGGTTTTCATTGCTGTAAGCCATAATCACCAACAATAAAATAAGTAAATGCTTAAAATATATCACTCTGTGTGTAATACATCTATATAATAAATGGATTTCACATTTTGAACTGAATTACTGAAATAAAGTAACTTTTCAATGATATTCTAATTTTTTGAGATGCACTAGTATATGCACTAGTATGCACTAAGTTTCTTCCTCTAGCTCTGAGGTTCTGTGTTCTATGAATTATGTTTTGCTTGATTCTTTGTCCTGCTACCACATTTCTGTAAAGCTGCTTTGTGACGTCAATTGTAAAAAGTTGTAAAGGCTGAAGTAACTCAAATCTGATTTTCTGCTCAATGTCTTAAATTCGATACATATCCCATCCATGGATTTTCAACATGAATGTGAACGGTCAAATCAGCTGTACAGGTGCAGTTTAACAGGGCCGCCGCTCTGCATACGCAGACAACGCAGCCAGCGTTAGGCCTCAACCATTTTGCAGTTGCAGGGAGCCAAATTGACTGAGAATGAAATGTGTTGAAATTATGACATTATTAAATTTAAAACCCAATGTGAATTATTTATGATACGCTCATCTTTTTTGTCTTTAAACATTGCATGGGGCACCTACTCCACTACTTAAAAGCGGCACGTTATTATTTTTGTGCATAATATAATGCCCCCACCCCTATTGCCTGAAATGGCACGGCTCGGTTTGCTCTGTTGGTTGTTGCCAGATGTGACATTTTCCAGTCAAATAAATAATCAAAAAATGCATGGAGGCGCTAAATCTTGCGCATGTTTAACCATTTTTAAAGTGTATGTGGCCATTCTATACAAAAACTTGTCCAGTGCAATATTTGTGTAAGTTAAAAACTTAAAATAAAATAAACAAATAGGATGAAAAATCGTAACTTATCTGGCAACCTTAGTCCTAACTAAAGTAGCAACGCTACTTGAGTTTGGCAGGAGATAAGTTCACCGCGCGAAGTTGCTACTAAATGGTAATTCAACTATGAAGCGACGGTTTGAGTCTGGAGCTGAGAAGAAGAAAAAGAAGCAGAAAGATGAGGCCCATGCATCCCTTTCTGGTGAGTAACTTCGATGATAAAGGTTTAAATAGTTTTGATTACTTCATGTTCAGTGGTGTTGCCTGAGCTAGTTACGTTGGCTTTGCTGATTTGGTAGCTTTAAACGCTTAACTAGAAACTAATCTGGGTATTGCAAGGCACGTGGCACGTTTGCAAATAGTAGTAGTGTAGTTTGAAGATTTTTAGTGACTTTAATAAAAAATTAATAAACAGAGTAGCCTACCTATTGACTAATGCCGTCAGTGCACTATCCAAATGGTCTGTATGACAGCAGGATCAGACAGCTCTATAGATTTTGACAGGCTGATATAAATACACCACGAATATAAATGATAATTTCATAACCTTTAAGGCTGGCTTGTGTAAATGACGTGTCCACTGCTTAAAATAGACATGCATCGTTTCATTTATTATTTATACATTATAAATAGTACTCTTGTGCTGTTCTTCACTGTTATTGGCCTTACTTATAACGTTGTAAATATTCACAGTTACATGTGTAATTTTAATAAATAGTAAAATTTTGCGTAAACCTTTTGTGTTTGTGTGTGTGTGTGTTTTTTTTTTTTTTCCCTGACCAGTTATGCTTAGGGCCTCCAAAACCTTAGCAGCGGCCCTGCAGTTTAACTTGATTTATTACCCAGATAATTTACTACTACAGCTATTAACTAATGCCTAAACTATGATACATTACACTGAAATACAGCTCTGGAAACAAATTAAAGAGAGCACTTAAAAATTATGAGTTTCTTTGATTTTACCAAATTGAAAACCTCTGGAATATAATCAAGAGGAAGATGGATGATCACAAGCCATCAAACCAAACTGAACTGCTTAAATTTTTGCACCAGAAGTGGTTTCATAAAGTTATCCAAAGGAAGTGTTTAAGACTGGTGGAGGAGAATATCCTAGTGAACATTAAAAAGTTGTTTCACATTCAGAGCTGAACACTGGGTGTTCTACCTCAAATATTTAAATCCCATAGACCATCAGACCATATTAACCCAAGACTAGCCATGACAGATCTGTACCTGCAAAAGCATTATAACACAATGGCATCAGTGTTAAAAAAGGAAATAGGAAACTAGTTCAAGCTTTACCAGAGACAAGAGGGCCGGCCACCTGCACCTTTTCAAACACCGGCTAAAGTAACATCATCAGACAGCTTAACACGCTTGGAGAGGAACATTAGCTGCCAATTTTGTTACATAAGCTAACAGATGCCCGCGCCAGTTAGCTTCGCACTGAGTGACGGGGAAAGGGAGGGCCACCCCGAGCCAATTATAGTCTCACGGATTCCTGGTCACATATGCTGAGGCATCACTGGCGATCAAACTCACAGTCTCCTGGTGATTCTGCCAACACTTAGACAGTTGTGCCACTTGGGATCCCAAAACTAAGCTAATTGTAACTGAAACACTTTTTAAAAAAAAGCTTCGTAAAGTACGAGGCTAGTGAGCTTAAAAACTACTTAAAAACTTTACTATCCAACAGAATTAAAAAATCCAGCAAACAATACAATACGGCACATACACAGAAATCTGATGCAGCATTTTCTTCTGATATGAATCAGCCTACAGTGAAGTATTCATACCCCTTTTTAACACATTTTTTACATTTATCACCTTACAACCACAAATGAAAATGCATTTTATTGATTACACACAGCTAAACTCTATTAACTAAGTAAGTGACTTCTGAAGGCAACTGATTGCACTGGATTTTATTTAGGTGCGTCAGAGTAAAGGGGGCTGAAAACTTTTGCACGTCACACTTTTGAGATTTTTGTATTTGATTAAAACTTTGAAAACCATGTATAATTTTCATTCCACTTCATTTAATTTAATTATGTGCTAATTTGTGTTGGTCTGCCACTTTAAATCTCAATAAAATACATTTAAGTCTACGTTCATATTACCAGGCTGAAGTAACTCAAATCTGATTGTTTACTCAATGTGGCTCAGATCTGATTTTTTCATGGCTGTATGAACATGCCAAATCGGATTTTTCGAAACAGATGTCACTTGGACATACTACATGAATGTGAACGATCAAATCAGAATTCACACGTCTTTTTGCTTTTCTGCATTAACACTACATGCTTTTCTCTCACAGCCACACATATCTTGGTGCTGCTGTGCAGCTATAGCTGCAAAAACAGCAAAAGCAAACAGCCTGGCCTTTTTTCACCTCCTCGACCTGAGCATGAACTTCAGACCAACTGTTTACTCTCCACTCCAGCAAAAGCTGCTCCACATATGAGCTGCTAACTCATCTATTTTCCTTTATAAAGCTAAAAAATTGGATTTGAGCAATGTGGCTTGTAATGTGAACGTAACCTAAGTTTGTGGTTGTCACGTGACAAAATGTGAAAAGAGTTCAAGGGGTATGAATACTTTTGCAAGCCACTATAATACCAATACCCACTCATATAAACATACAGTCTTTGACTAGTTTTGATTAGCTACTAGCAACTATCAAATATATTGCTCATGTTTAAACTAAATCAGCTGTACAGGTGCTGTTTAACTTGATTTATCACCCAGATCATGTATTACTACAGCCATAAACTAATGCCTAAACTATGATACATTACACTGAAATACAGCTCTGGAAAACAAATGAAAGAGAGCACTTAAAATTGATGAGATCCTTTGATTTTACCAAATTGAAAACCTCTGAAATATAATCAAGAGGAAGATGGATGATCACAAGCCATCAAACCACCAAACTGAACTGCTTGATTTTTTGCACCAGGAGTAAAGCAGCATAAAGTTATCCAAAAGCAGTGTGTAAGACTTGTGGAGGAGAACATGATGCCAAGGTGCATGAAAACTGTGATTAAAAATCAGGGTTATTCCACCAAATATTGATTTCTGAACTCTTAAAACTTTATGAATATGAACTTGTTTTCTTGCATTATTTTATTGCATTATTTCTTTTTTGTTATTTCAGCCATTTCTCATTTTCTGCAAACAAATGCTCTAAATTACAATATTTTTATTTGGAATTTGGGATAAATGTTGTTAGTAGTTTATAGAATAAAACAACAATGTTCATTTTACTCAAATATTTATTTATAAATAGCAAAATCAGAGAAACTGATTCAGAAATTGAAGTGCTCTCTTGCACTTTGTTGCACTTGATACCTGATTCAGACCAGAGAATGAACTACAGGTGGAAAAACACAATTTCACGTAAAGTTTGTCCAACGCTTCGTTCAGCGCTTTGTTGAAAGAGGGTCAAAACTCATTTCTGACAGTCTGACAGAATCACAAACATATTACAAAATAAAAAGTTGAGTACAGCCTGTGGGTGACACCAGCACAACACCTCCTTCACATCTCTTCTCGTTCTTTAACCACAAGTGCTTATCCATTCATAAGGGCAGTGTGGAAAAATAGCTGGACCATTGAAATGCAAAGGAAGTACAAAGGCCCCTTTAGGATTTGATGGGCAATCAAATGGCATCAGCGTCTGTCAGGAACAGCGCACGCAGCTTTGAAGAGGGAGGCTGAGCGGCGTCCTCTCAGCAGGAGCGATTCTGCAAAAGCAGAACAGCAGAGTTTGCCCTTTTGCAAGACGCTGACAGAGACCCAGCGAGGCCCTGAGCCGCCTCCACCAACCAGACCCAGCTTTGTTCAGTGTGGTCTTGATTAAAGAGCAGGTGTAAATAAAGAAGACGTCCCATCAGCCCACATACTCATCAGCACTGTCTTTCTACAGCTGGAGCTGTGGCCTTACCGAACCCACCAAGAGACGGGAGCCCCCCTGCTCCCTCCAGATACAGTAGCATAATGGCAAGCTAGAGACAAATGCAATCAAAAAAATTCTTAAACTCAACACACGGCAACCCTGTAACCATAAAAATGTAGGGGTGGTTGGAGAAAAAAATGCAAATACAATTACAATTTAAACATTTCTAGATACAATTCTAGTTTCTAGATACTAGAAATAGATATTTAATTTTTTATCTGGTCAACTTCATTTCAATTATTAATTGTCAAAAGTTTCATTACTCCTATAGATGACAGCTTTACACATCTTGGCTTGATTTTCTCAGTCAGATTTATGAGGTCTGAACTTGTGCTGAACTCAAGTTTGAGAGCATCAGTTGTAAAGTTGTGAAGAGGTAGAGTTGGTATACAGTGAATAGATCTATTTGAGTAATATTCTAATCCATATTATGAAAAGAATTACTCAAATAAGGAAAGAAAAAATAACTTGAAGAAATGAAGGTCAGTCAATCCGAAAATATTCAAGAACTTTGAAAGTATCTTCAAGTGCCGTCACCTCAAAGACCTCAAACATTTTATGATGAAACTGGCTCTCATCAGGACTGCCCCAGGATAGGAAGATCAAGAGATATCTCTGTTGGCCACAGGATAAGTTCATCAGAGTTATCAGCCTCAGAAACAACAAGTTAACAGCTCCCTAGATAAGAGCAATGCTAAATGCTTTACAGAGTATTTTGGTTTGTTTAACACTTTTTAAGTTACTACATGATTCATTATGTGTTCCTTCATAGTCAAGATCACTTCAGTATTTATTTACAAAGTAGGAAAAAAATGATCCATCCAAATTACCCATCCATCTAGCACCCACTATAAAGCCTTCCTGTAAACACGCTATCTAGTATTCAGCCTCACTCACAAGATTACACCTCACAACGTATACAGGTGTGTGTTCCCAGGCCGTCCTCTTAGGTAAGATTTCACAATCAATTTACAAACTGTCTATCAACTATCCTATCCTTTTGGCATGCCAGTATGTTTATGTGTGTGAAACTGATGTACAAATAGAAATGATATAACCTATATTTATAAAACACCACCATCTAAAAGGAGCAATATCATTTGAGCACCATTATTCTTAATGGTTATGTTTTTTTTTGAAAGCACAAAATAAGCTTTACAATTGTGGTTTGTGGCCAGAGAATATGGTTATTAGAAATTAATTATTTTCGGCTGCCTCAGAAATAAAAATAATAGACTAAATTATGTAGCTGTGGAACTGTATCATGATACAGGGGTTATGATTCAATATATTGTGATACTGTAAAAAAGGCGATGTATTGTGATATTGCTGCAAGGAGGGATATGGAGCCGGACATAAATATGAGTTATTTTAATAAACAGGAAACCAAAAATAAACACAAACAAATAAATAAACAGACAGGACTTTGAAATAAAGAGAACATTAAATAAACTGAGACAAATAACAAGAAACTACAACCATAACAGACATGAAAGCATACAAGAATCGACAAGAGAACACTGAAACAAAGGGGCTATAAACACACACAATAGTGGAACAGGAAACAGGAAACCCCTGGTGAAGGTAACGAGAGGGCGGAGTTACAATGTGGGACATGGGAACACAAAAGACTAAGGTGGAGAGACAAGGGAGAACAACACAGAGCCATGTACTAGGAAGCACATGGCTGGGAAAAAGCACACGAGAACACGGAAAAAAAACATGAAACAGACAAGGTACGGGATGAAAACTTGGCAAAAAGAATATTTTATAATTTAGAGTATCCAATTTACCTGCTCTCCACATTTTTGGACTGTTTGTAGATCTCATATTAAGAACTGCACTAAAAATGTATCGAACCGCTGCATGAGCTCCGTATCACACTGGGTATCCAATTTACCTGCTCTCCACATTTTTGGACTGTCTGTGGTTCTTAAAGTGAGATCTACCGACAGTCCAAAAATGTGGAGAGCAGGTAAATTGGATACTCTAAATTACCCAGAAAAATGTAATACTCTAAATTGATTTGTATATGTATATGTATATCTGTGTGTCCAGATATGGATTGGCACTCCAATGCCCAATGCAGTCCTCCAGGTGGACAGTTGTTTCCGGTTGAGAGTATGCTGTGCGCTATTGGCTGCCGCTTCCCACTGGTATGTGGATGAGTGCTGAGTATAAATGGTTGTGTGTAAAACGTGTAAATTGTAAAGCATCCTTGGGTTTCAAGAAAGGCGCTATATAAGTGTAATTTCATGAATTCATTTTGTGAGCATGAT
Source organism: Astyanax mexicanus (assembly GCF_023375975.1). Taxonomy (NCBI): domain Eukaryota; kingdom Metazoa; phylum Chordata; class Actinopteri; order Characiformes; family Acestrorhamphidae; genus Astyanax; species Astyanax mexicanus. Next base: position 5,840,012 of record NC_064424.1, on the reverse strand, counting down.
TTACTGTAAATACAATACGAAATTAAATACTGTCTGACTTCAGTTTTTACATGTAAACTAAACTTATAATTAAGAATCAATAGTGTGTTTTTGAAAGTTTATACAGTAATATTACAATACAATAATATGATACAATATCTATATAATATTTTTTACACCCCTAATAAATAAGTGGTCACATATCAAGGCCAGTCACTGCTTCTATTCATGCAAAAAAAAAAGGACTTCCATTCAGAATTTCCCATCTGACTCCTCTATCTCCTCTACGCTGTGTATACAGTCTCTGCTGACTCCTGCTATTCTCGGTGGCTGACCCGTGGCATGTTCTGCTCAGTGCTGGACCAACAGTCTTAAACACAATGATCTCTTTTTTGTGATGACGTCAAAGAGAAGGTCTTGGTTTATCCGCCACAAAAAAAGCCTTGATCCCACCAACCAGCACAAAGCCGAGTGCAGCTGAAGCGCTTTATCTGAATGGAGAAGGCCCAGTGTGATACGGAGCTCATGCAGCGGTTCGATAAATAGGGGAGAATTATGTGCATGAAAGCATGCGAGGGGAGAGAGAAAGGCAGAAGGGAACGGGGGTCGGAAGCAGGAGAGGGAGGCAGAATGAAGATAGTAATAACCATGCAGAAGGCATGTAGGGCCCAAAGGATACAATTAGCAATCAGGACGTAGTTCTACAGTCCTGATTACAAATGCAAACCATGTCCCGCTACAAATCCGGGCTTTATCAAACACCAGGCAGTCAGTGGAAAAGCCAAGGAAAAACTGCTCCATCCATATTGGAAGTTCTACAACACACATCATATTTTGCAAACCAAGCACTTGATGAAAGGCTGGAGGGGGGGAGAAAGAAAATCTCTGTTATTTGGCATAAAAAAACCTCAACAGAGCAGACGAAGTGGGAATTGTTATTAATCAGAAACTAGAGAGTGAAATGGCGCCTTATTTCTACATGCTGTCTTTCTATGCCCCACTTACAGCATCAGTCAAAAGTTTGGGTGCACCTCTTCTCATTTAATGTGTTTTCTTTCGTTTTATTTTTTTTCATTGTAAACTTAATAATGAAGGCTATATTAAAGCTATACAGGAATATTGTATAGGAATCTTTTCATGTTCATCTTTGAGGACAGATCTGCAGACTCTTGGTATATTTTAATCTCAGTATCATCATGAGGGAGATTCACTTGGAATAGTTTTCTCAGAGTCTTGAAGGAAGGAGTTCCTGGAGGTGCTGAACAATAGCTGCTGCTTTTTCTTAACCTCAAATCACCATCTCAGTTCATCAAGTTTAGATCAGGGGATTAAAGTGGAGGACAAACACTTTTTTACTATTTGCCACACTCACAAGATAATTTTTTTTTATCTAAATCATTGTGATTGTAAGGCAGGAGGCGGATGTAAACTCAGGTAAGACGGAATTTATTAAATAAATAATAAATAAACAAAGAAACAAACCAGGAACAAACGAGAGATAAAGAAAACATAAACAAACAACTACAATGACTCATCCGATCACATGACTCTGCACACGGCCCCATTAGGAAGTAATCATTGTAATTAGCCTCACCTGTTTCCCCCTGTATTTATACTCTCTCAGTTCACTCTCTCTCTCTGCCGAGTATTGTTTGGTTTATCTTGCTTTATCACGCTTTCCTTGCTCTGTTTCGATGACCAGTTTTTGACCTATTTTTCCATGTATCTCGACTCCTTTTTTTGCTCTTCGTTGCTCTGTTTGCCTGTATTTTTTACCCTGGACTGGCATTGGCCCTTTTCTTCCTGACCACTCTTTGTATTGCTCCTTTGTTTAATAAAACTGTTTTTTCGCGTCAGCGTCCTGCCAGATATTAATAACTTATGAAGTTCGATATTGAACTATTATTACCTTTAAATATTTTGATAGAGCTTACAAGATTTGCGCAATGCTGAGTCACATTTGTGTACAATTCTGCAATATAACTCTACCACACTTTTTTCACTATCAGAAATAATTCTGTATCTCTCAGCTAATCCAGAAATGCATGTGTAAAGCAAGTCTATTAGAAGTGTCTCAAAAATTAATGATACGTCCTGACTGTAGAGGGAGCACACCCCAATTTGAACTGATTCTGCAAAGAACTGAATGTTCTCTGCTACAAAAGAACACATTGGTGTGCAGTTCATTGTTTTGGTGTGATGTTTGTTTAATCATCAGATTAATATGTTTAATATTTGCAATATACCCCTCTGAGCATTAGTCCTCTAGAGGAGACAGCTCTCCCAGTCCTTCTGTGTTTCACAGTACAGAGACCTTTCTCTCTCTCTCTCTCTCTCTCTCTCTCTCTCTCTCTTTCTCCCTCTATTTAACTCTCCCTCTCTCTCCGCCAGAGCCAGTGCTCCTCTAACTAATGCCCTCGACACCCTGAACTCCATATTGTGCAGAGCAAATTCCCTGCTCAATTTGTGAGTGAGGAAGGAGAGACAGCTCCAGTGTGAGACATCAAAGCACTCGCTCGCCCTCTGAGAATCAGAAACTAATTTCTTCACACTTAACTTGCTTAAAGCCTTAAATGGGCTGAACGCTCATTTTAAATTAACCACAAATGGAAGTTTGTTGAACATCCTCGGATTCTGCAGAAACGGCCGCTGTAGATTACAGGTAGCGCTCTCACCTTGTGTCAATTACGACTGACATGCCACACACATGGAGTACAGATTATAAAAAAGGGCCTGGAGGAGTTTGCTGACAACCTATATCACACACATATATAATATAGATTCAGCTCTGGAATAATAAAAATAAGAGACCAATTAAAAATGATGAGTTTCTTTGATTTTACTAAATTGAAAACCTCTGGAATATAATCAAAAGGAAGATGGATGATCACAAACCATCAAACCAAACTGAACTGCTTGAATTTTTGCACCAGGATTAGCATAAAGTTATCCAAAAGCAGTGTGTAAGACTGGTGGAGGAGAACATGATGCCAAGATGCATGAAAACTGTGATTAAAAACCAGGGTTATTGCACCAAATATTGATTTCTGAACTCTTAAAAACTTTATGAATATGAACTTGTTTTCTTTGCATTATTTGAGGCCTGAAAGCTCTTCATCTTTATTTTTATTTATTTTGTTTATTTATTTTCTTTTTCATTGTCCTACAACAATGTGACGTTACTTTACAGTAAAAAATATATGATTTTAATAGATTTTATTCAATGTGTTCATTTTTAAGCTTCCCAAATGCACCTGAAATGGACACACTCCACCTTGCTAACTGAGCGAATACAGTAATTATTATCTAGACTATTTATTAACTAGAGTATTAACTGATAGAAACAAGTATTTATTAACTTATTATTGTTAATAATGACCTTGTAGGTCACTGCGCTATCCAATGGGCTATACATATTTTTTATGTGCATTTAATGTAAATATTGCTGTAAATATTCTCCCGCTTTTTGATTATTCAAATGTAAAAAAATATATTTATTAGTTTATATTGTTAATAATTTTCTCTGCTTTGGTGTGCTTTGCTATCATTGTAATTTCCGCTGCTGTGGGACTAATAAAGGATTATCTTACCCTACTTATCTTATCTTATATGCAATGTCCCATGCATTTGGCACCGTCTATATCAGCCCACACTCAAACTGTAATAATTCAAATGGTCTTGCCATGAGCATGCTGGCCAGTGTTCAACCTCAATCACAAGATTTATCAAGTAATAATACTGTTATCCCATGACTTTTGCCATATATATATATATATACAGTATACACTGTATAGGTGGGTGGTACCTTGCATTGGAGTGGTGCCCTGTCCAGAAAGGGTATTTCCTGCCTTGCTCCCAGTGATTCCTGGTAGGCTGCAAACCCACGGGGACCCTGACCAGGAAGAAGCAGACAAGAAGATGGAAAGATGAATGGATGGATCGATGGATAGACCATCCTTATCTTTGATTCCAGCAAACATTCACTGTGGCATTGTTTCGATAAGCTTCTCCAATGTCACAAGATTTATTTCAATCCAGTGTTGCATTAATTTATTAATTTTTCACCAAGATCTTGCCGCAGCATTGATGATGGTAGAGTCTGACCACTGCACAAAGCAGCTCTTCTCCATCCAGCACATCCCAAAGATTCTCAGTGAGATTAAGATCTGGACTCTGTGGTGAACTCTCTCAATCCATGTGTGAAAATGATGATCTCATGCTCCCTGAACCCTGAACTCTTTCACAATTCCAGCCCCATGAATCCTGACATTGTTATCTTGGAATATGCTTGTGTCATCAGGGAATAAAAAATCTAAATCCATTAATGGAATAACCTGGTCTATATTCAGTATATTCAGGTAGTCAGCTGACCTCATTCTTTCAGCAGCACATACTGTTGCTGAACCTAAACCTGCAGACCAACTGCAGCATCAACCCCACATAATTTACTTACTTACATTCAGGTGGAGACTTTTTTTTTGGCCAGGCTGAGTATTTGATATAACATGCTGAATATTCTTTATAAAAAGTATACTACTATGTAAATATGCAAATATTTCCCTTTTTTCATAGACATAAAGTTAATCATTTGCTAGACAGACAGGCAGATAAACAGATTAAAAAGGAGATAAATAGATAAATATTTTATTTAAAAAAAATGATCACAGATCTAATCTATGCTGAGATCTGAGATTTACACCACAAGCCAATATTTTAGAAGCTGCTGAGAGAGAGAGAAAGAGAGAGAGAGAGAGAGAGAGAGAGAGTCATGTTGTGGTAGGGCTTTAGATAATGTACGTTCCCCATCCTCAGGCTTATGCAGAAGTTTGACAAGTGCAACAGAAATGCTATCAGTGGTGATGATGATGCTATCTCGGTAGGAAATTGGAGTATCTAACGTGCTGCTAATAGACATCAGTGTGATGGAATGCAGTAGTCAGATTATGTAAATCAGGCAGTAAAGCTCTTGGCTCTGTGGCAGGAGACTTCAAAGTAGCAGGGTTAGTGAGGGAATTAGTCTGCAGCCTAATCTCAGTGGATGAGGGAATGGAAGTTTCACTTTGTTAATATAGCCGCATTCTTAATCGAGAGAGAGAGAGAGAGAGAGAGAGAAGGAGGGAAGGAGGAGAGATCAAAAGGGGACACTATCAATTTCCCCTCCGGAGATCCTCCTCTTCAGTGACTGAATCACGATGCAGCCAATCCAGCTTTATCTGAACAAATCCTGGATCGACTCTATTTTTTTACTGTTAGACTGCAGCCTTGTTGTTGGTGTTGTCTACTTGTGTATGTAAATGTCCTGGTCACCTTGTTGACTAGTTGATCAATTTATAAAACCCCTATTACTCCATATTAATTATACTAATTTACTTAATAGTGCAGGTTTGCAGGTGCAGGTACTAACCAATTTTGTACAGAAAATGATAAATCATAGCTATGTCAATATACAATATATACAATATATACAATATACCAGTCAAAAGTTCGGACACACCTTCTCATTTAAAGTTTAAATTTTTTCCCCCACATTAAATAATGACCTAAAAGAAAAACATTCATTTAGGAGCTCTGGCTGTTAAATTGTGGTTTCTGAGGCTGGTAACTCTGATCTATGTATTTATTTTATTTAATAGTTTATTTAACAGGGACAGTGTACATTAATTAACATTACTGTAAATGCACCAGAATTAGCCTAAAGGCTATTTTTTTTTATCCGTTTTCCCTGGACAGATCTTGAAATTGTCTACCTAAAAACAACATGAAGATTACAATGAACAATGCAAATATATAAGAGCAATAAAAAAGATATGTCATAGTGTATAAGTTTGCTAAAATACAGCTGTAGCTGAAAAGACAATCTAACTAAAGATACTTTTCTCAAGGGAAAAAAAATGTAAATATACTGGTAACTTTTCCTGTACAACAGAGGGAACTCTTGCTCTTTCTTTTCCTGGGGCAATCCTGATGAGTGCCAGTTTCATCATAAAGTTTTTTGATGTTTTTTGTGGTGACGGCACTTGAGGATGCTTTCAAAGTTCTTGAAATTTTTCGGGTTGACTGATCCTCATTTGCTTAGTTGAGTAGTTCTTGCTTCTCATACTATAGATTAGAACATTACTCAAATCTTCACAACTTTACAACTGATGCTCTCAAACTAACATTAAGAGGCAAGAAATTCAAGTAATTAACTCTTGATGAGTTCAGCACAGCTGTTAACTGAAAGCCTGAATTCCAGGTGACTCTACCTCATAAAGCTGACTGAGAAAATCCAGCAGAGATGTGCAAAACTAGTGTATCATCTAAGCAAGAGGTGCTACTTTTGAAGAATCTAATGTATAACCCATATTCTGGTTGGTTTAACACTTTTTTGATAGTTTTGATGATTTTAGTATTAATCTACAATGCAGAACATTTTTAAATGATGAGTAAAAACACTGAATTTAAGGTGTGTCCAGACTTTTGACTGGTGCTGTTCATCTGGTCTAGTTTCTGCCGAGAAGTTTTACCAATAGATTAGGACTTGGAGATGTGGAGCAGTGGTGGAACTGTGTTCTCTGGAATGATGGAGCGCCATCCAATACTTATGGGATGAGTTAAGGAGTTGGAGATGAGTTGGGGTGGTGAGCATCCAACATCCTGAGTTTACTAATGCTCTAGTTTCAGAATTCAATCATATCCATCACCAAAGCCTTTCATGCACAGTAGAGAAAGTTACTCCAACAAAAGATACCTGAATGAGCAGATGCTCCAATTCTTTTGTTCATATAGTGAACACTGCTGTGAATATTGACCTGCTGCAACCCTGACCTTGTCAAATGTTATTAAATATTGCCTTGTTAAATATGACCCTGGACCTGTTAAATATTAAATATTGCATTTGATTCAATACACTGTTGCAGGATATGAAGGGCTTAAATAGAAGAATGTACACTTACAGTTCTACAAATCCTTTGCTTTTTCAGTCGCCCAAGGTCTGGAGGACAGTCCATCAGTCTGATGGAGAAAACGATCGCAACCCTTTCCAATATGCCCTCTAGAAGAACTCTGAGTGCTTATGAGCTGTGGAGAGACGCATTAAATAAAATACAGAAAATTACTGAAAGAGGCTGCAGACGGGAGAAAGAGAGAGGTATCTGAAGAACACAGAAAGCCCTAAAAGCTATTAACCAACAATGTTATATAAACCTTCCCCTTGCCGTGTTTTTTTTTTTTTCAGTTAAAAGGATTTTTCCCCTTTCTTTTCGAAATTGGCTGTTTTAGCATTTAGCATGGAGGACACCACAGGATGTTTGATGTCTGACATTTCAATTGTCTCAGAAGAACGCTTTCAGTGATGCTTTCTGTCAATCCATCACACACCAACACCGCACACTCTAATTAGTTTGACCTTTTGGCTCCATTCACTTTTAAATTTGCTTTATTTCAGCAATATATAATACCTGCATGTGTTCTCCTCTCTGAATGGAACTGAAGCAGAGTGATATGCAGCAGGACGGCTTTAAGATCACCCTTTTATGTGAATGCTATTTTCTCTTTGTGTGAAGAACAGAACTATACTCTGGTTTTACGTATTTAAGTATTTTTCACATGTCAGTCTGCAAAACTACAACAATCAACAGCAAACCAAACAGCAAAACTACAACAATCAACAGCAAACCAAACAGCAAAACTACAACAATCAACATTAAACCAAACAGCAAAACTACAACAATCAACAGCAAACCAAACAGCAAAACTACAACAATCAACATTAAACCAAACAGCAAAACTACAACAATCAACAGCAAACCAAACAGCAAAACTACAACAATCAACAGCAAACCAAACAGCAAAACTACAACAATCAACAGCAAACCAAACAGCAAAACTACAACAATCAACAGCAAACCAAACAGCAAAACTACAACAATCAACATTAAACCAAACAGCAAAACTACAACAATCAACAGCAAACCAAACAGCAAAACTACAACAATCAACAGCAAACCAAACAGCAAAACTACAACAATCAACATTAAACCAAACAGCAAAACTACAACAATCAACATTAAACCAAACAGCAAAACTACAACAATCAACAGCAAACCAAACAGCAAAACTACAACAATCAACACTAAACCAAACAGCAAAACTACAACAATCAACATTAAACCAAACAGCAAAACTACAACAATCAACAGCAAACCAAACAGCAAAACTACAACAATCAACATTAAACCAAACAGCAAAACTACAACAATCAACATTAAACCAAACAGCAAAACTACAACAATCAACAGCAAACCAAACAGCAAAACTACAACAATCAACATTAAACCAAACAGCTAAACTACAACAATCAACATTAAACCAAACAGCAAAACTACAACAATCAACAGCAAACCAAAGAGAATGTCTGAGGGTTTTGTACATTTGTACATTTTGTTATGAAATATAGCACGCATGTCTATGTGAACACAACTGCAAGTGATTCATTCATTGGTTCAGACATAAGTAGCTGCATTGTATCCATTTTTCATTGCAATGTGGAAAATAAAACTGTCCATTGTAACCACAGTCAAAAGTATTAAACATGTAAAAAGTATTTAAAGACATCAATATAGTAGCACTGCTAGCAGCTAGTACATATAAGATTATCTATAGCTATCGCTTTACAATATCAGACAGATTCTGATATTAGACCGTTTCTCCCCGATTCTAATGCTGCATTCAAGTGGTGTTCATTATTAATAATATTTTTTGTAATTACTTACCTGAATAATATTAATGATTCCTTTAATTTGATATTTCACAGTGTTCGTAGAGAAATATGTGTCATTGTTTTGAAATATCCTACAGAACTCCATGTTTAATTGTTCCACCCATTCAGCTGCTACTCAGCTGTATATCTTCCATCACAAGTCATGCCACAACACGAGGAGGGTGAGGACTAACACATGCCTCCTTCGACACATGTGAATTCAGACTCCGCCTCTTTTTAAACTGCTGCAGATGCAGCATTAACGAGTAGTATCACAGCGTTAACGCTCGGTGGAAAGCGCAGGGACTCACCCTAGGAGCGATGAGGGGAAAGAGCGTCATCTACTGTACCCACCCAGAGAGAGAGCAAGACCAATTGCGCTCTCTCAGGGTTCTGGCAGCTGATGGCCAACTGCGTGACTAGGATTCGAACCAGCGATCTCGTGATCATAGTGGCAGTGTTTTAGACCGCTGGTCCATTACCTACATCTTTCTTTTTTTTTAAATGAAGATCAAATATGTTTAAATATGATTTTTTATTTAGTATTTATATTCTAACATTTTACAAGTGTGACAATATGAGAGTTGGCTTTGTGACAAAATGCATTTTTTATAGCTTCTCTATGTGTGTGTTTGTTAACATCAATATTAGCAAATGTGTTGGTTGTGGTTTATGTATTATTACTAGCATTAAAAAATGCAGGTTTCAGCTGTTATTTAATATTATAAAGTGTGACAAATGTGGCAATAGCAGTTAGCCAAGCGCTAAAGCAAAATATAAATAAAAAATGTCACTGACTGATATTATCATTTTCCAGATATGTTTGCCCCTAGATTGCATCTTTTTGGCTACAAAATGCTGCTATCATCCAGGCCCCAAATCATAAATAATTTTCTCTAGTTTGTGAAATGAAAGCTTTTTTTTATGAGCGTAGGGGTGCACTGGGCAAGCCGACAGACAGTTCTCCAAATGAAATTTTAAGGGCACTTTAGTGCAGAAGGCAGAGAAGTTACTGCAATAATGTATGTGGCAAATGACCTCACTGAAGGAGAGAAAGTCAATCTAATAAGTTCAGAGCAATGGAGTCAATCAGGTGTGTGGACTTACAAGGTACCTCTAACTGTCTCTTCTACATAAACGGGGTGAATCCTTTAGCTTTGCAGATCAATAGTCAATTTAGGGGAGCCTGCGAGAGAGAGAACGAGAGTGACAGAAAGAAGAGAGAGAGAAAGAGAAAGAGAGAAAGAGAGAGAGGTTAGATAGAGAGGTTATACAAGTCTGCGTCTACAGTGCAAAAAAGACAACTGCTCTGTAGTAAGCAGTACACTACTCTTTTAAAAAATAGGTTTTAATATGGTTTGTTTAAGCAAAACATTATGACCACCTCCATGTTTCTACACCAATTATCCCAGCTATTTCCCCAGCTATTATTACCAGCTATTATTATTTGGGTGGTGGGTGGTTATAATTCTAAGCACTGCAGTGATTGGCATGGTGGTGTTAGTGTGTGTTGTGCTGATGGTACAATGAGTGGATCAGATATAGCAGTGCTGCTGGAGTTTTTGAACACCACAGTGGCACTGCAGTGGCACTGAGAATAGTCCATCACCCAAACAATACCTGCTGAAGACTAGAGTGAAAGGATGAATAGTAATAAAGTATTGAGAAACAAATAAAATACTACAGTCTTTATAGAAGTAAAAAGTGTCCTATATGATCAGTGGAGCTGAAAAAAATTCGACAACGGGGTGAAAACAAGGAGTTGGTCATAATGTTTGATTGATTGATGTATTTCCAAATGTTTTTGGGCACCCCTTCAAATAAATGCATTCAATTACTTTAAGTGGCAAACTTAGTACAGTTACGTAGAGACAGTTACTCCAATAAAAAGCAGCTAAAAGTTTTTTATACCATTGATTTTGGAGAGAACTTGTTATAAAGCAGAACTTGTTATAGAGCAGTTGTTATAATACTCATATGCCGTGGTTTATCAAGAGCATTTCTACAAATAACCTGCACATTTACAGTACATTTATGGCACATTTAGCGTCTTTATCATCTACAGTTATCTCTAATCTTAGGAATTAGGATCCAGACAAGCTATATGGCCATTTGCACATCTGTGTCAGCAATGTATGCAACTTCAAGTAACTCAATGCAATCACTAGAGTAAAAGGGGTGTCCACAAACATTTGGACATAGTGTAGTATATTTATATTTAAAGGTCTTTGTCGTTTCTTTTATTAGATGTGATTTCCATGTCTAAATAAAAAACAGTCCAGCAAATGTGACTGTGACTGTGACTGACAGACTTGCCTTTTGTTGAGGACCTGCTTTGTAAGTGTGTGTGTGTGTGTGTGTGTGTGTGTGTGGTCTTTCAGTCTCCAAACACTGTTCCCATCTTTCTCCTCACGTTTTGCGCATGGCGTCCTGTGAAAGAACAGAGTGAAGACAATCCTTGTAAATCTAGCTTTGATGTCTTTCACAAACACATTTCCTCTCCTCAGTATGGGATCTTGTGAGAACGCTTTCACCGAAATGCTTTTGAAGAATTACGGCAGACTGATAAAGCTCGTACAATACAAAATGAATGGTCGTGTTATTTTATGTCAAGCGTATTTCCTCTAAACGCCTCTGAATGTGGGGATTTCAAGTTCTTTGCAAGGTCAGGTTTTTCACTAGGCCTTTCATGAATACTGTTTTTTTTTATTAGACAGTATATTGCCACAAATATAATTGCAATAAATAATGCTGTTCTCATTTTATGACCATTTAATGCCACTGAAAGAATAATAAAATCATAGCATAATAACACAATTATACACAATTCTTTTAGGGAACAATGAACTATTATTAATTGATAATGGTCCACTCTGTGTGTATGGAGGCATCATAAATGAAGCATTGGTCATTGCAGGACTTGCTAAGATATTGATAAAGTTCATTTATATATGTCACTCCCTGTTTTCTCTCCCACATTTAGCTCTGCCTACGATCTGCAGCCTCAGGACTACATTCCCCAGAATGCACCAGACACTGACATCAAACCCAATCCCGATCACATGACACAGCACATGACACTTCCAGGAAGCAGGTCACCTGAATACTAACCCTATAATATGGGCTCATTTGCTCTTAGTCTTTGCTGAGTATTGACAGTTTATCCATTGCCTGTGTTTCTCTCTTGTTTTTGACCTTGCTTTGTATTAGTGACTTTGATTTTTGCCTAGTCTCTGATATTGCCTTGCCGTAGTTTAAACTCTGGACTGTTCATCTATTCTGGTATGTTATCTCTTTGTTGCTGCTGTTTATTGGTATTGACCTTGGTTGTCTGATCATCCCTTTGTCTTATACTTTATTTAATAAAGTATATTTTGATTTACATCTGTGCATGTCTATGAACTGCTCTATTATGACAATATGTAATTTTAGATGTAATGTCATTTATATGCATGGAAAAGTATTTGGGGCCAGCAAAAATGATTGAGGTTAGGTCTATATATTGAACAGTAATTAATAATGTAATTATCGTAACAGGCCTATTTTTTGCCAATGCCAGGTACAGGTTGACTTAGAATTTAGAAATGTCAATAAATAGACCTGTATTGACCATATTATTCCTCTTTTTAAGAATTTGGACAACTTTTATTTTACATATAAATAAAAATGTATTTAGAATTAAATTTCTCCAAGGCACTTAACATAAAATAACTCATAATAGTAAATAAATAGTTGTTATCCAGTATGGTTTATTGGAGGGGTGCAAATAATTGCAAAAATGCCCCAATATTCAACCTTTTTCCCCCTTAAAATCCTTAAAAGTTCCCCAGCAATAGTGATCTGCGGCTTTCTTCACCTGCTACTCTTATCCAGACAGCATGGTTCTGCTTGTCTTTTACTAACATGTTGTTTTGAACATTTCATAAAGTGTACCCAATTTATAGTGTCATGTTTCATGAAAAGTTTCATCATGACAGATAGCTTTATGCTGTCAATCAGAAAACAGAGTTATGGAAACCAAAAAAAGTCAAGCAAAGATAGACAGCAAGACTGCAGGTTAGAAGGCAGGCTGATTAAAAAACAAAAAGATAAAGACATAGGGGCCCTATCTTACACCCTGTTCACGCCTTGCAGCTGCGTCGTTTAAATAGCAATAGTGCTTGTGAATATATTTACTCTGATGTGTGTGGTGGTCTGGAAATTAGGTGTGTTTAGGTAAATTTCTGGCGTATTGCTATCTTGGCAACAGAAAAGACAGGCACACCACTGACTGAATACAACCTAGACAGACATCAACAGTTGCAACAGGCAGATGTTAATTGCTATCTCGGCAGTGAATTGTCACTAGGTGAATCCCTAATGCACATACACCCCCGCTTGTTACGCACACATGAACATGCAGTAGTGCACAAACCCATAGTGCATGCCTGTGTGAAGCTATGCAAACTTTTATATCAACAATAACTGAATATACAAGAAGGTCTGTTTCCTATACTGAGAACCTTGGACATGTCCAGGTAGCTGCGCCCCTTAAATAGCAATCCACCAATGCCGGAGCACACCTGGCTCTGAAAAGGAATGGCGAGTGACACATGACCAATGATTAATTAAACACTAAACCCTAAACCATATTTTTTCCATTAATAGCTAAAATGTGTTCTTTAGAAGTAATGAATCATATCAGTGCTTTAAAAAAAATATTATAAACATTTCCTAATCTTTAAACAACACTTTTATTGTGGTCAATTCCACCTCTGAGGTGCCCTCTCAGGTTCAACTGTGCTATAGGTGGTAGGATGTGTTCATGTACTTTGGTACACAGACACATCACAATATGCAAATTAGACAATCAATAATACCGCCCCCTGCTGACCTCCAACCATCTGCATCTCACCGCTATCAGGAACACACTGTTGCTGCTACTGCAGCTCAGCCAATCAGCTCTCCCTTCTGCCTCGCCTCTAAACCCATACATCACCCAGTGCCTCACCCAAACTATTCCTCACATTTTTTAGCCTCTTTCAAATTTGGGCTGAGGGTGGAGTCAGCTAAAATCAAGGGGTTTAGTGGCCCTTTAAGAGAATTAGTACATGCCTTTTGTGCTTTTCAAGTCATGCAAGGTGTACTTTTCCCGTCTTTACGATAGCAAACACTACTTTTGGGGCCTAGATCATGTATGGTACATGGTGGGGACCCACGTCATGTACTAGATGCCATAGTTCACCAGTCCACCACTGCAGTTTTGCCTTGTAAGTAAAGTAAATATACTTTTGATTTAAGTGTTCATTTTTGGCAGATACAGAAGTTTGTGTGTTTTAAAATAATGAATAATAACAGATTTCTAAAACCATAAGATAACAACTCCAAAATTTCAGTCAATGAGAGGCCAGTGGTTGCGTAAGATTAGCAGAATGTCTGGGTTTCAAGATTAAAATTAGCATAAATGTGGGCGTTTTGGAGTCTACTGTTTGTTTTCCTCTCTAAAAACAAAGCGTGATTGTCTGCTTGCTAAAGCAACAGCTGCAGCTCTTCATGCCCTGATCCTACATCATCTCCATCATATGCTACTTAAATAAAGCAGAGCTGCCAAATTCTGGGTCAGAGTCACACATTAAGACTTTTAAAAATCACTGTGAGAAGCTTAAAGTCTGAGTGTTAGACTCGTGATTTGGATCAGGCCGAGGGTTCAGGCCCAAGCACTAATGCATTACGTAGAGTAAGATTAATTACAGATCTGCTCAATGTTCTTCTTCATCTCCAGGGTAAAAGTCTCATATTTGCTCCTGCTGTAATGTCCATGGTGATGCATTAGATGACGCATATTAGAATAGTGCCTAATAAAGTCCTGACCCATTTTTCATTTTCCCTCTCAGCCTGTGTCTTTGTGTGTCAAACCCCTATAAGCCTCTTTTTCTTTGAACTGAATGAGTTTTTAACAGCGCGCTCACCATCCAAAGATATCCAGTAAAAAAATGGAGATAAATCAATTTATTTTCATTCAGGATTAAATTGTAACAAAGAACTAAGAGTATAACATAATGATGTGTTACTACTATTACTGGTGCAATGTGTACTAACTTTACCCCATTTGACAAGCCAATATTTTCAAAAGCTGATGAGCTATTTGCACATTTTATAATTTTTCTTTTACGTTAATTCAATGTTGAAATGCCAGGTGGGAAGAAAATAAAAAAAACAGGCTCTAATCCCATCTATTCCCTTAACTGTAAAAATATATATATAAAAACGAGTTTTAATCACCTCTATTCCCTTAACTGTAAAAAAAAATTAAAAACAAGTTTTAATCACCTCTATTCCCTTAACTGTAAAAAAATATATAAAAACGAGTTTTAATCACCTCTATTCGCTTAGCTGTAAAAAAAAAAATACAAAAATGAGTTTTAATCACCCCTATTCTCTTAATTGTAATTTTTATTTACAAAAACAAGTTTTAACCACCTTTAATCCCTTGACTGTAAAAAAATATATAAAAACGAGTTTTAATCACCTCTATTTCCTTAACTGTAAAAAAATACAAAACGAGTTTTAATCTCCTTTATTTATCCTCTTAATTGTAATTAAAAAAAAACACGAGTTTTAACCACCTATATTTCCTTAACTGTAAAAAAATATATATATAAACGAGTTTTAATCACCTCTATTCCCTTAACTGTAAAAAAATACAAAAATTAGTTTTAATCACCTCTATTCTCTTAATTGTATTTTTTTTTACAAAAACAAGTTTTAACCATTTTATTCCCTTAACTGAAAAAAAAGAGTTTTAATTACCTCTATTGTCTTAATTGTATTTTTTTTTACAAAAACGAGTTTTAACCACCTCTAATCCCTTAACTGTAAAAAAAATATATAAAAAATATATAAAAATGACTTTTAATCACCTCTATTCCCTTAGCTGTAAAAAAAGAAAAAAAAACAGCTCTATTTAACTCTATTCCCTTAAGTGTTAAAAAAGGAGTTTTAATTACTTCTATTCCCTTAATTGAAAAAAAAAATACAAAAACGAGATTAAATCACCTCTAATCCTTTAATTTAAAGAAAAAAAATAAAAAATAGCTATATTTAACTCTATTCCTGTACCCTGATATTTTCACTCAGGCTTTCACATATGGCACTTTTTTCTGGTATTTTTATATGTATATATATACACTAGGGAGGGGAGGGTAGCACAACTGGTGTAACACTAGTACCTGGTCTCTAACCTTGGCTTTTCCTGTGTCTGTGTGTGCTGAATGGGAGCTAAAACTCAGGGAGAGAAGAAAATAAAACCAGGAAAGAAAGCAGATATCAGGTAAATACTAGCTTTTATCTTCTCTTTTCTCCAGTGTCCGCTCCCTTAAAAACTGACTAACAGCTAAACACAAATCAGCTGTGTGAGAAAACCAAACCCTGATAAGGAAGCTAACCGGCTAACCTAGAGGGTTATTCAAATAAAAACTAGCCAAAACTGACTGGATACATTTTATTTAACTTTATACGCTGCAGGGAGGACACACAGTGGAGAGCAACACATCAGGTAATACTTAAATAATAATAAAAATATATATTTTATACCTTTTGTACCTGTTCAGTCGACAGTGTTTTTGTTTAAGTTGTGTGGTTCCTGCAATCTGCTACAAGTGGGCTATACCAGCCAATCAGATGAGAGCATATAATTTTCCTCATTAAACATAAAAAATATAAAAATTAAAATGTTTTAATGCATATTAAACTGGCGTAGTATTATTTTAATTTAATTAATTTTTTTTTTTTGCTCCAATCAAAGCTGTGTACTTACTATTTGTTTGAGGTAATAATGTCACAATAAATTGGGCTCCAAACTATAATAAAAATATATATATAAATAAATAAACAAATAATAAAATAATAATTAAAAAGTGTTCTAAACCACAGAATTAGTAAAAATTAGCTTGTATTACCTCATATGTTCTGTAGTGCTGACAACATGACCTAATGCCCCAGTTGCTGATTTTTTTTTGTCCAGTGCAGTGGGCGGGGCAAAGCTACTGTTTCATTGGCTGGTTTATGATCTATTCTGATTAACAACAGGTCTCAATTAGTGTACATGATGTCAATTGTAATTGACCCAGGGTCTAAAAAGGGTTAATTGTGGTGACGGCCCTGCATATCACACACTACCATTTAAAAGTTTGGACACTCCTAAAATTCAGTGAATTTCATTATTTTAAAATGTTCTGCATTGTAGATTAATACTAAACTCATCCAAACTATGAAGAGAAACATATGGAATTATTTCATAAACAAAAAAGTGTTAAACAAACCATTTAAATTTAAATTCTTCAAAGTAGCACCTCTCTGCTTAGATGACAGCTTTATGAAGTATAGTCACCTGGAATTCAGGCTTTCAGTTAACAGCTGTGCTGAACTCGTCAAGAGTTAATTACTTGAATTTCTTGCCTCTTCGTTTGTTTGAGAGCATCAGTTTTCACTGGTACTGTTTATATTTTATTTTTATTTCTTGAAGTGTCTTTATGACTTCACACTAAGAAAAGTAAGTACAGATTTGTACCTAAAAGAGTACAAAGCTTGTACCTTATATTGAGGTACAAAAAAGTACCTTTCAGTGAAAGTCCTTTTTTGTACCCATGGTTTTTGTGCCAGTAAAGATTATAAAGATTATAAACATTATCATCGACTAAATATGGCTCAAAAACTTGATGATCCAAAATTGTCTGGCTTTCAAATAAAAATATATATTGTTTATTAGTACAGTGATACAGAATACTGAATGTATCTTTTGGCAGGTTAAATGGTACACATGTGTAATTATTGCTGTTAGAAATTACTTTGTACTTCAGAGGGAACAAATCTGACCCTGTAAAGACCAATATTGTACCTTTTAGGTTACAATTATGAAGAGTGTACCTTTGAGTACAAAAAAGTACTCATATCGTACCTCTGTTTTTTAGTGTCCTGTGGGTTTATGTAACACAAAGTTTTTGGAATTCTGGTTCTGTAGGCCCCCTGCCCTGCACATTTATTGATTTCCCTTCTCCCAAAGCATCTGATTCAACTAATCAGGTAACTAATTAACTAATCATCTAATTATCTAATTAAGATGCCCTTCCAGAGTGTCAGTGGGTCTGTTACATCAGGGAATCCACAAAGACGTGCAGGGCAGGGTGCCTCCAGTATCAGGACTGACAAACACTGATGAAACAAATCCAGACTAACCTCTTCATTCTTCAGAATTAAACTGTTTCAGCTGTTTGTTGTTGTGTCTTTAAGGCTGACGTGTTGATGGGCTTGTTTTAAATAGAATGCCCTTATTCAAAAGCCAAAAATCTTTCTTATGACTTCCAGGGTAAAGTGCTAGACGTCCTCTATGAACATTAAAGGCTGAATTATCAACTGTTTTTTGCTGAACTCCGTGGTCCCCAGGTAATGTTGTTCCCATCCAGATCCACATCACTAAGTTTTGTCACCTCGAGTTTAATGAAATAGCTATTTATTCACCGCTGCGCACCATAATTACACTTTGGGCACACGTTTCCACAGAGATCCACGTAAACGCAACAGCGAGTGGAAATGGAGGAGCTACTGAATGCAATGTCATGTGACCGAGAAAGCCTAAAAACTCACTGCTCCTCCTGTTTTTTCAATTGCAGTCCGGATGCAGGAGAGACGTCCCCCTGAGTAACTAATCCCATCCAGATAGGGCTTAAGCTTATTCAATATATTTACATTGTACTAAAATACAATAATTTTCAATGGGCATTTTAATATTTTAACATTAACATTTAAAAATTAACATTTTGATCTAACATTATGGCTTTTGTAAAATGTGTTTTGGTGCACTATAGGACCCTGTGGTGCAGACTAAGCTTTTGTTCTTAATGGATTTATTTTTTTCCCCTTACATTACCTTTACTTTTATGCTTTAAGTAGTTTTGAAACCAGTACTTTTACACTTTTACTTAAAGAATAAGCTTAAAGCTTGAGTTGATATTTTAACTTCTACAGACGTATTTTAAATCCTAGTATCTATACTTCTAGCTTCAAAGTAATTATTGTGAATACTTTTGATAGCTATGCTTAGGTTTTTATTTCAGTACTGCAGAAATAACTTAGAATAATTTACATTTTCTTTGGTAGAGACCCTTTAACCCTTTCAGACCTAAACTATGTTCCAGTGATTAAAACATGTAAAAGGGCTGTTTCATGTCTGTTATGCACACAAAAAGGAAAAATTTAATGAAAAAAATCCAATTAAGTACAATATTTCATTTTTGTTCCAATTTACAGCATTGGCTTTAGTGCTGAAATGCCCTAATGTTCGAGTTGCTGTTTTTTTTCCAGTGCATTAGGTGAGGCTAAATTTAAGTGTTATAGCTTAAACACTTTTTTATTGTCTAGTACATGGAAAAAATAAAACAATTAAAAGACACAATGTCCATTTTAGTGGGCGCACTAAAAGGATATGAAAGGATATGAAAGGATAAATAAAGCAGGCTGTTCATTTGGATAGCTGTCATTTTGCACAGCTCTGGAAACTTGCTTATTTTCTGGTAAAGCAAGGATGACACCTGCTGGCTGTCAGTATTCACTTTATAATATCTGAATATAAATGCTGACTGCTTAAAACTGAGGGAAGCAATAAATAAAATGAATGTTCCAAGCACATTTTACAATCTTGCCATGAATAGAGTGTAGTAGGCAGTTCGGATATGTACTCTAAATATTTAATAACGGTACATTTTAACTGCTAAAGCCGGTTTCTGTAATCTTTCCATCCCAGCTTGGCTCAATGATTAACAATTCCGTCAGATCTCGCACACGGCCTCCTCTCCTTCAGATTATCAAAGCTGACTTTGATGAGTGCTTCAGTTTTACCCTTCATTTGACATAGTCTTGGAAAGTACTTCAGCAGTACTTCCACTGCACTTTTAATAGCATTACGGAAGACTATTATGGGTAATCAATTCATGCATAATGTGTTATGAATAAATTATCACTGACCTTGTAATGTTATGTATTCCTTAATTCATTATAGGGATTGTGTGGTGTAAAATCAACAAACTTAGATCAGTATAACATTAAATATACAGCTCTGGAAAAATGAGAGACCACTCAAAAATGATGAGTTTCTTTGATTTTAAGAGGAACAGGAAGATGGATGATCAGAAGCCATCAAACCAAGCTGAACTCCTTTAAATTTTGCACCAGGAGTAAAGGCATAAAGTTATCCAAAAGCAGTGTGTAAGACCGGTGGAGGAGAACATGTCAAGATGCATGAAAACTTTGATAAAAAAAACAGGGTTATTCCACCAAATATTGATTTCTGAACTCTTAAAACTTTATGAATATGAACTTGTTTTCTTTGCATTATTTGAGGTCTGAAAGCTCTGCATCTTTTTTGTTATTTCATCCAAATAAATGCTCTAAATGACAATTTTTATTTGGAATTTGGGAGAAATGTTGTTTGTAGTTTATAGAATAAAACAACAATGTTCATTTTACTCAAACATAAACCTATAAATAGCAAAATCACAGAAACTGATTCAGAAATTGAAGTAGACTGTTAATTTTTGTCCAGAGCTGTATAAATAACTGAACAAAACAAGTAAGGCACACTAGACTTATTAGAGTCTAGTGTCGTGCTGCAAATAAAGCTAAAGGCGGTCCAACCAAATATTAGAGTGTGTGACCATTTTGTTGGCCAGTTCCTGGTTCTTCTTTGGATTTGCTCCATTTCATCTTCACTTTTTAAAGTGTATAATATAGCTGCTTTAACCAAGGAGCAGTGCTTTATCATAAACTAGTCTAAATTATTATTTTCATTCAACTCTGTGTCATGTAATCAATCTCTATCATCTCCGAAAAGCAAAACAGAAATGCAGAAACAGCAGAATACCAAACTTTTCTCCACTGATATTGATTACCTTTTAAATCTGCTTCCTGGCTCTGCGCTTCTGGCCCTGATCAGAATTTGGTCACAGCTAATGTGCAAATAATCACTGTAAGATATTGTAAATCATCATAACAGAGAGCAAAAAGCATTATTAAGCATACACAGCGAATTTCTGGAGCTGGATAATACAGAGTCAGAGAAAAAAATGTGTTAAAGTTTTACATTTTACTAGATTAGAAGTTGTTCACTGAGTTTGGCCATGACTTGAGTTCAGGATTATGATCTAACTCTCCTGCTGTTGATTCACCTGAGACTCACTATAAACATAAAAAGTAAGGTCTACCTAAGATGTCTTAAGCTTTATCTGGACAGGATTAGTTTCTCAGGGGGTTCTGGGGTAATTTTCTCTTTTATGGGGGTCCTCTGTGATTTTATTCATGTCCAGAACAACCATGTACGTGTTTTTCTCAGACATCCTCTGAGTAAATTACAGGCTGAATTATCTACTGTTTTTCGCCGAACTCCGTGGTCCTCCAGTAATTTTAGTCTCGTTCGGAAGCACATCTCTGAGTTTCGTCTCCTCGCGTTTAATAAAATAGCTATTTGTCCACTGCCAGCGCACCGCAATTACACTTTGGGCGTGCATTTCCAGAGAGATCCATGTAAACACAACAGCGAGTGGAAATGGAGGAGCTACTGAACGCGATGTCATGTGACCGAGAAAGCCAAAAAACCTCACTGGTCCTCCTGTTTTCTTTATATTTCAGTCCGTATGCAGGAGTTTTATCACTGAGTAGAAGTGTGAAATATTTTTTACAGACAACCCCCAGAGAAACTAATCCCATCCCGATAGGGCTTTAGTTCATTTCACAAAAAGTACATGCTTCCTATTGACCCCTCCCATCAATTACTGTATGTGCATGCTGGGTGTGTATCTCCAACACTCACTTACCATCAGTTTGTTGTCCTTCCCACCAGGTGCTATCGTCCCCTGGGTATTCAGTTAGAGTATATTTAACTTTAAATTTTAATTTTATGTTATAGGCAATAAGAGCAAGTTACTATTTATTTTCCTGCATAGTGTGACTTCAATGCAATGCATTGTTCAACTAAATTAGTTGAAGAAACTCTATTTGCGTCTGCTGTTTGAGAACCTCAGACAGTGCACAGCAGGATTAGCCAGCAGACTTTGTCTGAGGGAGGGATCTATAACTACTGTCCATATCAAGTCAGCAGATAAGTTTTGTGCTTATATGCTTGTTTGTGCTTTGACAATTAGCACAGGCTATTACTAACCTGTGGTAAACGCTCAGCGTAAACATGGGGCATGGCCAGCAATAGCTTAGTTGCATTAAAGTGACAGAGCCCTTAAATGTCTAGACATCTCATTCTAAAAGGAACTGAAGCTGGCAATAATAGAGCTGGTGAGATCTTTATCTTTATGTGAGAGTGATTTTGTGCTATTTTATTCTAACCTGTGTTAAAACTGATATAATATTTCCCCTTAGTTAAGGTCAGGTTAGACAAGCTCCTGTTGACTCCTCCCCTCTCTAACAGACTATTTAAACTCAGCATCAGCCCTGATCACAGCATTGACTGACAAGTTACAGAGGCCAAACCATGAGCAGACTGGCTTTGATCCTGTTTGTCCTCTTAATGGTTCTGTCAGCTGGAAATGGTAGGCACTGTTCAGTATTAGCGGATACTGTATATATATATATATATATATATATATATATATATATATATATATATGTTTATGTATGTTTGATTGTGCGTCTGTGTTGTGTCTGCATTGTTGTTTGTGTTGTGTCTGAAACACAATGGCAGCTCTAAATGAACTCTGTTGTGTCTGTCTCTGTTGTGATGTGCTTTTGTATGAGAGTGTGAGAGCAGGAGAGAGAGAGACAGAGAGAGATACACAACATATATACAGTATTTACACTCTAATCGTTAAGTCTAAGTTTGTAATGCATTTAATATTGTCTGCGTTTATGCAGTCACATACAAACATGTACCTCAACTATATGGCTATATTTACAGGAGAAGAAAAACACTATATAACTTTTAACAGTGGACGTCAATGTACAATATAATGTTTGTTTTTTTCTTTTTAAGTTTTATTGCTGCAATTATATTTGTGCTTACTTAACATTAATTAAATATTTATATTGTTATTTATAATATTTTCCTGACATATCTGTATTAACCCTTTAACATCATTATTTATGGATTAAGTAATGTAATATAATAATAATAATAATAATAATAATAATAATAATAATCTTTATTTATACAGCACCTTTCATACATAAAAATGCAGCTGAAATGCTTTAAATAGGAAGAAAGGGAATATGAAAAAACAACAGCAACAAAAAGTAAATTAAAATGAACACTAATAAAATATAATACGCAAATACAAATGAATGACAGTTATGATAGAATGATAATATAATCAAAAACAGACATTTTTAAAAAAGATTTTAAAAAAGATGCTTACCTTCCTAAATTTCACCAAAATCATCCACAGTAAATTTACTGGTGGGAATTTAAAAGTCGTATTACTAACATACTCAGTGACCTATAGTGAATTTATTAGCTTATCATACCCCTGCCAATTAGTAGAGATGGCATAATCAGGTTGAGTTAAATTCAGCAGCGTAGAGTTAAAGATTTAACTAAGTTTTATAACTTTAGAACTCTCCCTGTGTCTCTGTATGTCAGCTGAGGACACTGAGGCTCAGTACTGGACGTGTGGCTACAGAGGACTCTGCCGTCGGTTCTGCTTCGCCCAGGAGTACATTGTTGGTCACCATGGCTGTCCCCGCAGATACAGGTATTTCACTTATTTCATGCTACATAGATTCACTATGGGCAAAATGAATGAACAAATGCATGTACTGTATTTAATGCATGCAATACATGCATCCTGACTGGTTTTTCTTGTTTTAAATCTGATCTGCAGGTGCTGTGCTGTTCGTTTTTAGCGAATGCTGAGAAACACTGCGGGACAACGAAAAACCAACCACTGAAAGAAATGCAGCTTAGGTATTAGGGATGATTTTTGCACTCACCTCCTTTAATGACATAAAGAATGACTAGTTACTATCAGATATTAACAGTAACGTGTAAATATGTGTGTAAGTCTCTGTATATGTGATGAGCTTCTTAATAACATTAAAATTAAACATTAAACAGATTCTGTCATTTGGTCAGAATGTCTAAATAAACAGACAACAACAATTAAGGCCAATTTATACTTCTGCATCGAACCTACGCTGTAGCCTACGCAACACCGCATACCCTACGCTGTAGCTTGACGCGCAACTCTCTGGAAATGTAACTATGAATTGCGCTACGCGGACAGCCGCAGCTGTAATTGGTCCGCCAGGCCTCACGTCCCCTCCCACACATTCCCACCTTCGCTGTTTAAACTGCAGAACGACGCAAAGCCGCTGATATGCGCACACAGAAGTATAAACGCACTCAGCTGCGTAGCTGGATATGCGTAGGCGACAGCGTAGGTTCGACACAGAGGTATTAATTGGGCTTTACAACATCAGCAACAATGTATACAATGACAACAACTACAAAAGCTATATTAACAACACTGACAACAACAAAAACAACAGAAACAATAGTTACAATATCAGAAACACTGACAACAACAGTTACAACAACAACACTGACCACAACAGTTGCAGCAACAGTGACAACAGAAACAACACTGGAAAGAACAATTTCAACATCAATAACACTGTTAACAGCAACCCTTAGACCATCAACAGCACAGACGATAACAGTTACAACAGAAACTACAGTTACAATATAAAAAACAAAGACAATTAAAAAAGCAACAAGAACAATACTGACAACATTAATTACAACAATGACATAAACAACACTGACAAGAACAATTACATCAACAACACTGACAGCAGCAATTTAAACAATTACATCAAAGATACAGACAACAACAGTTACAACATCAAAAACACAGACGACAACAACAACAATTAGAACCATTAGCATAGCAACAGTTACAAAGACAAAAGCAGTGACATCAACAACACTGATAACAACAACCATTAGAATAGCAACAACTCGGCCAACAAAAAAGTTACAACACTGAAAACAACAGTTACAAAAACAATGTCAAAAGCAATGACAACCTCAACAACATTGTCAACAGCAACCCTTAGACCAGGGGTATTTAATTAGAATTCAGTATGAGTATGGTCCAGTTAGAGAAAATTTCGACAGGCCAAGGTCCGGACCGATTTTTAACTTGTGTTATAATTAAGTGCTATTTTCTGTCAGGTTGTTTGGACTATGATGAAAAAAATATATAATAATAATAATAATAACAATAATTATTATTATTATTACTATTATTATTATAAAATAATGCCTCTCTGGCCAGATTTTGTTTACATTCCTCTCCTGTCTCTCTGTTGCGCTCTGCATGACTTTACATTTTCACAGCCGCGTCCCAATTCAACAGCCTGAGCATTTCGCGTGAGGAGCGGTGTGTGTTTTTTTTTTCTCCCTACCGCGTCTGCACAGATCTGGGGTGCGTTTCCCGTACAACGACGGAGCCTAGCATTAAACTAACGTGGTACGATGCATCGTTAAACTAACTAACATCTGAAGTACGACAGTTTCCCGAAACCATCGTACTTTGTTGGTACCACAGAAGTCTGAACTATGTTGGTTTGAACCACCGTGGTCTTAACTAAGGTGTTTCCAGATGTGTTCGGCCAGACTTTCCCAGCAGAAAACGTGCAAAACTCACAATCTTTAAAATATTATGCCAAAAATATGTTTCTAATGTATCATTTAGGCTATTTATATTATAATTATCACCAGAACATAACGTCCAACAATACTATTAATAAAATAACAATGAACTGCCAGTAAAATGTACACAATAATTGCTATATATTAATTATTATTTGTAACAGACAGTGTTACTTAAAAAAAAACACATATTTGCTATAGCAATATTTTTTTTTAAATAAAATAATCACCATTCTGAATGAGTCTTATTAAAATGAGACCTGAGAAATGTGTGTTACTCAGTGGTTCAGCAGGGCGCCTACGACGGTGCAGCGCGCGGTGTTCTGTCTAATTGTGCAACCCATCGAGATGTGCTTCTTAACACCAGTGTGCATGCGTGGAAACATTTTTTTTATTTATTGTTTTTTTTATGGTAATTCTGTTCTTTTGGGTGCATTAAACAACCAGAAACCCCTTGCCATTATTTCTGAGTATTACAAATGCGTAAATGACAGCTGATGATAATGAAAGTAATAATAAGTGAGCACTAATAAAAAAAAATAAGGCTTATAATCACCCTAATGAACCTAAACTGTCTCTTGATATTTTGATTCAGGCTTTACAAATATTCTACCGAAAGCATGTTTAAATATGGGGCTTTTTCTAGCAATTTTATATTTAAAATTTAAATATGCACTAGGGTAGTATGGTTTGACAGGGTAGCAAAACTCGTCAGAACATGGAAGCCTTCGAATCCCAGTCGTGGTTTTATTCTCTTGATGTTTTTTTTTTCATAATGGCAATTAATGTTAGTATTTTTTTACATATATATTAATGTAGCCTACATATTTCTACTTATTTCCTGTAATATATTATTTAACAAATACTAATTGATAACATTTGTATAGGCCTAGAAACACACGTTGTATTGGCTAAATGATACATTTTCTTTATTCACACTCTGTCTGGCCCTGTTACCTTCAGAGGATGATTAGGTAATTCAAAACACCTGCTTATTGCATGCCTCTATTTATTTTAAGACACTTTTTACTTAGTTTTTTCTTGTTATGAATATATTATTAAAAGACACCTTCTTGCCTACTGTATGGATAAATTTGTTTCACTGGGTACAAACAATGCAAATATACCATCAAAGGTCCTTAGGGTACAGGTGTTTACGTTAAAGCCATTTTAGAGTATTGCCCCAGTGACAGTTTAATAGCCTTATTCAGAGAGTGCATATAGCACAGTGGGTTTAAAAAATATTTATTAACTAATTCATAAATGTGCACAGCACAAGTTATCTTTACTCAAGAGATGCCTGCTTGAATAATTAACATACATCTTTCCAAGACTGTAAAATACATTTTAGCTAAAGAGCACTTCAGTGCACTTTTTTCACTACACTGAATTCATGTTTGCCAAATAAAGCTAAATGTTAAAGACATACATTAAAAAATGGGCAATTAACTTACATTTTCAAAATACATTTGAGTACTGAATTTTATTATTTTCCCTGGGCGCACATTGGTAAAAGTGGCTCAATTAATGTAATTAATGTAATTAACACAAACATCAAAAAATTAGGTACACTTGACATCTTAAATCCTCGTGCAGCAATATTAATGTAATTTATCAGCTTTCTGAATCCTACCGTCCATCGTCTGCACTAATAACCAGGAACTAAGCTCCTAACGACAGGTCTAGAGCTGTAGTTGGAACGACGCAGCTGAACCACGGTAGTTGCGAACATTCGCTGGAACTACGGTTCTGGGAAACACCTGAGTAGCTTAACTAAGGTTCGCACTATGCAAGTTACTAACGTGGTTACCTCCATAGTTCCAACCACGCTTTTGGGAAACACCTGCGTCGCAGCTGCATCGTCCAGACTATGTAAGTTGCTAACGTAGTTAGCAACTGAGCTTTTGGGAAACGTACCCCAGATTGGTAGAGGAGAGCGTTTGGTGATCTTACCCCACACGTGATTGGTCTGTGAGTTTACTGCGCCGCAAAGCGTGTAAACCATAGACTGTATATAGCTGGACAGAGCATCGTCTCTCAAAAGTGAAGCCACCACAGGTCGGGCGCCCCCTGCTGTTCGGCTGCAGAAAGCTGTGTAACTCCACCCATCCCCATAGGTTTCAATGGCAAAACAGACAACTTTCAATCACGTTTTTTTCTAATATAATGTAATTCTACCTCCATTATTTAAATGCAACAGCTAGTGTAACCTCTGCTTATATTGTTACATTTTATATATATATATTTTTTATATATCCCCACAGAACTCTTTTTTAAAAAAAGTTATTCAGCTCTATTCAAAAAAGGTGTGGTTATTGTAAAAGGGCTGCTTATGGGCGGGACCAATAACAGACCGTCAGCTCCGCTCCGCCCCCCTCTGCAGTCTGTGACTGCGACGCAGCCCTCAGGGGCGGGGTTATTCAAATGAGTAGGCTGTCTCTCCACAGTCTTTCTCCCTCCTCTGGTCTCTACTGTGCAGAATCGGGTGTCAGGATCGCCAACATGGCGGAAGATTTTGGCAATTAAATGCTTCTCAGTAGGTTTGGGTCCGGACCCGGACCGCCCATTAGTGACCTCTGCCTTAGACCATCAGCAACACTGACAACAACAGTTACAACAAAAACAACAGTTACAAAATCAAAAACACTGATTACAACAACCATTAAATTAGCAACAACTCGGCCAACAACAGTTACAACAACATCAACTGTTACACCATAAACAGTTACAACACTGATAACATAACAGTTAAAGCAACTACATCAGAAGCAGCAGTTACATCAACTATACTGACAACAGATAGTTACAACACTGACAGCAACTGTTATATCAACACCAACATCAGCTAACTGACACATGTTACAACATCAACACTGACAACAGCAGCAACTTTCACCACAACAAAACTGAGAGTTGCAATAACCCTAAAAACAGTAGATAAAAAGCCAGTAACACTGTGGGTCTAAAAGCAGGATCATAACATAAGTGGACGGACGGTCTGGTTACACAACTCGTGCTGGTGAGCAGACTGTAATTGGTGTGAATGGTTGCTAAGTCACACTTTAAATCCTGGATTACAATTAATGCAGTGCTTTTTACACAGAAAACATGCCTTTCATTTCCAGCTTGGATCACCGCCCCCTTTGTGTTTATGGCAGTGAAAGCATGCTCTGGTCTGGGGGGGGGTTTCTGGCTGTGGCCTGTATTGTACAGACTCTGGACAATAACATGACTAAACCACTGACCCAAATAGCTACAGAGAAATGCTGCTTCTGTGAATGAAGCTTTACAGTTTGGGATGGTGCTGGTAATTAACTTCGTCTACGTCGTCACCGTTTTATACAGATTTCTACAATGGGCATTACATATATTTAAAAAAATTAACCATCATAAATCCAATTTATTCAGTGCAGTACATTGTATTGTATTGATGCATTTTCAATGTATAATTGTCTTATATAAACTTTTTTTTAAATTCCTTTTATATAATTAATAGGGGTGCTTTGTATTTTGTAGTACTCAGTGTTAAAAAATGACCCTCTACCATGTAAATTTCTAAGATGTTTATACTGTAAACTAATAATAATAAGCTTTATTTATATAGCACCTTTCGTACATAAAAATGCAGCTGTGTGGCTCTGCAGTGCTGTAAATAAACAGCGGACAGGTGGAAAAAGCACCAGCAAAATATAACCTGTCTGGTAATTAAAGTTAATTTAATGCTAAAATGTTACAAAAAATGCAAAAGTAGGTTAGTAGGAAAAATAAATAAATAAATAAAAATAATAATACAGTTACTAAAATATGAGAGATAAATATGAAAATGTGTTATAGAAGCATAAAAATAATTAATAAAGCATTAATAACAAATGCATTAATTAAAACATTAAATAAGATGCAAAAATAGGTTAGAAAAAAGGAGGTTAGAAAAAAAATACATATCTCACTACAATATAGATAAAGTATAAATTATAAAAACATATATTTTTAATAATAAGCGTTAATAACATATGGATTAAGACAAGAACCAAAAAAATGGAAGCAAATTAAAAACTAAAAAGAAACAAATGTATTAATATTGTGTATAAAATCTTTGTTTTATTTGAATGCTCTGTACCATGTAGCACTAAAATGTTATAAATAAAATGTATTTTGTATTATTATTATAAGTAGTAGTAGTAGTGGTAGTAGTAGGTTTTATCCCATTAATATCTATAATAATCAGCAGGGATTCTGCACAGACTGAGGCGTGTGTGTAAGCCTGGTGCAGACGTGAGTAAACGCACGAGTGTCATCCATAACATGTGCTGTTGCACTGTGCCCTGCTTTGTCTTCTCGGTTATCTTTGTACCTCCGCTATTCATTCAGCACAACGTGACACAACCACAATGGAGTAAACCCCTACAAATCTGTTTTCATGAGGCTCTCGCAATCATAGCACAGCTCACCACCCGCCCCCGTGTGTCTGTCTGGCCCTGATCACAATTTATGACCCATCAATCTGAATCACGGTTCTGAAAGGAGCTAAAACACCCAGACAGGTTAATTCAGGCAAGCCAAGCAGCATTTACGCCTGATTTACACTGACAGCCTCGTCTTCACTGCAATATAAACAATATAAACAAACTTTGCTGTTCTGTGGAACTTTATAATGAAAACGAAAACATGTCTTATCTGATGAACTAAACTGCTGTTTGCTGTTTATATACTTTATAAAGCTGATAGAAATATATGGGCAAAGGAATACCTTTGCAAAAAACTTTCTAAAGCTCTACAATACAATACAGAGTGCTATTTTTATTAATATCGCTTACAACTTAATAGTGCAATACAGAAGCCTTATGTTAATCATGCTCAGAAGTGGTGTTAACTCTGTAGGCTCGGGGGAATCTGGGATAGAGCATCGCACAGTGGATTATTGTCAGACAAATCAGTATTTCAGACATCTATAGTGCTGTAAAAAAGTATTTGACCACTTAAAGATTTCTTTTTCATTTTTTTGTCAAACTTACATTTTTCAGAATATCAATCAAATTTTTATATCAGATAAAAAAGAAGCCGAGTAACAAATCACAGTTTTTAAATTATGATTTCATTCATTAATGAATTAACTGTGATTAACCACATTACTTGGAAAGCTGAGCTTCAATTTTACTACAAGCCACAATCAAGCCTGATTTCCACCAGACCTGTAGCATCAAGAAATCACTTAAATAGAACCTGTCTGACAACAGGAAGCAGATAAAAGATCTCAAAAAGCAAAAGAAAATGGATAAGAAAACAAAGTCATTGGTTGGTTGTAAGGATTTCTTCATTATAACTTAATTTGCTAAGTATGAATATCTCAGATGAGAGCAGTATGAATCTTTCTTTGTGTGCAGCAATTTTATGTGCAAAGTATTGGGACATTGATCATCTATCAGTCTGGAAAAGGTTGCAAAGTCATTTCTAAAGCTTTGGGACTCCAAGGAACCACAGTGAGAGCTATTGTTATTCACAAATGGAGAAAACATGGAACACGGGTGAACCTTCCCAGTAGTGACCGGCCGACCGAAATTACTCCAAAAGGGCATGATCAACTCATCCAGGAGATCCCAAAAAACCCAAAACCACTTTTTTAAGAACTGCAGGTTTCACTCGCCTCAGTTAAGGTCAGTGTTAATGATTCCATAATAAGAAAGAGACTGGGCGAAAGTGGTCTCCATAAGAGAACGACCTGTCTCACATTTTTATATTATATACCAACCAGTGTTGGGAAGTAACGGATTACATGTAACGGCGTTACGTAATCAGATTACAAATTATGAGTAACTGTAATCCGTTACAGTTACTGCTTCAGTAAATGGTAATCAGATTACAGTTACTCTGCTAAAATAAATGGATTACATTGCGGTACTTTTCTATTTTTGGTCTTCCAATCCAACACTGACAAAACGCAATCACATTCACATAAATCACGACATCAAAATATTCTATGATTCACAACCTCCTGCTCAGAATGTTTTCACTGCAGAAGCGCCCCCTAGCCCGTCGGCGGGCCCGTTCTGACTATGTAAAGTAGAATGCTTATAAGCGTCAAATATTTTAAACACACCGACCAAATAACCGACTCATATTCTTTAGTACTAATTTAACTACCTGCATGCAAATTTACAACCATCTACATGAAACTAGTCGCCAGAAATCGCCAACTGAAAACAGCCTGTTTTTTCACATTGTTTACATGGGGAACACGCCTCCCCAACAAAATAGCCTTATAAAATATTATTAGTATATAAAATAACATCATATTACATTATAGAAAATTCACTTACTATCATAGCATCCACAATACAGCACTGAATCGCAGATAAAATATCCATAAAGTCCTTTATTCGCCTGCTCACTTCTCCTCACAAACATGCGTTTATTTTCAGCGCAGCTGAAACATAATATTCTCAAGCTCCTAGCGACCACACAATGTAATATTTTCACGTAAAGTTGTACGTGAATACAAAGCTAAGGATGTCCTCTTCTAGATTCTGTGTTTTTTATTGGTCCACAAACCACTATTTTTCTTGAGTGATCGTCTTTTGAACCAATAACGTGAGCGCTGGATCAATCCAATCCAATCAAATCAAATCAGGTCATAGCCTTTCTCCAGCGTCACAAAAGTGATTGACACCTATTTCAACCAATAGTCCACCCTTAGACGAAAACATTGGTACGTAATTTGCCCTGATTGGTCTCCTAATGGCTGGGGGAGGGGCATGCCTAACCGCTGTCACCAAATTCCCTCTGCTAAACATAAGTGCGCCCACAGCGCGCATACGTGTGATTTTGTTTGTCATTTCATCAAAAAGTATTAATATTACTCTGAAATAGACTTACATTCATTTATTTTATCACAAACAAACAAAAATATTACAAACTCTGGCTGTATAGAGACAGATTTACTGGAGAGGTTTTGAACACTTTGGAGACGCCTGGTGGACACCTAATATAATGCAGTGTAACTCTTCAATGCATTGTGATATAAATTACAATTTTTGTAATTTGTTTGTCAAGACCCTACTGAATCAGGAAATGTAGAGAATGATTGACTATTCATCACCAACATCCATACACACATTGTAAACTCTAAATATAACAGGCGCTTTTTTTTTTACATTTTCTTCTGCATTTGATGTTCTCAAATGGAACTTAAATAATGGAAATTAAAGTGTTGAAGTGAATTATTGTTTACTGTTTATGATTACACTGCATTTGACATTTAATAATAAAACATTCAAATTATATTTTGTTTGCATTTGTGAGATCTTAGAAAAGGAACAGATTGTAATCGCATTAAATCCTATTGGACCGAATTGTATCGTATAAAGACATAATTTGAGGTATCGTACACTATCGTATCGCAGACTAAAATAATCGTATTGTATCGTATCGTAATGAATCTTGTGATTTACACCCCTAGATAATCCTGGCAAAAAATCCACCTGCAGAAAGTGGCAAACCTGCAAATAGTTAGCTTACAGTTGTTGTTACATTGTTTGGTTTTTAATGATTTTATCATCAATTCATAGAAGTGTTTTATAAAATTGTTTGATTAAATGGTTTCATAAGTATTTTATAGGGTGATTGAAAAGGCTGTTTTATTTTTATTTTCTATCTATTAACTGGAAGGAAAAATAAAACAATAATATGCAAGATGTGGTTGCTACATTCATTCAGGCTTAAAAAAACGACAATATTGTAAGTAATCCAAAGTAATCAGATTACGTTACTCACTTGAAGTAACGTAACTGATTACGTTACAAATTACATTTTGAGTGATGTAATCAGTAATCTGTAAGGGATTACATTTTAAAAGTAACCTTCCCAACACTGATACCAACAAACATCTTGATGATCCCCAAAACTTTGGGAAAATATTTTGTGGGCTGACGAGATAAAAGTGGAAATCATTGGAAGGTAACACATAATTTCAGAAAAAAAAAACATCATACTGAATGTAGAACATGGTAGTGGTAGTGTGATGATCTGGGGCTAATTTGCTGCTTCAGGGCCTGGACAACTTATATATAATTAAAAATAAAAAAATTTTGACTGGTACTGTACATAGGATCCCACTGTTCCACATCATTTTACATATATCCATTAATAAATGTGTTGAGACGGAAAAACAGCCCTGTTTTTTGCGTATTTTATATACAGTGTTTTATAAATCTAACATTTAGGAATAATGTTTTTGGAATATTTTTGGAAAGAGTTTTTATGTGTAGTCAGTGTTGTACATGTTTCCTCCAGCAGGTGGCAGAGATCAGCTGTGTGATGATCAGATGGAGAGGAGAAGAAGTGGTGTTTGAAAGGTGTGCTGCTGCTGCTCTGTGTTAGCTTCAGCTTCACGTGCTATCTAATGTTTTTATTAATGTAAATATAGAGATTATATAGGTTATAAAGCTGTGTATAGTCCTGTATCTGGTGTGTGCAGTATGGATCAGTGCAGTGATGAAGCTGAAGACTGGTTTATGGACTCTCTACACATGTAAGTACTTCTCTAGACATATATATATATATATATATATATATACTCACATTCGTTTATTATATATAACTTGTATAACTAAAACGTTATATATGGTGTTTAAATCTGTATACAGTGCTAATGGTTTGATCGTGTTTATCTACTATGTATTATACACAGGTTAGAATATCCCTGTTAACTGTTATTCAACTAAATGTAATTAAATATGTAAATGTTTGACATTATTGCACATTTATTTTAATTCACTTGAAAATTTTATTATATGCTATATCTTGTGTTTCTCCTATGTAGCTGATGTACACAGTAATGTCCAGATGTTTATATAAAGAGGAATTAAAAAAAAAAATAAAAAATAGAAAATACTATTGTAGAAAAATGCAAATGCAATCCAGAAGATGCATTGCTTTTCCTCACTAGCATGCAGAATATGTGCAAAAAATAAATACAAAACCACTATTACATTACCAGACACCCCAAGTTGCAAAAGTTGATTTCAGGGAGGTGAATTATTATAATTTTTTTTTTTTTGGAAAAAAAGCCTTTAATTGACAAAAATTGACAGTTACAATATCACAAAAAAAATGCACAACATCAAAAACATTTCATATCATATTACAATAATTATTAATATTGGCTCCGCCATGATCTGCTTTCTGTCACTCACTGAACAAATCCCGTCCGGGAGGGGGGAAAAACACTGCCGCCCACACTAAAAACTGATTGGCTGTCTCGCAGACTCTTTGCAGAGAACAGGCCAATCAGAACCCTCTCTGTTTTCTCTCTCCTTCCCACACGCGATTAGAGAAAAAAGTCTGTGGTCTGTGTGCGCGTTTGCGTGCAGTGCGCGTTTGTGGGGCACTCGTTCTGAATTCCGGGAGATTATATGTGACTCGCTGGCATCAGGGAGCCACTACCGAAATGCGGGAGACTCCCGCAGCTTCAGGGAGACTTGGTTTGTCTGCATTACATTTCACTGCACTTGGTCTCTTTATTGAAAAACAATACACAAGAATTTACATTTTTAAAACCAAACGCGGAATTTGTATCAAAATTGCACACAAACCTCCTTAAAATGTGATCAGCTCAACTGCATTGTATTCCACTGTGCTGCAAATGTTTAAAAGCAAATCATAATGCACAGGATTGCATTTCGTTAGGAGCAGGACGGTGTTTGTTCCAAAATTAAATGTAATACAGGAGTTTTCATCACATTTAGCATCATCCAATTCAACAGGATTTTTACACTCTCTGTAATAATGAAATGTACAGTTAGGACAGTGTCTTTTAAGCCCTGATGATATTTTTTATGTTCTTATTGTCGATACTCTAGTGCCAATAGAGTAGGACTCTACAGGAGCAGATAAACATGAACATACTGGCATTATGCCCAATTCCAAGCATGGGCTAGAGCAGTATAAAGACCCTCAGTATATTGAAGAATGTTAGAATGATTGTTGGTCGGTGCTCCATCCAGTACTTTTGGAATGAGTTGGAGAACCTGGTTTTACTAATGCTTTTTACTAATGCTCTTGTTTCTGAATACAATCAAATCCAAATAGCAATGCTCAAAAACCCTGGGCAGTAGAGACAGTACAGAAGATGAAGTTCTAAAAGAAAAATGTACTTTGTACATATCTTTTGTTTTGCAGGTACAAAGACCTACATGTCTTTCAACTTGAGCACCCTACAAAAGTCATTGAGTGGACAAGTGAAAAAAGTAAAGCACTTACACTCCTTATTTTCCATATATAAATAGATAAATAAATAAATAGATTGCAGTATGTGGAAATGTATTATAATACTGTATGTTTTGCAGGTATATGTGTAGCAGGTTATTCTTCACCCAAAAATGAAATATTAGAGCTTCTCCTGCCCTTAAAGCTGTACGCCGGAGGTAAACAGGTAAATTAGCTACTGGACACCTATATACACCAGCAATGCTCATATACACACACATCTAGATTTCAAAAGTGCTTGATGATGTGTTAATATACATGATCAAGCCTATTATTGTCATTTCTCAAGTATGCTGATAAACAAATACAGGATCAGGATTTATCTCTTATCTCGTGTCATTTTTTTCTCTTGTAATTTTTATAGGGCCTGTGTCCAGAGAGAGACTTTAAAGTAGAGCATGGAGGATTCTCAGAGGAGCCAGTTGAGTGTCTGAGACACATCTTTGGAAAAAGGTGATGTTTTAACATTAACAGTCTCTTTAAACAACAACTATTAACTATTGTAATGAATCTGTTTATATGTCTGTTTATAGAGTTAGCTTGTGCAGAATTGCAAAACTCTAAATGGTTTATTGTTGGTGTGTAAATAACAATAACAATAGTAAGTAACTATAAAAAGGATACCTACCTGCATATTCTGCTTCTAGCCCTTCCTTCCTTCCTTTAACTCTCTCCCTGCTCTGCCCCCCCATCCCCATCCTGCCCCATTCACACTGTACTGAAACTTAGTACTGAAACATTAGAAGAACTGATTCACTCACACACCCTTATACCTGCACTACTACTTATACTACTGCACAATCATACCCACTTTAATTCCCCATAAACTGTGACATTTAAAGAACTGTATGCACTAATTCACTTTATCAGCCTTAAGCTGATACTGTTTATACAGGTTCAGTTTACATTGTTGTGTTGTAGATTTACTGTCTCCCATTCTTTTATAGTTAGAATCTTATTTTCTATACTTGCTGTAATTTTTGGGAAGAAAAGTAACTTAATTTAAATTCTCTGAATGTCCTGAACATATGCAGTATTGACATTCACCCTGAACATTCACCCTACACTACCAATAAAATGTGATTTACACCTTACAATAACACACTTAATTCTGCTAAGGCGAAAAAGGTCGAAATTATTTGTTACTAATTTTATTAAAATGATAACACAGAGAACATTTTGGTAACTTGACCATAATAAAATATACATATATAAATATATATGTATATTTTTTGAGTGCATTAATTAGTTCACTGATCTTCTTCTTTTGTTGACAGGTGTCTTGTATCTAGTGGACGTAATAGTTCCAAACTTCAGGTTTGGGATATTGGAGGAGATGATACTGGTAAGTTTTAGCATATGTATCATATGTTAGTACTGGTTTTAGCCTGCTGCTATATTAGAGTGGGCTTGTATAAATAACAGGTGGGCAATTTGGGGGGTGTAAACATTTTATTAATTTTTTTTTTCTTCATGACTTAAAATCAGGTGTTTGTCTCTTCATGTTATGTCATGTCAACCTTAGAGAAGGCAGAACACAGCTAAGCTGCTGCTAAAGAAGGAAGAGACGACTTTTTTTGCCAGAATTTTGCGCAGCTAATTAAAAAAAAATGTTAAATAATCAAACCAAACATTATATTTACAGTTTATTTACATACATTTACAAAATACACCATTACTGCAGGCATGTATGTATATTTAAGACTCATTAGTGTTTCTATGATTGGCAGTTATGTTACAAGGTTCTGCCTTTTCTTTCAGTTTACCAATCATCATAAGGAAAAGCCCTACTTCTCCATGCACTGACCAATAGACATTGAGATTTCTGTACAAAATGCAGCAGCTTGCAGTATGTTAGTGCCACAAAAAATATTTAAAAATCACAACAAAATATTTAATTTTATTGGAAAAATATTTAAAAAACATATATATATATTGTCCAGTAAAGATCAGTTATATCATAACAGGTCTAGGTAGCGGTTTTCTGTGGATGAAAAAGAAAAAATCCATAACTACTACTGGCCTTGGTTTAATTTATTATTATTTTTTTTATCCATCTTTGGTCAATCTTGACTTCTAGTTCGTTTGTATAGTGGTTTAGATCTTAATTTTAATGTTTTTAACATATTCTTTTTTTTTTTTTTTTGTATTTCCAAAATGACCAAGACATCATCAGGAGGACTGGAGTTTTAAACCTGAGCGA
Source organism: Astyanax mexicanus (assembly GCF_023375975.1). Taxonomy (NCBI): domain Eukaryota; kingdom Metazoa; phylum Chordata; class Actinopteri; order Characiformes; family Acestrorhamphidae; genus Astyanax; species Astyanax mexicanus. The sequence goes on along the minus strand of NC_064424.1, from coordinate 5,802,140 downwards.
CTCGTCCCCTAAAAGCAGAAAAATAGCTTCAGGACTGACGGAGGATCCTTCTGTTCTACACGGATATCAGATCAGCAACGTCCAGCTGACTGAGCTGGCCTCGGGGAAAGTGATTTACTCAATAGGTAATGATAAAATTAATTGTTCTTTTATTTTCTTTCTCTGTAGGGCAGGGGTGTCCAAACTACGGCTTGCGAGGTATTTTAGAAATAGAATGAAAGTTGGCCCGCTGTTAAGCAGGTTTTTATAATGTGAGATTCAAAGTTTGAACGCTAGGTGTCAGAAACGGGCCAAAGAGTCTAAAAGCGGAGAGAGTGCGCATTTCTAGTGCAGAAAAACGGGGCAAATAGTCTAAAAGTTGCTGTAATTAAGGAGTTTAATATTAAGAGACATCATGAAACGAAACATCAATTTGAAAAATCTTAGTTTACACAACACTGTCAAAGATAAAGATAGTAAGTCAAGTAAAATGGTGTGTAAATGAAAGTAATCAGGAAAATTTATTATTTAAAGTGGTATATTTCATTATTTGTTTTATTATAGAGTCTGTGGCCCGTGACTTCAAATATATTTCTCCTTCTGGCCCCCAACAAAAAAAGTTTGGACACCCCTGCTTTAGGGAATAGTTTATTTTTCTTTTTAATAGTGAAAATAATCAAGTAAACTGACTTTATTATTTTTTAGGATCTGACTCGGTGGATGCAGTGAGTGGTCTGCAGTTTGTGAATGCCAGTGCGTTTGTCGTGTGTGGAAATAACGGCTCTCTGTACCTGGGAGACACGAGGGATCCGAAGATCGAGTGTTTCGCTCTTCAGGAGACTACGAGCAGATCAGACTGGACTTTCGGATTAAGATCAGGCCAGCCTGAGTCGGACTCTTCCTCCTGCACTGTCGCAAGACTCTCCTCCTCTGGTCAGGTGTTCGTGTCTGATCTGAGAAAAATGAGCACTCCAGTCAGACGAGCTCAGATTAATGTGCAGCACGGTGATGCCAGCAGTGAGTTTCTGACCGTGACGTGGGCTCCCGCTCTGGACAACGCTTTAGCCGTGTCAGGTAGGAGCTTTATAGGCTTTTATTCTATAGATCAGGAGATTTAAAGGAGAACTCTGGTGTAAAATGGACTTTTGCTGTAGTAAAACCTTTGTTTAATAGCCCACCTTTTTTAATAGCCCACCTCCGCTCTCCCACAGCTTTCTGAGATCCAGTAAATTTGTGCTTTTTGCCCAGCACTCTTTACAACGGCCTCACCGGGGAAGATTTTGCCCCTATAAATAGTTTTTTACACCGTTATCCAGGCTCAAAGTAGCTCCATACCTCATTGGTAGAATCTGGAAAGCCCTGACATTGAAATTGAGGCAAAATTTAAAAAATAATAATAATAAAAAGTGCACAAGAAGCTAACAATAAAGACCAACTGAAGAAATTCAGTTTTTGACTTAAAAATAAAAAAATTAGGGCCGTTCTGTTACATATTTCAGTATCAGACTAAAATGGTCATTATATACAGTACAGGCCAAAAGTTTGGACACACCTTCTCTTTTTCAATGCGTTTTCTTTATTTTCATGACAATTATGAATGAACACGTGGAGTTTTGTACTTAACCAAAAAAAAGGTGAAATAATAAAAAAATAATTATATTCATTCTAGTGTCTTCAAAATAGCCACCCTTTGCTCTGATTACTGCTTTGCACACTCTTGGCATCATTCTCTCAATGAGCTTTAAGAGGTGGCCACCTGAAATGAAAAGTTTTCCAACAGTCTTGAAGGAAGGAGTTCCCAGAGGTGTTTATTAGCACTTGTTGCTCCTTTGCTTCTTCACTCTGTGCTCCAGCTCATCCCAAACCATCTGGATTGGGTTCAGGTCCGGTGACTGTGGAGGTTCAGCTCATTTTTTGTTAAGTACATAAAACTCCACATGTGTTCATTCATAGTTTTGATGCTTCAGTGAGAATCTACAATGTAAATAGTCATAAACATAAAGATATATATTCTGGATTGGGCAATAACTGAGTGAAAAAACTGACTACTATAGATCTTATAAATGTAAAGATATTCTATAAAATGAAGCAAGCTCTTGCTATTAGAATTAAACATTGTAATAACAGTAATTAATAGTAACATTTTTATTTTTTTTTAGGGTTCGATGGATCAGTTCTTGTCTTTGATACAACAAGTTGGACCACAGAGTCACAGACCCCCGAGCCCATATTTGTACACCGTGGTCACATCATGTCCTGTGAGATGGAGACTGATGACAGCCCAGTTATGGTCACTACTCATGCGTGGCACCCTTGGCGACCAAGAACTCTTCTCTCAGCAGCTTCAGACGGATCTATGCATGTCTGGGATTGGGTGGACAAAAACAACGAGACGCTTTGAGCTGGCATTTAATAAAATGTCAAAATTGTAACTGAAACATTCAGAAAAAAAGTCAGGTCCGATAAATACCCCTTTATAGTTAGAATTCTGTGACATTTGCTTCTTTTAGTCTGCATATATATATTTATATATATATACCAATCCAAAGTTTGGACGCACCTTCTCATTCAATGTATTTCTCTTTCTAATCTGAGGCTGGTAACTCTGATGAACTTATCCTGTGCAACAGAGGAAACTCTTGCTCTTCCTTTTTCTGGGCCGGCCCTGATGAGAGTCACGTTTTGATGGTCTATGCTGCCACACAAAACCCTCATTCAGCAAAAATGTCATAGAAGAAAAGAACATTTTTTTTTAACTGTCAATGGAGATTTTATTCCACATAAATTTTTTGTATTTTTACAAATAAATGAAAGGTAATGGAAAATACAGCTCTTATTTTATATACATACACCTAACCAACACTTCTATGGTATTTGGTATATGGTATTTGAGCCAGCTTTTAGCTAAATTGCTGTATGTGATCAATGAATTATCATGATATTGTTAATAACTGTTAGTAATGGCACTAGCAACATATTCAAATATATTACAGCAGGAACTGCTATTTAGTCACATACTGTAAATAAGACAGTTTTAACTAATTTATAGTGTTGACTAATTGTTAATTTGTGCTAGGGACAGAAACACTCAGTTTACACTCAAACTGAAGTAACCAAACTAAACAGATTACATATTTATTCAATAAATATCAGAACATTTGTCATTTAAATGTCTTCTGGGCATTTATAGGGTGTTATAATCTTTGACTAATTGAAAAAATAATCATTAGTTGCAGCCCTACTTAAAAGTAATGTGATGATCACCCCAGTCTCATTTTCTTTACTGGCATATTAAGTTCGCATAATCTTAAAAAACTGACAGCAGGTCATTTAAAAAAAAAAAGTATTTATTATCTCTTTGAATTCTTTACAAGCACGTCTTTGGCATATTAATTGTAAACATGCTTAAAATTAATCTTTAAAAAATTGTGTTTAAAATGATTAAAATGTGCACATGAGCAGTCCAGTTATTCTTCCTAAAAATGTGATGGCAGAGCATAACCAGTTATATTACTGCTCTATTATGTTTTGAATGAAATATACAGTATATTGGCAAGAGTATTCACTTGTCTGCCTCTACATGCGTATGAACTTGAGTGACATCCCATTCTTTATCCATAGGGTTTAATATGCTATTTTCCCACTTGTTACAGCTAAAACAGCTTTAACTCGTCTGAAAAGGTTTTCCACAAGGTTTAGGAGTGTGTGTATGGTGATTTTGACCACCATACTTCCAAAAGCATATTTGTGAGATCAGACACTGATGTTGGATGAGAAGACCTGGCTCACAGTCTCCACTCTAATTCATCCCAAAGCTGTTCTCTTGGTTTTCCCACACCGAACTTGCTCATCCATGTCTTTTTTTTTTTTTTTTTTTGCTCATTCTTTGCTTTGTGCACTGGTTCACAGTCATGTTGGAACAGGAAGGGGTCATCCCCAAAACTGTTTCAGCAATGTTGGGAGAATAAAATTGTCCAAAATCTCTTGGTATGCTGAGGCATTAAGAGTCTCTTTTACTGAAAAACAACCCTACACATAATCCCCCCTCTACCAAATTTTACAATTGGCTTTTAGACAATGGCCAATTTCCTGGAAACCACCATGCCCAGACTTGCCCATTGGATTGCAAGACAGAAAAGCATGATTCGTCACTCCAGAAAACACTTTTCCTCTGTTCTAGAGTCCATCCGATGCTTTGCAGTGCCTTTGGTGATATAAGGCTTGGGTGGAGCTGCTTGACCATGGAAACCCATTCCATGAAACTCCATTATTCCATTACACTCTGCTGCTCTTGAGCTGATCTGAAATCACTGATTTGTGCTGTGATGGGTGCTTAAACACTTGGTACTATATTTTCTCTCACATCAGATGTTTCAGGTCACTGAGAGAAAACTCCACAAAGGCTATTTCCTCCAGCTCACTCTTATCTCCACACTCCATGAGGCAAGCAAAGCGTTCTGGTCCTCCACACTGCGTGAGATCAGAGTACCCGCTGGGACCGTGATGGATGATCCACGGTTGACTCCAGCCAGAGTCGCTGAAGGGAGAGCTGTTCAGATACACTCCAAGAGCTTTCCTCGTCCTCCTGTTGGTTGGATGAGAATAAATGAGCCAGGTTTTTGCATTTGATGTTGTGCAGTTCTTCTCTTCCTCTTTGGGGAGCTGAGCTGGAGTGAAACTCAACACACTGCCCTGGCAGCCATGGTGGGGCTCTACCAGTTTCCGAGCAAAGTGAGGGCTATGAAAAACATCTCCACTGTTCTTACTGATGGCCTCTATTCTGTGGCCTTCACTGCTTCGTGCGTTGCAGTACAGATAACTCCTATTCTCCTGGTCGACGATCTCGGCCATTTCACACTCGCAAGAGCTCACGTCTACTCTTACACCCATCTGCCACGTGCTTCCACAGTCATCGCTGAAGAACGCCAAAGCGTGGGGCCGCACACGCAGCGGGAAATGAAAAGGGAAGCATCTGTAATGAATGTAATAGACATAAGCTGGAACAATAAGTCTCCCACTCCTCATCTGAACTCCGTGCCCAGGTCCCACAGCAAATGTAGCCCACCTGCCGATCTCGTCTCCGATCACGCTTTCCGTCAAATCTGTGGCTTTACTCCAGCTCTGTCCCTGGTCTTTGCTGGTCACGTAACACAAACGAGCTTTGTTCTTACCAGAGCAGATCTGGTGTTGCTCAGTGGTGTTACCTAATATGCAGACGAAGAACAAATAGAGGGTCTGAGATTTCCTCTCGTAGACGGGGCATGGATTCATAGTGCGATGATCCGGCAGGGATGCTGTGGTGAGCTCTTGAGCAGGTGACCACTAAAAGAAAAAAATAAAATAAATAAGCCTTTGGGAGCCTTTATTTTTCTTATTTTACCAAATTGAAAAGCTCTAGAATGTAATCAAGAGGAAGTTGGATGATCACAAACCATCAAACCAAACTGAACTGCTTGAATTTTTGCACCAGGAGTAAAGGCATAAAGTTATCCAAGAGCAGTGTGTAAGACTGGTGGAGGAGAACATGATGCCAAGATGCATTAAAACTGTGATTGAACTGTAAAAACCAGGGTTATTCCACCACATATTGATTTTTCTTTTACTTTTAAAACTTTATGAATGTTTTTTTTTTGTTTTTTGTTTTTTTGCATTTTGAGGTCTGAAAGCTCTGCATCTTTTTTGTTGTTGTTGTTATTTCAGCTATTTCTCATTTTCTGCAAATAATCGCTCTAAAAATGACAATATTTTTATTTGGAATTTGTGAGAAATGTTGTCTGTAGTTTATGTAATAAAACAACAAAACTAATCCAGATCAAGTCGTTTATATGACTTTTGTTGAAGTTACTTCCTCTACTGTCCAGAGCAGGCTTAAATAGATCACTCTGTGTGTAATACATCTATTTAATATATGAGTGTCACATTTTCAAATGAAATATTGAACTAAAGTAACTTTTCAATCATATACATTTTTTTTAGATGCACCTGCATAATATACTCCATATAACATATATCATGTATATGTGTAGATTTGTAGGATCACCTGGATGGATCCATTCTGGTGGGTTCCTTGTCTCATGACCAGAATCTGTGCATCACAGTCTCGTGATGTGCGGCGCTTCTCAGCAAAAGCGAGGAAGGTTTGACCCTCGTTGATGTAGATCAGCGCTGGGATTCTGTATGTTATACCGCTCGGCTCCTGTCTGAATAACGCAGTTCTTATAGGCTCTTCTTTTACTGCTGAGTACTTTGTAGAAGTTCTGCACTCCATCGCTGAATCTACAGAGGGGATCATGAAAAAAGACAGATAAGAAATCAGTGCTGGAAACTTTTTCTAGTCTTGGAAACTCCTGAAATAAAAAAACTCGGTATAGATATTTTATCAAGATATTTTACCATTTTATGGACAACATTTCTCCCAAATTCCAAAAAAAAATATTGTCATTTAGAGCATTTATTTGCAGAAAATGAGAAATGGCTGAAATAACAAAAAAGAAGCAGAGCTTTCGGACCTCAAATGATGCAAAGAAAACAAGTTCATATTCATAAAGTTTTAAGAGTTCAGAAATATATAATATAATATTTGGTGAAATAATCCTGGTTTTTAATTACAGTTTTCATGCATCTTGGCATCAGGTTCTCCTCCACCAGTCTTACACACTGCTTTTGGATAACTTTATGCCACTCCTGTTCAAGCAGCTCAGCTTGTTTTGATGGCTTGTAATTCCTCTTGATTATATTCCAGAGGTTTTCAATTTGTCAATTTGGTAAAATCAAAGAAACTCATCATTTTAAGTGGTCTCTTATTTATTTTATTTTATTTTTTTCAGAGCTGTATAAGTTTTTTTTTTTTTTTTTTACAATACACATTTACAATACATTTATTTTTATATTTAATTATTAATTTCACTTTTTAGTTCATTTGTTTCTATTAAGGCCTTAATAGTTTACTGCATTTTTTTGTACACTGGATTATATATGTAAATATTTTTATTTACCTCCCTGAAAAGTAGTTTTTGCAGGGTGGGATGTCTGCAATTGTGCACACAGCTTTTCTAGTCTCTCTAGAGAAATAGTGCCAACAGGACAGGCCTCTATAAAGCAGATAAATATGAAACTATTGGCATAATGCCTGTTGCCGGGCATGGACAGAAGAATTACAGTAATAAAAAACAATAATAAAATTGCTGAATGTGCATTATAAACACCGCTGTACAGGAGATATTCAGGCTGACATTGCATTATTTTTGCATTAGTTACATTATTCATTCTCTATAATGAAATTATAAGCAAAATAGTTAGAGGGGAGATACTACAACTATATAACTAGCTATATATCTATACATGCACGTCTATACACACAGAGCACAGAATAACCCAGCCCCCTACACCACCAGCACTACAGTCTGACCCCAGATCTGATAGAAACGCATTAGATTAGAGTGTATTTACCGGTTCTGGCACTGCTGGGTTCCTCTGGGTTCCTCTGCTGCAGAAGAACACCTTCACACTACAGAACGCTGTTCTACACGGAGGAGGACCATCGCTGTACATGCGGAAAACACTGCCGCACTGCATTCTGGGAAATGTAGTCTTCTTAGCGCATTTGCTACATCGTCATTATTATTATTAGTGTGTTTCACTAACGATTGGTTTCATTGATTAAAAATGAGTATTATTGTTATGTTCAGTACCAGTTCAGTAAATTTTACTTTACTATAGGGTATCAAAGCTCTTTGCGGGGGACTCTTGCGATTCCTTTCCTGAGGCAGTCCTGATGAGAGCCAGTTTCATCATAACATCAGTTTTTGATTGTATTTACGACTGCACTTTTTACAGTTCTTGACTAACTTTCATTTCTTTACGTATTTGAGTAGTTATTGCCATAATATAGATTAAAACATTACATTGTTATAAAATATATCTGTTTACTGTTTACAAACTCTACTTCTTTACTTCATAACTGATTCTCTCAAACACAATAAGAGGACAAGAAATTAACTATTTTTATCATATATTTTTTATCATATTTGGGATGATTTTAGTATTAATCTAAAAAGTAGAAACAGTTGCAAATAATGAAAAAAAAAACACAATGTAAGGTGTGTCCATACATTTGACACAGACACAACTGTTTAAAGCTTATAAACTCCACTAATAAACATTTTAAACGTGCTCTGGCTCATACCAGTTAGCATTCAGTAGCAGTAATGCTAGCTAATCTATTGTCTAAAAACAATTATCTGTAGAAAAAGTAAACTTTACAGGTAGGTTTTCTTTGCTGTTTTAGAAATATGCTTAATAATACTTTCTAAAATTAATGGAATATTGTGAAGAAATAGTTTATTACTATGTTTAATTTGAGTTTTTAGCCGATTAGCTCCATTCATCTCCATTCATTGAGGTCTCTCCTGCGCGCTCCCTCTAGCTGTTAGCAGTGGTTTAGATAGAAAGTGGGCGGTCCTCTACAAACAGGCTCTGCTACAACTTCCATTCATTTCGCCGCTGTTGCTAGGAGACCATTCAACACTGGCTACATTTTCATAGACAGGAAAGTATTTGATCTGTTTAAAACTGTTTTATATCGATCTTTGTTTATTAACAGTGTGGTCTAACAAATAGTGCATGATTTATTATTTTAATTTATTTTAGATGAGTTAGACATATAGGTTAACTAGATACCCACAAGTTAAATATATTTCTATACCTGCTGGTCTGAAGGAATGGCTGAAATGGGAGTCTATAAACTGGACACTGGACAAAATTTCCCCTCAAACTGTTTTCCTATAAGATCTTTTTTTCATCGGAGCAAAGAAGGTGATTATTGTACCAATTACACATTATTACTGCACTGTTATTCATATGTTCATATGTTCAAAAAATAAAGTTGCTAAGTTACCACGATAGCAAAGAACATTGAATATAAATGTTCATCTTTTGGTTGCATTATATCTGATGACAGAAAAACAACCTTAAAATTCCTTAAATAACTTTTATTTAATTTAATTAACTAATAGGCATTTATTATTTAAAGGTTTTGAATGGTTGGGCTGGGAAGTTCTACACTCACAATTAATACCTTTAGGTAAAAAGTGCTGAACACAAATATTAATATTAATAATTATAATTTAAATGTCGCTTTCTCTTTGTAGTTGTTAAAAAAAAAGATATCAATAGAGCGACATATTAAATCATATAATTATTCACTTATCACATTATATTTTTTATCCTCTTCAGTCACAGAGATGCTGTAAAGTATTGTAGAAAATTGTCTTAAAATATTGAGTACCGAAAAATCATGGGACAACGTGGGCAATGTATTGTGATAATATATCGTGTGATGCCCTATTAATCTTGTTAAATTTTATACCTGAAGGGGCGGGACACTGGCTAGTAGCTCACAGGAGACAGGAGGAGGAAAGGTACAGAAGAACCAGAGAGCAGAAAACAGCAGAACAGCTTTACTCAGGACCGTCTGCTGGGTCAGAACCACTCTCTGAAACAGTCAAGTGTGCAAGTGACCCACTGAATGCACAACTTCTGGTGAGAATCATATCTTTCTGTGATTTTTGGGAAATACTCCTTGTGTATGAAATGAAATAATTAAGTAATCAGTCAGTGTGTTGAATCTGGAATGAATAAACAGTGTAACAAAGGGTGTAAGAAAATAACAATATAATTTCGTATCGTATTGCGATATTTTGTTTTTCAGTACTATGTCGATATTTAAAAACACAGTATACTTTTAATATTATTGTTTTAGATGTCAAGATTAGTACCAGACAGTGATTATTTTTTTCTTCTATAATTTCTATAATTTTATTTCTATTTCCTCATTTTCTCCCCAATTTACACAGCCATTTACCCAACCCACTCATTAGGACTCCCCCTATCACTAGTGATGCCCCAACTCTGATGGAAAGCTGCATGAACAGGATTCGAACCAGCGATGTCCTGATCATAGTGGCAGCACTTAGCTCACTGGACCACTTCGAGTCCCAGACAGTGATTTATTTAATGTTATGTTTAAGCCCCGCCTACTCGATAGCAATGTTTTACTCTGCCGATAAATCCCCCTGTTCTGATAAAAAGATAAAATAAATATTTTATTTATTCAGATTCTATAAATACTATAGTATGCTTTTTTATACTAAAAATTGATAGAATTTAATCTGTATTCGATACGTATTGCATTGCCAAATGTTTTGCTAAATACACAGCTCTAGGTGTAACTCATTTCACCAGATATTCCACCTTTATTCCAGATGACCTTGCATTATGTGGACAAACCGTCTGAGCTGTGCTCCGTCAACATAAGTGAAAGGAACCTTCATCTGGTACGACTGCCGACACGTCACTGGCTCGTCTTGTTTTTAGTTTAATGCATGTTATATGTATTATATTATATACATATTATATTTCTGGTGTGGTGTCGATTGGGAATTGTAATCATACTTGTTTTTCTTAAGACTTTTAATAAAGTGTCTAATCATTTGTTTAACTAAAAATAAATAAAAGAAGGATTGGAATTATGTATGTGGATAAATGGAATTATGTTTATATTAGTTTGCAAATCACTTACACAGTAATTGTTTTAATTATTCTGTGATTAATCACAATTAATATCATATTTCCCTGTATTTTTAGGAGGAATACAGAAATAATTGTACAGTGTTGTGCCTGGCAAACAGACCACAGCCTTTATTACTTTACTGTAATATCTATTTGTAGTTTTACTGCTTTTAAAATGAGAATATTTACTGTGCTGTAAAGGTAAAAGTTTAACAGAGAGAGAGAGAGACAGGGGCAGTAAGTGTTAGTTATAGGATTTAATCCATGTCTCGTTAACTCTGTTAATTTGATCAAATTATTTATTTGTAAAAAATTAACACTCATATTTATATTAACTGTTGATGCTAACAGCACTGTTTTTGTGTGTTTCTCTGCTCTGGTTGGTTTGCTTGGAACAGGTTGAGCCAGAAGGTTTGGAGGAATTTGACAGTGTTGCCTTTATCAATGCTTCTGACAACAGATTGACCTTAGGTAATGGAAAACTTTATCCAAAATTATGGAATTTCTTAATATATATATATATATATATATATATATATATATATATATATATATATATATATATATATATATATATATATATATATTGTTTATAGTATAGTGTGTGTGATAATCAGAACTAATCTGATCTTTGCATGCTATTTGTAGAGGCTTTCAGTAGGTTTCCTGCACTGAGGGAGCTGGAGCTTTCTTTAAATGGCCTTTACACTTTGGAAGTTCATGTTGAAGACTTTCCTAGATTAGAGGTATGACTTAATTTTTTTTCATTAATAACTGAAATGTGTTTGTTCGAAGTAATGCTATTTATAGGTTTATGTTTTTTTATAGGTTTATGTTTTATGTTTATGTTTTTTCCCAATTTTCAAATAAAAATTTTGTCATTTAGAGCATTTATTTGCAGAAAATGAGAAATGGCTGAAATAACAAGAAAGATGCAGAGCTTTCAGACCTCAAATAATGCAAAGAAAACAAGTTCATATTCAGAAACTTTTTAATCACAGTTTTCATGCATCTTGGCATGTTCTCCTCCACCAGTCTTACACACTGCTTTTGGATAACTTTATGCCACCCCTGGTGAAAATATTCAAGCAGTTCAGTTTGGTGGTTTGATGGTTTGTGATCATCCATCTTCCTCTTGATTATATTCCAGAGGTTTTCAATTTGGTAAAATCAAAAGAGAACAGAACTAATATATACACTGACATGCCAAATGTCATGGGAATTTTTTTTTACAAATGTGTCACATGACTTTTGTCACAGAACTTAACTGTTTATAAAGACAGTTCTAGCCTGACACCACCGGCCACAATCTTTACCAAATCAAATGAATCTTTTTAGGTTTTGGATCTGTCCTATAATAATCTATCAGCTGATGGTATACTGGCTGTCGGTCTGCTCCCACGTCTGAAGATGCTTCATCTAACTGGAAATAATCTGCAGATGCTTCCACCGAACATGTCTGGCCCATATTATCCTCCTGATAAACGGTAAAGTTTGTTAATAACAGCATGCTATTTTTGTGTTTATTGTTTTTTATTGATAATATTGATTTATTATGAGGTTATAACTGCATTAATCAGTAATACACTGCTCTGTAACAGGGCTCCTCAGTGCAGATCACTGTTTCAGAGTCTGGAGGTGCTGATGCTGGATGATAATAAGCTTTCTTCACCCGGAGTTTTTATCAGCCTGGGAAATCTCAGAAGGTTAGTAATCACTGTTCTCTATATATTTGGTAGTAAAAATATCATTTATTGAAACAATAGTGCCATCTAGTGGTTTAATAAAGAAACACAATACACAACATAGAGGGGGGGATAATAGAAATATCACATTAAATAGATTTACAGAAATGTACTGAGTTACTTGTTTAGATCATTTATATATTGCATATGTTCTGTATCATTAATACTCTTTAAGTACTCAGTATTGTGAAGTACAGTACCTGTCATTGTTTTTATTTTTTCCTACATTGTAAATGAATACTGAAGTCATCCAGACTATGAAAGGACACATAATGCCGCTGTCCAGTGAAAAACAAGTATCTCCATTTTTGTTGATTTTTAGTTAAATACATAAATTGAACAGACAAGCTGTTTCTTACACTGTGCCTAAATGTCTTGATGAACGGACCAATAGAAATACTGCAAAATTACCTGAAATAAGCTCTTTTTACATTGACTTCAATTGAAAGTTTCTGAGGCTGAGAACTTATCCTGTACAACAGAATGAAATCTTGCTCTTCATTTCCTGGGGCGGTCCTGATGAGTGCCAGTTCCATCATAACAGTTTTTGGGAATGTTTCTGATTGACTGATTTGTTTCCTAAAGTATTTTTTCTTTCTTTTTCTTTATTTAGTTGAGTAGTTCTTGTCATAATCTGGATTAGAACATTCCTCAAATATTCACTATTCACTGTATACCTGTAACTCTACCTCTTCACTACTCTACAACTGATGCTCTCAAACACTTTATTAAGAGACAAGAAATTCAAGTAATTAACTCTTGATGAGTTCAGCACAGCTGTTAACTGAAAGAATGTATTCCATGTGACTCTACCTCATAAAACCGACTGAGAAAATCCAGCAGAGATGTTCATAACTGTCTAATCTAAGAAAGAGGTGCTACTATGAAGAATCTAAAATATACATATACATATTCTGGTTACTAAATAATTCCATATGTTTTTCTCTACTATTTTGGATGACTTGAGTGTTAATCTACAATGCAGAAAATATTAAAATAATGGATGAGATAATAATGTAACCTATATGAAAACTCCATAATTGATATAGGGACATATATGTCATATATAGAGGTGGGTAACCCAGGTCCAGAAAGTAAAAATGATCCCCCAGGCAGTAGGTACAAAACCCTGGGATGGATTTTTTCTTTCTGGACCTGGGTTACCCACCTCTATGTATTGCATTTTTGTGTGGGTGTTTGACTTGAAGATGTTTTAGAGATCTCGGAAACCATATTATTGGAGGTTTATTCAGTGTTCTGCCAATTGAGAATTAATAAATTAATTATGGTGTATTTGTGTTGTATTTGAATTGTTTTGCTTATGTTTTTGTATCATTATGTTTAATTTAGTTGTTTTATTTCAGTCTTCAGCACCTAAACCTAGAAGGAAATGACATTTCTGAGGTCCCTTACCTCGAGCAGAATCCACCGATACAACCGGCAGATGCTTCAGATCGGGAGACAGGGGAAGACGCTGAGGATGGCATTATACCACAGTGTATGTTTACTATAAAAAAAAGAAAAAGACCTAAAATGTATATATAGGTTTGAGAATCCTGTATTCCTGTAGATTCAGTTCTCAGTTCTGTGTGTTTTTCTGTTTGATTTAGGTTCCTCTGATCCACCAATGGACCAAGAAGAGTTTATAAATAAAGCAGCTGATGTAGGGTCACACATGCTGTTAATATTTTCCTTTCAAGTTAAAAAGAACATTTTTCACGTTCAGAAGAATTTATGTTCCTGTCTTGTCAATATTTCATCCTTTGCTAGGAGGACAAGGAGGCTAGGCCATATTCCAGAGATTTCGGTACACAGTTTCCACAGCTTCGACATCTGAATTTGGCTGGGAATAAGGTCTGTTTGTTATCTGGTGTCAGCAGGGAAGATTGCACTTTAGGAAAAAAGTACTTTGGTGAAGAAACAGTAAGAACTCTTAGTTTTACATTTCCCTAGATAGCTGAGGAAGAGGCCTTGCTGGCTGTGGCGTTGTTTCCTGAGCTCAGGGAGCTTGTTATTCACTCAAACCCACTGACTACCCAGAGGAGTGGTGAGCTCATCGTCTATTTGTGTCTTTAATATAAGTATTACTGATCCCAACACCCACTGTTGGGGTCAAATATTTATTAAACACCCAGATAGCAAAAGTATGAATCAACGCTCATTTTTCCATTTCTAATGCATTGAAACGACACTGATCTCTGACTCAGAATTTCATTATTTGTTCACATTGATTTTAGGTTGGTTGGCAGCTGTTTCGGTTTTTGAAATATATCATATAGCAGATGAACACAGTGATATTTGAGAAGTAAAATGAAGTTTATAGGATTTACAGGACGTGTGCTATAGTTATTTAAACTAAATGAAGCAGGTGCATAAATTTGGGCACCCTTTTTTGTCATTTTGTTGATTTAAATAACTTTAGCACTAATCATTGAAACACAAACTTTATTTGGGAAGACACTTGACCTACAAGTCAATCAATCCAAAAAAAAATCAAGAAAGAATTCAAAGATCATCAAAAACATTATGATGATGAAACTGGTACTCATCAGGAGCTACTAAATGATTCCTTACCCACTGCTTTTGGATAACTTTATGCCTGGTGCAAAAATTCAAGCAGTTCAGCTTGGTTTGAAGGCTTATATGATTTACAGAAAGTGTGCAATAATTATTTAAACTGAATTAGGCAGGCACATAAATTTGGGCACCCTTGTCATTTTGTTGATTTGAATACCTTTAGCACTTATTATTGAAACACAACATTTGTTTGGGAAGCTCACTGACACTTGACCTACATACACAGGTGAATACAATTATGAGAAAGGGTTAAAAAGCCAACTGCAAGTTTCTCTCCTCTTTTCTCATCTTCTCTAAGGAGTGGAAACATGGGAGCCTCAAAATAAAACTCTCAAATGACCTGAAAACAAAGATTGTACAACATCATGGTTTAGAGGAAGGATAGAAAAAGCTCAATAATCTCAGAGATTTCAGCTGATCAGTTTCATAGTGAGGAAATGGAAGAACTACAGACACAGTTCTAGTTAAGATCTGTAGTGGCAGAACAAGAAAAATCTCAGATAATCAGAGGAAAAGGATGGTGAGAACAGTCATCAACCTACAGACCAGTTCAAAAGACCTATAACATCATCTTACTGCAGATAACAGTGTCACTGTGCATCATTCAACTATTCAGTGGACTTTGCAGAAGGAGAGTCTGTGTGGAAGAGTATGAGAAATGCAGAAGAAGCCTTTTCTGTGCACACGCCACAAACAGAGTCGCTTGAGGTATGCTAAAGCTAAAGCACATTTAAACAAGCCAGATTTATTTTGAAATAAGGTGCTGTGGACTGATGAATCTAAAATTGAGTTTTTTTGAGGGCGATATGCATGAAGGGAAAAGAACACAGCATTTCAACACAAATATGCATGGATTCCAGTCAATACCTGCAGATTCTTGAGTACAATGTTTAGGAATTAGTGAGAAAGTTCAAGTTTAAGCTACTAAAAGCATACATCTACAAAATCTACTAAAGCATTCACGCAGAGGAACAAGTACACATTCTGGAATGATCATCTTAGTCCCCAAACCTAAATATTATTATAGTAACTCTGTGGTGTGATTTAAAGCAGCTGTTTATGCTCAGAAACCATCAAACCTGACTGAACTGGAGATGATTTATAAAGAAGAATGATCTAAAACACCTTCAACCAGAAGCTTCAACCAGACTCTCATTGGAAGCTATAGGAAGAGTTTAGAGGCTGTTATTTTTTCTGCAAAAGGTGGATCTAATACTAAATATTGATGTCATTTTTCTGTTGGGCTGCTCAAATTTATGCACCTGCCTAATTTAGTTTAAAGAATTATTGCACACTTTCTGTAAATCCTATAAACTTCATTTCACTTCTTAAATATCACTGTGTTCATCTGCTATATGATTTATGTAACCGAAATTACTGATCTGAACAACCAATGATTTATAAAGGCAAATCATGAAAATGATCAGGGGTGCCCAAACTTTCTTATACCACTCTATCTATCTATCTATCTATCTATCTATCTATCTATCTATCTATCTATCTATCTATCTATCTATCTATCTATCTATCTATCTATCTATCTATCTAAAACATTTAATTGAATGTTGATTCAATGTCAGAATTTCAACGCTAACTAAAGCCTAATAAGTAATAATACATAGTAAAGGTTGTGTAAAGGTTGTTTTTCCATCATCAACATTAATAGAAGTACATTAATTAAAGTAATGTTACCAAGAAAAAAAATGTTGATTCAGTGTTCTTTGCTATTACGGACACATCTTTAAATGTTAACATTATTATTTGCAGAATTTAAGAAAGAATCTCCTTTTTATCATTTGCATTTTTAAACTTCTCTTGTTTTTGTTTTATTTAGGTGATCCGCCAGTACTGACATATTTTCTTCAAGACAGGCTGGGTATTATGATAAGACGCAAGAAGAACACTGATGCTAAGAAAGCGCATATTATGCTCCCACTTAACTTCAAAAGAAAGGTGATACATTTCATGTTTTTTATTTATTTATCACTTCCTAATATTGTAGTAGGTCTCTTAAAGGAGGGACATAATGGGACATACAGGACATTTTCTGATGTCTCCTCTGACGTCCTATGGACTCTATAGCCCATGTAGTTTAAGGTACACCAGGTTCCCTAGAATGTGTTAGAGTTAGAGTACAGTATCAGTCAAAAGTTTGGACCCACCTTAAATTCAGTGTTTTTTATTACATTTATTATGTTACATTTTGTGTTACAAGTCAATCAATCAAAAAAAAAAATGAAGAATGCTGAAAGAATTTAAAGACCATCAAAAATATTATGATGATGATGAAACTGGCACTCATAAGGAGCTTCTACATGTTTCCTTACACACTGCTTTTGGATAACTTTATGCTGCTTTACTCCTGGTGCAAAAATTCAAGCAGTTCTGATCATCCATCTTCCTCTTGCCCTGGTGAAAAAATATATACTTAATTGTAATTAAAACATATTGAGAAATGTGCGTTTAAATATACTAACAGATATTAATATTCATTAAATGTTAAATGAATGAAAGTAAACTTTGAACATACGTTTTAAAAAGTACAATATAGTGCATTTATAAAAATAGACTACTATGAAGTACACATTTAGTTTAATGTAATTAAATATATTTCTAAAATACTTATTTTTAAATATAATTTTGTACATTTTAAGCAAAGTGTCTTAAAAACAACTGTCACAGAAGTTCACTTAAAGTACAATATATCATGTAAAGTTTTTAGAAAGTAAATTTAATTACTACATTTATAAAATGTTAAGTAAATTTGTAACTCACAAAAAAATTGTAGTCCAGTATATTAAAATATATTTTTAAACCCAATGAATTATATTAGAAGTGTGTTAATAAAAAAAAAATAGGAACAAGGAGCATATTTATACTCTAATGTAAATACTGTATATTTAACATCAATTCTTAGTACATTTCTAAAATACCTGGTGTATAATAATAGTGATACAGTTGTAATACTCATTTAATGTATTAGAATTTTACTGTAAGTATATTTAAAATACGGGATTACATAAATTAAGAATTATGTTTAAATGGTACAAAAGAAGTTGTTATATTTTAGCACTCTTTAAATATACTGATTAATAATAAAACAAGTGGCTACAAGAACACTTTAGTGCACTATAACATAATAATGCTTAGTATAATTTAATCTACCTTTTTTCACTAGGATTGTATATATTCCAGAGGTTTTCAATTTTTAAGTGGTCTATTTTTTTCCCCCAGAGCTGTAGGTGTCCCAATACTTTTGTTCATTATGTGTTTATCATACTTAATGCTGTTCTAAGCACACAGAGAAGACCTTTATCACCAAAATGAGAAACTATTGAACTACTGAAACTGTTAATTGGTATTTAATGTAATATAATAAGACAGGCTATATTAGTTTTTTCCTCCCAAAAAACAATAGTGAATATTCTTATTATTCCTTAAGGTTTAAACCAGTAAAAACTGCCAGCCAAGTACTCACTGCCTTCATTCTTTATGATGTGTTATTTGTCCTCATTGTTTGGTAAGATTATTGTTACAATATATATATTTTTCCTTTACAAATTCAGGTCAAATCTAAGATCCCGGAGGTACCAAAGCATCCCTTGATCACTTCAGCCCTGAGTGTTTCAGAAAATCCTCACACAGAGAGACGCAATAAAAACAGCAATCCTCTGCCATCAGAGAACAAGTCCACTGATGTACTGCTCCCCAGCTTCTCACAAACCAGCAGTGAGGAGTGGGAGGAACACGGGGCTGTGGCCAGCGGGTCGGAGATTTTGGAAGATACTGAAGATACTGAACTCCCCAGTGAAGCCCTGGAGGCTGAGCAACCATTCTTCGTAACAGAGGTGATTCTAGTGCATTTCTAATTTACAAAATGAGACTTAGGAGGCTAAAACAGCAGGACCTCTGAGTGAGAATGATTAGATTTGGGACAAAATATTGATATTGCAATATATTGTATAATTTTTGCTTGCAATACATTATCATTATGTGGCGTCAAATATCGATATTCATATTGACACATAGGTGCAAATGCAAAAGAGAAAATCCAGTGTGTATTTGTGCACTGTACAATGACATACTCAGGGGTTCATAGTACATATCAAATGACAAATAAACATCCCAAAATACAGTGTGGAGTAGAGCCGGGCGGTTAATTGATTTTATCGATTAATTCGAATTTACAGTTAAGGTCGATGTGTTTTTATGAAAATCGATTTTTTCTGAGTTTTAATTGTCACCACCGACGCTCCCCTGAGCTTAGCCCCGCCCCTCTCTCCCGCGAGACGTGACTGCCTATTTAAAAAGCAACAGAAGTTGTAAATTTGTTGGAGTTCATTTGTATCATTTCTAACATATTTAGAGTTTTTTTTACTCACTCACACAATGTTAATCCTTTACAGCTTCAAAAACATGTATTATGCAAATTAGGCGATGGCGTCATTTAGCAACTTTTAGCGACTTTTACGAGATTTTAGTAGGGGAAAAAAACTGTTTAAATCGAAAATCGTATTTTTTTTGGGCCATATTGCCCAGCTCTAGTGTGGAGTTATGAATATAAAATAATTTTGGAAGATTGATCCACGCCCTTTACTTCTTCCACTCAGCCCTATTTAAACCCTCACTTACTCTCTACAAGTCAATTATCCACGATTATTTTTTTGTCAGCCACTTTACTTGTACTTTCCACTGGTAAGGCTCCCAGTCCAATGCATGTTTTACTGTACTTTAATTTACTGTGAAGCGTTTTGGGCCCAAATTTGTACAAAACATTGTAAAAGTTTGACGTAGATATAGTAATCTAAAAATGACAAAGAATATTATAGGAAACATTCACACAGACTCAATGCCTCACACAGACTAAAGAGCTGCCACTATGATCAGGAGATTGCCGGTTTGAATCCTGTTAATCTAGTTTGCCATCGGCTACCGGAGCCCTGAGAGAGGACAATTGGTCTTGCTCTCTCTGGGTGGGTACAGTAGATGGTGCGCTTTCTCCCCACATCACTCCAAAGGGTAATGTGGATCAGCACAAGGCTGCGTCTGTGAGCTGATGTATCGAAACTGCTTCCGACACATGTGAAGCAGTCAGACTTCACATGTGTCAGAGGAGGCATGTGCTAGTCTTCATCCTCCTGGTGTTGGGGCATCACTAGTGATGGGGGAGTGTCTTAATGAGTGGGTTGGGTAATTGCTGTGTAAATTGAGGTAAATGGGATAAAAAGTAGAAAAAAACAAATATATAAACAATGTATCTTTCTCGAATAATCGCTGTGGCCCTATTACATATATGACAATAAATCCATAATTCCAGGTATTTGCTTATTTAGCAGTATTTTATCCTCTTCAGGAGCCAAAGCATTGTGATATCATTGTTATATTTCATTTTATTCATAGTTTTATTTTATCCTGTTTGTCCAGATTGACCTGCTTGAACATGAATATCAAGAAAGAACCCCGGAGACAGTGGAAACTGCTGAAATTCTGAGAAAAGACACAAAAAATTGTGCAGAGAAACTTACAGGCTATGAAATTTTCCAAGATGATGATTTGCATCATTTTGATTTTGACATACCTGATCCAGTTGGTAAGTATTGGCCTGATCAGGCTGTTTAAGCTTTGATTTTAGTATAATACACAATATAAATGACGGCTCTGAGGGTCTATTCTTATAATCAGGGATTCAGCACACAGTGAGAGCACTGGAGCACACACTCAGAAACCTCCTCGTCTACAGAGATCCTAAAGCAAACCTGGATCAACTTCAGAGACCATATAAAGAACAACAGAAGCGGGTGAGAAAGAAATCAAATACCAGCTCTCGCAAGAGTTCGTTTTATTGACTTCTCCAACCATTTATTTCCTGGACAGTCCATCTGTTTTAATAATGAGGTGGTGGGAATTTTTTAGAACATTTTAGAAATAAAATACAACAAAAAAGAGAGAAAAAATATCAGTGACTGTGGAAAGGCTTGTTGAGGCCACAGTTCTATTGAGATTATCATTTTACCTGGTCTCTAATGCTCTAAATTCAATCAATTAAGAATTCCTCACTGGAAACACCTTATAATATATTATATGGGGCCTAACACCCCCAATTATCTTAAGCCTTGTACCTGCAATTGAGCTTGTGAATATACAGCTTTGGGAAAAAAAAAGATAAGTTTCTTTGATTTTATCAAATTAAAAACCTCTGGAATATAATCAAGAGGAAGATGGATGATCACAAACCATCAAACCAAACTGAACTGCTTGAATTTTTGCATCAGGAGTAAAGCAGCATAAAGTTATCCAAAAGCAGTGTGTAAGACTGGTGGAGGAGAACATGATGCCAAGATGCATGAAAAACGTGATTAAAAACCAGGGTTATTCCACCAAACATTGATTTCTTATGAACTTGTTTTCTTTGCATTATTTGAGGTCTGAAAGCTCTGCATCTTTTTTGTTATTTCAGCCATTTCTCATTTTCTGTAAATGAATGCTCTAAATGACAATATTTTTATGTGGAATTTGGGAGAAATGTTGTTTGTAGTTTATAGAATAAAACCACAATGTTCATTTTACTCAAACATAAACCTATAAATAGCAAAATCAGAGAAACTGATAAGCATTTCTATTTCTTGGCAGCGGAAAACACAGGTGCGCCACTGACTGAATACAACCTAGATAGATGTCAACAGTCAGACGATCATTACTATCTTGGCACATACATCCCCGCTTGTTACGCACACATGGACACTTAGCAGTGCACAAACACATAGCGCGTGCCGGTTGCTAGCTATGCAATTTTTTACATCAACAATAAAACAGAATACAAAATAAAATAACCTTATTCTACATCCACACAAAATGTGGATTATTTTCTAGCCTCCAGTTACAGTTAAATTGCATTGCTAATCTTTTGTTTATTTTGTTCTGATGAATTCTTTTTCCAGATAAGAAATTTGCCCTCTGTAAAACCAAGCAAGCCCAAAGAAGAGAAGGTTAAAGAAATCCTCACTAAAATGAAGGAGATGAGAACAATAAGTGAAGTTCCTCTGGGTAAACTTCATTACTTCTCTATTCATTATCCTGCAGACCATACTGCACAATATATACTGCCCAGCACATACTGCACATTGCAAACTGTACAATACATACTGCACATCACATACTGTACAATACATACTGCACATTACATACTGTACAATACATACTGTACATTACATACTGTACAATACATACTGTACATTACATACTGTACAATACATACTGTACAATACATACTGTACATTACATACTGTACAATACATACTGTACAATACATACTGCACATTACATACTGTACAATACATACTGTAGAATACGTACTACACATCACATACTGTACAATACACATTATGAACTAACCAATACACATCATATGGGGCATTCCACCAAATGGTTCCTGTTTGCATGTTGTAACTCTTCCAAAATAAACTTATTTTTGTTATCTTTTTTTCAGTCTAATAACACATATATTTATCTATTTAAAACATGTACTGGTCAAACTCAGGCAGCTTTACTTAAATTTACTTAAAAAAGGTTTTTAAACTGTAGATGGTTACAAAACTCAGGTGACATTTAAAAAATGTTAAAAGTCCACTAATTCATTTCATTTTTTCTTCAATGCTGTGTCTTTATTTTAAAGAATGGCTGACTGCATGTTCAAATAATTGATATTTATGACAAGAAAATCACTCCTGTTACTGGCACTCATTCCTGTTACTATTTATGTTTTGAGTAACAGGACTGAAAGTAACAGGAAGCATTTTTTTGCGCATTGTAGTGATTTTCCCAAAATAGTTCAAATAAGATCAAATATACAGAAAAACTAATAAAGGAACTTAATTTTGGTTTTTCCATGTTTTTTTAGAAGAAGCAGCTGATGTCACTTCCTGTTGTATATGTGACTTATTGTAAAATGTTCCAGATGTTTCAGATGGGGTAATGTGTTATGGTAACAGGACAGAGTAAAACCCAGGGACACAACTAAAATGTGTAATTTTTGTATCACCTACACATTGTATAAGCTTGTATACGGGACAAGGCATTTTAAGGGGTTAAGTAATGACTGTTCTATCATTTAGACACTGCTTCAGATCATCGTAGGCTCAGTCAGTGAAAGATACTGCTGTGTCTTTATTAGTTCCTCTGATTTGTACTTGTTTCTGCTTTACTGCTGAGTCAGTCAGTTGGGATCTCCTGAGAGGAATAGGTTGTTTCCTGGAACTCCTCTGGCCCTGCAGCTGCTCCTGTTATCTCATCACTTACCAGAACAGTAGTTACTGTGTGATGGGCCGAGCTGGATGCATGAGCACAGTAGTCTGAGGCCTGCTGTCGCTGCTTCTTCAATAAAACACTATTAATCTTTTTTTATTTCTCTGTTCAGGTGAAGTCATGAGAAGAAAAGACGTACACAGGAAGGAATATGAAGAGGCTCTGACCTTACTGAAAGATGTGAAGGAAAAGTACAAGACAGTCCACCTCAACGCAGTTAAACACGCAGCACAAATAGAGAGAGATGTCAGACATGAAAATGGAACTTAAACAAAAAGAGATTTCTTAATTATAGTTGGTCGATATCAGAGATTTACACTGTTTTGTTAGCATAGAGAACGGGCCAGTTATATATATATATATATATATATATATATATATACATATATATATATATATATACATATATATATATATATGTATATATATATATATAACTATGTGCTTAATCTCTATCCAGGAAACTGACCATATACAGCTCTGGAAAAAGTAAAATTTGGTTAAAATTAACATTTCTCCCAAATTCCAAATATATTCCAAAAATATTGTCATTTAAAGCATTTATTTGCAAAAAAAATGAGAAATGGCTGAAATAAGAAAAAAAAGTTTTCAGACCTCAAATAATGCGAAGAAAACAAGTTCATATTCATAAAGTTTTAAGAGTTCAGAAATCAATATTTGGTGGAATAAACCTGTTTTTTAATCACAGTTTTCATGTACTTGACATCATGTTTTCCTCCACCAGTCTTACACACTGCTTTTGGATAACGTTATGCCTTTACTCCTGGTGCAAAAGTTCAAGCAGTGCAACAATTCAGTTTGGTTTGATGGCTTGTGATCATCCATCTTCCTCTTGATTATATTCCAGAGGTTTTCCATTCGGGAAAATCAAAGAAACTCATAATTTTTAAATGGTCTCTTATTGTTTTCTAGAGCTGTATGTTTTATAATAGCAGAGTCTATTTCTGTTACTGTTTTTATGAAGTAAAACACTAATCATATTCTTCTCTGCACTGAAATCCCTTATTGTGGCTTTAAGGCTCATCTGGTTGTATTTTATTCCACCTGTATCAAGTTACTGTGTGGTTTATCTACTAAACAGCCTGTGAAACATCAACAGAGCTCTTTAATCTCTGTGTTAATCGCTGGAGTATGTTTGAATGAACTCAAATGGGTATGACACCTGCACTGCATGGAAATAAACATCATGTCTTACACTGTGTTGTCGGAAATATAGTAAGATTTGCTTGTGTAAGTGTGCCAGCTTCTGTCTTTTATGTTTGCAGGAATTGTTGGCTGTTGTTTCACAGTGTTTAAAAAGAGCAGATAAACCAATTTGAGGAGAGTGAATGAGGTAGAACTTTCTTACGTCAGTCACTCGCAGTCTTGCGTCAGTCAATTGCAGGTATTGCACGCCAACCTAAGGTTTAGGGGTACCACTTCAAAATAAGACTTCCTTTATAAAGGATTTATAAATGGTTTACAATTAGTTTATTAATGGTTACTAATTAGGTTGTAAATGCCTTAAAATCATTAATAATCAGTTATAACACATACGTAGAAAGGGCAACAATATAGATGGCTGTGGGATCACTATTTAGCAAACAGCAGGTCATTGTTGCCCTTTCTACGTATGTGTTATAACTGATTATTAATGCTTTTTAAGGCATTTACAACCTAATTAGTAACCATTAATAAACTAATTGTAAACCAATTCTAAACCCTTTATAAAGGTAGTCTTATTTTAAACTGGTACCGGTTTAGGTTTATCAGAATCCTGCATGCCCTGGCCTTAATTTCAGACCCCAAATTCTCTGGAAAATCTGTTTGGTAATTTCAAGCAAGTTAATTAAGCTGGTTGAGGAGTTGGTTGATAGACCCAGCACAAGGAATGTCACGGTGCTTATTGCTACCTTACACCATGCCAACAGCCTACTTTTACACTTTCCACCTGCCTAGTTTAAATAGCAACAGTGCCAAGATTGTGCAAAGCAGTAATCAGAGCAAAGGATGGCTATTTTTAAGAAACTAGAATATAAAACATGTTTTTTAGTTATTTCTACTTTTTTGTTGAGTACATAAAACTCCACATGTGTTCATTCATAGTTTTGATGCTTTTAGTGAGAATCTACAATGTAAATAGTCATAAAAATAAAGAAAACGCATTGAAAAAGAGAAGGTGTGTCCAAACTTTTGGCCTGTACTGTACCTCTTCACAACTTTACAACTGATGCTCTCAAACTAACATTAAGAGGCAAGATATTTAAGTTATTTTTTGCACTTATACTATATATTAACATGTAAAAGAAACTACAAAGAAAGTAAGAACTATATATGGGACATTCCAGGATTTCAGGGGTGGTCACTTCTGAAAATTTGATCTTCAATTTGATCATTTTTAGTCATATATTTATTAAATACAGGTAATAGACTATCAAAAAGTTTGATTCGTGAAGCTCAGGTATCAAAGCAGTTTTTTTTATTAGATTGGTAACTTACAGTAACAGGGTTGCGAGTAACAGGGTTGCAAATCTAGGCTAAGTTGTGGTTTACCCCAGGAACAGATTCTAACTGTAAAATTTAGCTATGTATACAACATCAAGGACAAACATGGTTATATAAGTATATAAAGTAAATTTTGACTCTACTCATTATTAGTCTTACAATATGAGTAACAGGGTTGAGTTCACTGAGTGACACACACAACTTGGACAAAGATATTTGGAAAAAAAATGTGAAAATTGTTATAGCACTTACTCTTGGTCTTGCCATGTGGGCAGAAAATGTCCTTGTGATGTCACTTCCTTTGTGCCAGTAGACAAATATTTTTAACTCTTTCTCTGCCAGGTAAAATTCCTTATGGTAACAGGGTTGCGCACATGTTATATATATATATCCTCGAGTGCAGTCACTGCAGACCATCAAAAACGTTGATGTTATGATGAAACTGGCTCTCATCAGGATCACCACAGGAAAGAAGGCTTAAATGTTTCCTCTGTTGCACAGGATACGTTCATCAGAGTTACCAGCCTCAGAAACCACAAGATAAGAGCACCTAAATGCTTCACAGAGTATTTTAAGAGTAGTTTAACACTTTTAAGTTACTACATGATTCTCTATGTGTTCTTAAAAATAAAAACATTTAATGAGATAGTTTGTCCAAAAGGAAAGAAATAGAAAGAAGAAAGATGTGTTAAAGGTTGTCTGGACCTTCTGTCTGTCTGTTTGTCTGTCTCTTTGCCTTCTTGCACGCATGTTGTGGCGGGACACGACTTAATAGCATAAAAGCTGTAACATGCAAAACAATGTAGACCAAAGAAGTTGTTTTCATAAGTAAAGGAGATGCATATCAACAATATACAAGAGGAAGTCATTTATTTGGAGCTTATTTTAATTGTTAAATTTGCCAAAGGAGTTGGTCAATCCATGTGTGGGACAAGTGACAAGTGAAAAGGTGGTCCAAAGGTATTAAGTCTTTTGAATAATATCTAAAGAGCTTATTTTTCCACCATATTTTACAGTTTGTCTTATAACAAGTACATTTTTCACAAAAAAATATTAATTTGGATATTTTGGATACGTACATTTGAAATGTAAGTGGTGGGACAGGAAATGTACCAAAATCCTGGAATGTCCCATAAATAAGGATAGCAGTAAAGTACTAAGTGTTGATCCCAGGTCAGGCCTGTAGGAGGAGCTTTGGTTGAGCTTCATGCTCTTTATAGGGGCATCGACGCCGCTGCTGCTGCTGTAGTTTCTGTCGCAGTTAAGAAGCGAGGGGTGAAGTAGCTGAAGGCAGTGAAAGTTCTGGATTAAGAGGAGAAGAATGTCATACCTGAAGCACTTTTTTATTCTAGTCTCCATGCGCTGGCTCGTGGCTGCTGAAACAGAAGCGATACAGAGCAAGAGAAGTAAGTGAGACTGGATGGAGTTGGAGAGAGATGTTGTTATTATTGATGGTTTTGGGCATATATATATATGTGTTTGTCTTGTATAGGATGTTAGACAGGTTAAATAACGTTCAGGAGATAAGAGAAAAGACATTTAGAGGATTTATCTCTAACTATGGAGTTGCCTGAAGGCCAGTTTATAGAGTCATTAGCTATCAGACTTATCAGCTGTCTGCTCAGATCCACTCCTAAACTCTGATAATTGGATATAAAAGAAGCTCTGAGCTGCTGTAAAACTCACCATCAGCCAGATGTTCAGGGTGATGTAAGTGTTGAGGGATGACCTCAGTTGGGGTAAATGTGTTATTTGCTTGTCTTGTGTGCAGTGCCTGCTGTATTTTGCACCTTCAAAGAGAAGACATACTACCCAGGGGACAGTTGGCATCCCTATCTGGAGCCTTTCGGATTCATGTTCTGCATGCGCTGTGCTTGCACTGAAGTATGTACTGACTGTACCTTGCTTTGAAGTACAGAAGATTTTTTTTGTAGAGGACTATCAGATTTATACAGAGATACATAGAGATACCCTTCTGGAAATATAATATACAGCTCTGGAAAAAATAAAAATAAATGAGAGACCGCTGACCGAGATTCTTTGATTTTACCAAATTGAAAACCTCTGGAATATAATCAAGAGGAAGATGGATGATCACAAGCCATCAAACCACCAAACTGAACTGCTTGAATTTTTGCACCAGAAGTAAAGGCATGAAGTTATCCAAAAGCAGTGTGTAAGACTGGTGGAGGAGAACATGATGCAAAGATGCATGAAAACTGTGCATAAAAACCAGGGTTATTCCACCAAATATTGACTTCTTATTTTCTGCAAATAAATGCTCTAAATGACAATATTTTTATTTGTAATTTGGGAGAAATGTTGTCTGTAGTTTCTAGAATAAAACCACAATGTTCATTTTACTCAAACATATAGCTATAAATAGCAACTGATTGAGAAACTGATTCAGAAACTGAAGTGGTATCTTATTTTTTTTCCAGAGCTGTTCTTCAAAGTAGCACCTCTTGCTTAGATTAGACAGTTTTGCACATCTCTGCTGGATTTTCTTAGTCAGCTTTATGAGGTAGAAACACCTGGATTTCAGGCTTTCAGTTAACAGCTGTGCTGAACTCATCAAGAGTTAATTACTTGAATTTCTTGTCTCTTAATAAAGTGTTTGAGAGCATCAGTTAAAGTAAAGTAGTGAAGAGGTAGAGTTACAGGTATACAGTGAATAGTGAATATTTGAGCAATGTTCTAATCCAGATTATGAGAAGCAAGAACTACTAATCTAAGTAAAGAAAAAAATACTTTAAGAAAAATTGAGGTCAGTTATTTCGAAAAATTACAATAAATTTCAAGAAAATATCCTCGAGTGCAGTCACTGCAGACCATCAAAAACGTTATGTTATGATGAAACTGGCTCTCATCAGGATTGCAAAGGAAAGGAAGCTTAAACATTTCCTCAGGATAATTGCACAGGATAAGTTCATCATTGTTACCAGCCTGAGAAACCACAAGATAAGAGCATCTAAATGATTCACAGAGTATTCTGGATCACTTCACTATTCATTTACAATGTAGGAAAACATTAAAAATAAAAACATTTAATGAGATTTTGAGTTTGTCCAAAAGGAAAGAAATAGAAAGAAGAAAGATGTGTTTAAGGTTGTTTGGACCTTCTGTCTGTCTGTCTGTCTGTCTGTCCCTTGTCTTCTTGCGTCTATGACTATAACATCTGCTCTTAACCCTGTCACCCTCCCAAGTCTGGTCATGTGAAATGTAACCCCATCAAGTGTCCTGTTCTGAGATGTGAGAATCCTGTGACCGACTCTCAGCAGTGCTGCCCACACTGTGCAGGTAAACCCCCACACTAAACCCAGACCTTCACACATCATCACATCCTAAAAGAAACAGTAGCAAACCCCGGATTGCTGCAGAACCCAACATGCAGTTATATATTACAGTTTATTACAGGCAGATACAGCTCTGGAAAAAAATAAGAGATCACTTAAAAATGATCAAGAGGAAGATGGATGATCACAAGCCATCAAACCAAGCTGAACTGCTTGAATGCTTATTGCTACAGTCTATTTTTATGCATTTTGCTTGCGTTGTTTAAATAGCAACAGTGCTTCTGAATATATATATACTCTGATGGGTGTGGTAATCTGGAAATGAGGTGTGTTCAGGTACATTTCTGGTGTATTGCTATCTTGGCAATGGAAAACACAGGTGCACCACTGAGTGAATAAAATCTAGACAAACATCAACAGTCAGACAATTATTGCTATCTTGATAGTGAACTGTCAACACAGGCATGTGACATGTTGGACAGGTCCAGGTAGCTGCGCTGTTACAGTAGCAATCCGACCAAATAAGAGCGCAACTGACTCTGACTTTTTTTTTATTTTTTAAGATTTATTTCTAATATTTTCCCATTTTTTCTTCCCAATTTAGCTAGGATGATTGTCACACTATTTTTCTTTGTCAATGAGTGTATATTTAAAGCAGCTTCAGTCATACTGCACTGAGAGTGTGGTTATGAAGAACACACACTCCTGGGATTTTATAGGAATTGTTTAAATGTCATGCCTGTGACATGACTAGTTTACTTGACAGCTTTTGCTCAGCTGTCACCGTCCCTCTCTTGTTCATGTGCCAGTTGTGACCTGTTAATCCCGTTTACCAGTGGAAGGAGCACTTTCTATTCTAGCACTCTTTATTGTCAGGTAATGATGCTCTGCAGTGTTTTTCAGAACGTTTTTCTTTACTGAATAGAACCATGTTTGCTAAGTATTACAGTGTTATAAAGATATCTTACTTTTACGTCAAGACACGATTAACATATTGGGCTCTATTTAAGCAATCCTTATGTGAGCCATCAATTACGCACCATATAGCTTGATTTAAGGTGTGTCAGTGTGTCTTTGCTATCATAACGAATGGAAAAGTATGCCTTGCGTGGCGTTAAATGCACAAAAGGCATGTAATAATTCTCTTATTTAATCATGAGTGTGTTTTGGGTGTAACATAAAATAAACCAATCAGTGTGTCACGTGCCATTCCCTTTAACAGTCTGGTGTACTCTGATTTTGCTGGTTTGCTATTTTAACGGTGCACTGAGCAGGTAATTTACAGGAACAGCAGTGTTATTTTATTTTCTGTTTATTGTTTATTGGTGTAAAAGCTTGTTCTTCTTCGTGTTCATCTGTCAAACAGTTAAATAATTCTTCTACTTCTTTTACTTTTAATCTTTTTTAGTGTTACTGAGTTCACCTGTGCATTACTTCTTTCTTAAAAAGCACCTTGGCACTTGAGATTTTATCCTTTATTTTTGGAGCATTGTTCTGAGTTGATAAATTTGGTCAGTGAAATATATGTAATAAAGAATATTGCATTTGTTATTAGGCTACAGATACCTAGTTTGCAAAACTATGGTGAAAATAGACATACAGTTTACATGAAGACTATAGGATGCGATTTCATTGAAACATAATTAGAAATGTATTTATTTTTACCCCTTTCTCAACATTTTGTTTATGAACAGAATTAAAAGATACTGTAATTTAAAACATCAAACCAAATTATAATATACAGAGGTATTAGGTTTGTGATATATTATACATGTTTAAAAATGACATAATGTATTTGGTAAATCTCAACTCTGGGATGTACACCATTATAACAAAGAATGATTTGATGACTATTAGAGTTGTTGCTTTGCCTTCAAATGCCGGGTCATGCTGCTTCACCATCAGCAGCCGGAGTCTGAGAGAGTACAGTTGGTCTGTTAGTCCCACAGTCTGTTAAATGTTGTATCAGAACTGGGTTGTTGTGCTTTCCTCTGAATGCGCTGTGATGATGTGATGAGTATTGGGAGCATTACCAGTGATAAGGGGAGTCCTATTGAGTGGGCGGGGTAGTTGGCCTTCCAAATTATGAATAAAATGGGATAAAATTAAAAATAGATTTTAAAGAAAAAGAGTTTAATTATGCCCTCCATAGTTTCAGAGTATCACCTCTAATTCCAGTTTAAATGAGTAGCAACCAAAACTAAATTCAACAAATGTATTTTTAAAGGAGAACTCCGGTGTGAAATTGACTTTTGGTGTAATAAAACATAATAAAGAGTTTTAACCTTTGTTGAATAGCCAATCTCCGCTCTCCTACAGCTTTCTGAGATCCCGTAATTTTGTGCATATTGTCCAAACAGGCTAACATGGGATTTAAACAGGGCAAATTTTGCCTCTGCAGTTATATCGCTTTTTACACAGTTATTCAGGATCAAAGTAGCTCCACCCCTCATAGGTAGAATACGGAGGGCCTGGCATTAAAAACTTTATAAGTGACGAGCACATAATGTTGCATCCTGGAAAGGCATGAATGCAAACCATTCTGTCTTCTTTTCCCTTTGCCTTCTCCTCTGTTATGCTGGCGGCACCCAGAGATTTAGCTTTCGCTACGGGTGGTAAACAGTGTTTTTAATAAACTTCTTGTACAATTTTAAAGTTTTAAATGCCTTGTTTTAAATGTTCGGATTCTAGCAATGAGGTGTGGAGCTACTTTGAGCCTGAATAACAGTGTAAAAAGCTATTTATCTGCAGGGGCAAAATATGCCCCATTAAAACCCATTCTAGCCTGTTTGGACAACGTGCACAACATAACTGGATCCTAGAAAGTCGCAGGAGAGTGGAGGTGGGCTATGTTTTACTACATCCAATGTCAATTTCACACCAGATTTCTCCTTTAAATTAACTTCAGACCTTTAACTACTGTATACAGTATATTTACAGCATGTATAATGTAGAGAACAGACCAGAACAGGCTGCGGATAAAACTGCCAATCCGTCAGTTTTCCAATTAGTCTACTTTTAATCCTGTGAAAATGAAGGCACTTTAATAAATTGCTGTAATTTCTAAACTGTGAATTCAATATTATTGTTAAACCCTTGGAATTAAAGCTGAAACTCTGCACATCAATCACATTCTGACTGCTTCACTTTAAACATACTGAGCCAGTTTACACTGTTTCTCATGTAATTGCAGAATAATAGCCCTGGGATTTTATAAGGCGGATAATTTAATGGGGAACAACTGACTTCCAAACCACTATAATAATAACCAACAACCAATAATTCTATCACTATTTTTTTCTGAGTGTTTTAGTTGAAACAATAAACCTGGGATTGGAAAGGGATAAATGTGACTTTCAAACCTATTTAATAATCCAATAATAAGCGTAGATTAATAACTGCTGTATCTGACATTAAGTCTGTCTATCTGTCTGTCTGTCTGACTGCTAGTCTGTCTGTCTGACTGCTAGTCAGGTATAAAGGTTGTTTAACCTGTGTGATGATGATGATCATGATTTATATTATCATCATCCACAGATGAGCACAGAACTCCAGCTGGTTTAAGGGCTCCAATCAAAACCTGTCGATACAATGGAACTGTATATCAAACAGGGGAGACTTTCACCAATCATGACCTCTTCCCATCACGACAGTTCAACCAGTGTGTCATGTGCACATGCTCGGTGAGTCAGATCACATTTTTACACTGATTTATTACATGTTTTACCTGTTTTTGGAAAAGGACAGTAAATTAATATAGTGTAGTATATACTAGGTCATCTCAAGAAATATTAGAATATCTTTGAAAAGTTACTTTATTTCAGTAATTCAGTTTATGTCACAATGTGAAACTGATATATTATATAGATGTATTACACACAGAGTGATCTATTTTAAGCATTTATTTTTTTATTGTTGATGATTATGGCTTGCAGACAATGAAAGCCCAAAAATCGATGTCTCAGAAAATTAGAATTATATATAAGACCAACTTAATACTTTTGGCAGTGTGGGCAGTGTGCCAAGTCCTGCTGGAAAATGAAATCCGCGTCTCCATAAAAGTTGTCAGCAGACAGAAGCAAGAAGTGCTGTAAGATATTGACTTGATAATAAAACACAGTGGATCAACACCAGCAGATGACATGTCTCTCCAAACCATCACTGATCATCAGTAAATTTTACATTTCATTTGTAAATCAAGGGAGCAGAGTCTGGAGGAAGAGTGGAGAGACACACAGTCCAAACTGCTCTAGGATTTCATTTTCCAGCAGAAATTCCAAAAGTACCAATTGGTCTTATACAATATTCCGATGTAAGCCATAATCAACAATAAAAGAAATACATGCTTAAAATAGACCACTCTGTGTGTTATAAATCTTTCTAATATATGAGTTTCATATTTTATCAATGATATTCTATTTTTTTTAGATGCACCTGTATATGTTTACATAGGTTGAATGTGGTGGATCTCAACTGTTTTACCTGTTCTTTACTTTCTTTTGTCTTCAAGAGTGGAAATATTTTCTGTGCACTGAAAACCTGTCAGCCCATCACATGCTCTTCACCTGTCTCTGTTCCAGAAACTTGCTGTTTAGTTTGCAAAGGTGATTATTTATTATGATTATTGGTATTATAACCCCAAATCAGAAGCAGTTTAGACATACTGGAAATGCAAAAAAACATTGTTTCTTACATTTACTTTAGCTTTTATTGCTTCGCATACAGTATGAACCCGAGATATTTCATGTTTTGTCTAACCAACACACAGTGGAAACTCAATCAGTAATCCCGATCCTTTTTGGAAGAAATAGACAATCAGCAACAAATCCAAAAGCAAAATCGAATGTTACAGTCAAGTATTAGAAAGGCATAGCTATGATAGGAGAGGGTATGGATAATCGATTGGTCTGTCTGCAGTCCTGATCTGTCTCCATAAGACAAAATCGCACCTGAAACACTGCATCACATAGTATTTACCTAGTGGTAAATACTGTACTAGACCAAATGTTTTGTTGTGTTGCAGGTCTTAAATGTAGGTATAGATGTACATTACAGCCATATTTAATATACATAGTTATTTTAGTCAGCCATTCATCTCAAAATGTTTATCATGTTATTTTTTAAGGAAAGTAATCATGTGACAAGTATCACTTACTGCCGAGTTCAGAAGGTAGATTATACTTTGTATTTAAGTTGTTGAATGTGAAATATGGAGCTACACTAGTGTTTATTTCCTACATTGAAGCTCTCCATTAAAGTCAGTAACTCACCATATTAAAATATTCAATCAATAATCAAAACTACCCTCAGGCTCTAGTTTGCTAAGCTGAAACCCAGAAATACAGAGTACCAGCATTTATACATTTTAATTATAATCAGTCACAGAATATATTAATATGTGTTCTTAATACAGTTATTTCTTAATTTCTTAGGTCGACAACTGTATTAAAGGAACACCATATCATCCATACTGTCCCTACTGTTTTCCTGATTTGTGCTTTTATTATGTATACTCCCTAAAATTCAGCAAATAGGGTTGTGCTTTTTTTTACATAGATGTAACGTAGCAATATGTTTCTTGTTTCTGTTAAATTACCAGAGGGTCCGACTGATATCAATTCATCATCATATGGGGATGGAGCACAGCAGCTGAATAGAGGAGTGGTATGTATTTGTTAATTACTAATGCTAGGTAATTACTTATGGAAATGATAGAAATTTTACCTTCTGCATATAATAAATTAAAATTAGAGTATTACCCTACAAGCTACAATGATCTTTACTGGTTCCTAGTGATTTTTGCATGCAGAGTTGCAAATTTTACTAGGTAAATTAGCAACTTTAATGTACTTACTGTACTCACTTCTGACTCGGCTGTTTACTTGATCACACAAAGCTTGTATAATCTGTGAAATTGCACAAGCAGCTCACTCACGAGAACAACAGGTATGACAATGAGCTATACTTTGTGTCAATGTAGAATAATGTTGTTTTATTATATGGTTATAATTTTATATTCTGTTTTTTGTTGATTTAAAAGTTTGTTGATGTAAAAGCACTGCTGCGTGTCTATGTGTGCATAAGAAGCAGGGGTGTACAAAAATTAGAGACATGCGTGTGTTGACAATTCACTACCAAGATAGCAATGAACGTTTGACTGTTCACATCTGTCTAGATTGTATTCAGTCAGTGGAGCACCTGTGTTTTCCATTGCCAAGATAGGAATACACCAGAAATTTCATTAAATACCTAATTTCATACCATGATGCCCAGTGGTGTAGCTATATTCACAAGCACTGTTGCTATTTAAACGATGCAGGCAGAAGGTGACTGTTGGTGGGGTGTAAGATAGCAATGAACATCGCGATGTACCTTGTGCAGGGTGTAAGATAGAACCCAAGGCCTTTATAATCAAAGTTCCAGGTTTCATGAAACTACTGCAGATGAAACTAGCTGGCACATAACTGCATGGTAAGTTTTGCAGCAATCAGAAAATGTGGTATATGGAGCTACACTAGCGTTACACTAGTGTTCCTCCATTAAAGTCAGTAACTCATCATATTAAAATATTCTCATCAAAACTGCCCTCAAGCTCTAGTTTGCTAGGCATGTAAGTTTGCATAATTAAAGTCCAGGTTTCTTTAAACTACTGCAAACGAAACTTTTTTTCCTTTCTCCTGTTAAATAATCATTTTATAGAAAGGAATTTAAACACAACAACAACATTATAAATTCCAGAAACGTAACATTTGTTTCTTCCATGTCTCCTAAAACCCAAGAGGCATTCTGTGGATCAGTGCTCCAGAGAGCAGGCGAGGAGCCGCGCTGTGAGGGCCACTCCGTCCACACTGAGAGGCTCACTTAGAGGCCTCAACCTGCACACGCTGCACCTGAAAGGAGCTGCTGAAACCACTGTGAAGATCCTCCTGCAGCGCAAGCATCAAAGAGGTGAGCTCTAAAACAAGGATCAGCTGAAGGGCTGTGATATTAATCATAAATAGGGCTGTCACAATAATTATTTAATCGACTTATTGTACATTGTATGTCGTCAATATGACGAAAAAAATTCAAGTAATAATACAAGGAAGCACTAGAGATATTACTTATTTACGCTGCAAAAAAATATCTAAGCAAGTGAAGTGACCTAATTTCAAGGCAATAAATGATATTTTTTTAAGTATTTAATTGATCAAAAATCTTAGGCAGTCTAACATAGAATTTTCACCTTATTTTAAGTTATTCGACTCTTGTGTCCAAATTTATGATATAAAATCAGGGAGTATGCTTGATTTAACTTATTTTAAATGATTCACTCAGTGAAGATTCATTAAAAGTGTAGTATCCTATTGGCAGAGAAATTTAGGGAATAACTGAAAGCTATTTTCGTTTTTTGTCAAGAAATAATAAAACTTAAAATAAGCAAAAATATATGCATGTGGAATCAGAAACTTCCAGTAGATTAAAGTAGATTAAACTGCTTCAAACTAATTTAATAATATTAGAAACAAAAGTGGAAAATATAGTATAAAGTATATAAATATATATATATATATAAAGTATAGTATAAAAAGTCTGACAACATTGCAAAAATGAGAAATGTCTGATATTTAACCTAAATAATTTTTAAAACTAATATTTATTTCGTTTTTGCAGTGGGAATGCATTTATTAGAAGGGGTGTTCACAAACATTTGGAGATATTATATTATCTATTGAAATGCTATTATATGAGCTTTAACTCACGGTTGTTTGTCGAAGCTTGCGTGTACAGTGGGAAGACCTACTCCCACGGTGACGTGTGGCATCCTGTGCTGGGGAAGGTCCTGGAGTGCATCCTGTGCACCTGCAGGGACGGCCTTCAGGAGTGCAGACGCGTCACCTGCCCCAGCCAGTACCCCTGCAAACATCCCGTCAAGATAGAGGGCAAGTGCTGTAAGATTTGCCCAGGTAACGTTAAACACCTTTACTCACCTTTACTCACCTTTACACACCTTTACACACCTTTACTCACCTTTACTCACCTTTACACACCTTTACTCACCTTTACACACCTTTACACACCTTTACTCACCTTTACCCACCTTTACTCACCTTTACACACCTTTACTCACCTTTACTCACCTTTACACACCTTTACACACCTTTACTCACCTTTACTCACCTTTACACACCTTTACTCACCTTTACACACCTTTACACACCTTTACTCACCTTTACACACCTTTACTCACCTTTACACACTTTTACACACCTTTACTCACCTTTACACACCTTTACTCACCTTTACACACCTTTACACACCTTTACATACCTTTACTCACCTTTACTCACCTTTACACACCTTTACACATTTTAACTCACCTTTACACACCTTTACACACCTTTACTCACCTTTACACACCTTTACTCACCTTTACCCACCTTTACTCACC
Source organism: Astyanax mexicanus (assembly GCF_023375975.1). Lineage (NCBI taxonomy): Eukaryota > Metazoa > Chordata > Actinopteri > Characiformes > Acestrorhamphidae > Astyanax > Astyanax mexicanus. Next base: position 5,764,737 of record NC_064424.1, on the reverse strand, counting down.
TTTACTCACCTTTACCCACCTTTACACACCTTTACTCACCTTTACCCACCTTTACTCACCTTTACTCACCTTTACACACCTTTACACACCTTTACTCACCTTTACACACCTTTACTCACCTTTACTCACCTTTACACACCTTTACTCACCTTTACCCACCTTTACCCACCTTTACTCACCTTTACCCACCTTTACTGACCTTTACTCACCTTTACTCACCTTTACACACCTTTACTCACCTTTACACACCTTTACACACCTTTACTCACCTTTACACACCTTTACTCACCTTTACACACCTTTACTCACCTTTACTCACCTTTACACATTTTAACTCACCTTTACACACCTTTACACACCTTTACTCACCTTTACACACCTTTACTCACCTTTACCCACCTTTACTCACCTTTACTCACCTTTACACACCTTTACTCACCTTTACACACCTTTACACACCTTTACTCACCTTTACACACCTTTACACACCTTTACACACCTTTACTCACCTTTACACACCTTTACACACCTTTGCATACCTTTACACACCTTTACACACCTTTACTCACCTTTACACACCTTTACACACCTTTACTCACCTTTACACACCATTTACTCACCTTTACACACCTTTACACACCTTTACATACCTTTACACACCTTTACTCACCTTTACACACCTTTACTCACCTTTACACACCTTTACTCACATTTACTCACCTTTACACACCTTTACACACCTTTACTCACCTTTACACACCTTTACTCACCTTTACACATTTTAACTCACCTTTACACACCTTAACTCACCTTTACACACCTTTACTCACCTTTACACACCTTTACATACCTTTACACACCTTTACTCACCTTTACACACCTTTACTCACATTTACTCACCTTTACTCACCTTTACACACATTTGCTCACCTTAACACACCTTTACTCACCTTTACACATTGTAACTCACCTTTACACACCTTTACTCACCTTTACACACCTTTACTCACCTTTACTCACCTTTACACACCTTTACATACCTTTACACACCTTTACTCACCTTTACACACCTTTACTCACATTTACTCACCTTTACACACCTTTACTCACCTTTACACACCTTTACTCACCTTTACACACCTTTACATACCTTTACACACCTTTACTCACCTTTACACACCTTTACTCACATTTACTCACCTTTACTCACCTTTACACACATTTACTCACCTTTACACACCTTTACACACCTTTACTCACCTTTACACACCTTTACTCACCTTTAGTAACCTTTACTCACCTTTACACACCTTTACATACCTTTACACACCTTTACTCACCTTTACACACCTTTACTCACCTTTACACACCTTTACACACCTTTACATACCTTTACACACCTTTACTCACCTTTACACACCTTTACTCACCTTTACACACCTTTACACACCTTTACTCACCTTTACACACCTTTACTCACCTTTACACACCTTTACTCACCTTTACACACCTTTACTCACCTTTACACACCTTTACACACCTTTACTCACCTTTACACACCTTTACACATTTTAACTCACCTTTACTCACCTTTACACACCTTTACACATTTTAACTCACCTTTACACACCTTTACTCACCTTTACACACCTTTACACACCTTTACTCACCTTTACTCACCTTTACACACCTTTGCACACCTTTACTCACCTTTACACACCTTTACTCACCTTTACTCACATTTACTCACCTTTACTCACCTTCACACCTTTACTCACCTTTACACACATTTACACACCTTTACTCACCTTTACACACTTTACACATATTTGCTCACCTTTACACACCTTTACTCACCTTTACACACCTTTACACACCTTTACACACCTTTACATACCTTTACGCACATTTACTCACCTTTACACACCTTTACACACCTTTACACACCTTTACACACCTTTACTCACCTTTACACACCTTTACTCACCTTTACACCTTTACTCACCTTTACACACCTTTACTCACCTTTACTCACTTTACACACCTTTACTCACCTTTACTCACCTTTACTCACCTTTACACACCTTTACTCACCTTTACACACCTTTACACACCTTTACTCACCTTTACTCACCTTTACGCACCTTTACACACCTGTACTCACCTTTACACACCTTTACTCACATTTACTCACCTTTACACACCTTTACTCACCTTTACTCACCTTTACACACCTTTACTCACCTTTACTCACCTTTACACACCTTTACTCACCTTTACACACCTTTACTCACCTTTACACACCTTTACACACATTTGCTCACCTTTACACACCTTTACTCACCTTTACACACCTTTACTCACCTTTACTCACCTTTACTAACCTTTACTCACCTTTACACACCTTTACATACCTTTACACACCTTTACTCACCTTTACACACTTTACACACCTTTACTCACCTTTACACACCTTTACTCACCTTTACTCACCTTTACACACCTTTACTCACCTTTACACACCTTTACTCACCTTTACACACCTTTACTCACCTTTACGCACCTTTACATACCTTTACTCACCTTTACACACTTTACATACCTTTACTCACCTTTACACACCTTTACTCACCTTTACTCACCTTTACACACCTTTACACACCTTTACTCACCTTTACACACCTTTACTCACCCTTACTCACCTTTACACACCTTTACACACATTTACTCACCTTTACACACCTTTACACACCTTTACTCACCTTTACACACCTTTACACACCTTTACTCACCTTTACTCACCTTTACACACATTTACTCACCTTTACACACCTTTCCTCACCTTTACACACCTTTACACACCTTTCCTCCAGGGCTGCAGTCTGTATAAACACATGATCGGATCAGAGCAGCTCGCTGTTGTTTTAATGTGTTTATAAAACATGTCCTGTATTTTTTATTCACCCCCACAGAGAGTAAGAGTGAGAGCAACAGGACAGAGTGTTATCTGGGGCAGGATAATAACAGTCTCCTGGTGTATAAAGTGGAACCGAGATCAGCCGCTCAGACGGAGGATGCGGTGAGGATCATCGCTATCGAGCGACAAGGAGCCACAGCCATCGAGGTGCAAGTATGGAAAACAGTAGAAGGTAATGTGTATAAATTATTACTGTCAATCAATTAAAATATATATATATATTTAATAGTGTAAAAGTGGATATTACACTGCCTGGCCAAAAAAAAGTAAATGATGTGGGGTTGATGCTGCAGTTGGTCTGCAGGTTTAGGTTCAGCAACAGTGTGTACTGAAAGAATGAGGTCAGCTGACTCCCTAAATATATACTGAATATAGACCAGATTATTCCATTGATGGATTTTTTCTTCCCTGATGGTACGGAGCATATTCCAAGATGATAATACCAGGATTCATGGGTCTGGAATTGTGAAAGAGTTCAGGGTTCAGGGAGCATGAGATCATCATTTACACACATGGATTGAGAGAGAGTTCACCACAGAGTCCAGATCTTAACCTCATTGAGAATCTTTGGGATGTGCTGGATGGAGAAGAGCTGCTTTGTGCAGTGGTCAGACTCTACCATCATCAATGCAAGATTTTTTTTTTTGGCCAGGCAGTGTATAATGTAAATAAAATTAGTGTAGGCTATTGAAAAGAAAACCTCATAAGAACATTTACACTGCAAACATATATGTAAATTTAGGTGTATATGCATATAATCAACAGAACAAGATTTCTTAAAATAAGCAAAATGAGGGAAGTAAGCAAAAGCTTGAACTTGCAAATAAGAATCAGAATAATTTGACTGGTGACCATTGCTGCTTATTTTGATTCAAACCTAAAATAAGGTGATATAAGTCGTGTTATTTCTATAATAAGCAATATAATCTTATAATTACAAAGTTTAGTAAGACAAAAAAGACATTACAGAAACATGTTTGAAAAAGTGTGACAATAATGGTTTGCATCAAAGCATTATTAGAATGTTTCTCACATAACGTTCCCAGTTAGACGAATACTAACATTATGGAAATGTTAACATTAACTTTCCCAAAACTAAACATAAAAAGTAATAATAAAAGTAAAAATAATAATAAAACTAAAAAACTGAAAAACATTTCTAAGATCATCCAGAAAACAGATTGAACATGCTAAGAAATTTAGAGAGTATTTTTTACCTTCTGAACATCAGTAGTGACACTGTGTTTAAGTCACTAAATAAAACAGTTAATTTTTTTATATGTATATGTTTATATGTATGCATATATATTTTTAGGGGTGCTGCATTTAATGGAGACGGGTGATGTCGAGAAAAAGGATCTAATAGAGCGTCCGGAGAACTACGTGCTTCTCACTACATTAGATGAGGGTGAGTCTACATATCCGTTTTGTTTGTCTTTTTAGTTTTAGATGTATTATATTAGCTGTTATGTTGAAAAAAATTATTTGTCTTTGAATGTGGTGCCTGATCAGAGAATTGAACCCCTGTCTACCAAGGGGCAGTGTTGTTAACCTCCTAATGCTGCAGCTTCATTTAATTATAATGAATTTGAAAGACTCAAAAGTGTTAAAAGAATTACACTGACATCGCACATGTTGTGGGACAGTAAATAGTTAAAGAAGGGAGCTGAGTGGGAATATTAGTCTTCTATAATGTTTTATAATATTTTATAATATTTTGGCTATATTTGACTGCAAACTTAAACAATTATACAAAAGGCTTTACAGTAAATAATAAACTGCTTTTAAAACAAGTATATATACTTTTTAAATCATATTACTGTCACAATATGTAATGTACAATACTATATGGCACAATCATAATTGTCTGAAGAGAACAGAGGGAGAATATACTGTAGGATGGATGGGCAGAGTGCACCTGCAGATCAGGGCAGGGTCCTCAGAGCAGAGGAAATTAGATACCCCTGCGTATAATGTGAAGAAATGTTTGATTTCCTTCTTACCTAATGACTGTCTTGCCTTACAGGAAGGGTAGTCATGATGTCAACATTATCGTCTGCTTAGATCATTTAATATATTGTCCCAGTCCTGTGTGGCAAGACAGTACAATATTCATTTCTTCAAAACAAGTGGTGTTATGAAAACAGGGTTCATACACTTTATAACCAATAGATTTCCATGACTTTTTTTCAGACTTCTCCATGTTTTCAATGCAAATGTTCATGACCATACAATCTTTAAAACATCAGTGCAGACATGGACAATAAAACCAACAATCAACTAAAACTATAATGATAAAAAAGACATTTCTTTAAGCAATGTTGACACAATCTTCAATAATAATAACATGTGTTACAGATCCTGAGAGCTCCATTGTGTAGGGCTAAATTACTGAATTAACTCTGAGCTGATGTATTTGTTATCTCAAAATAGATTTTTTCAGAAAATTAAAAAACATACATTTGTAAATTGCAAATTTCCATCACTGACCCAAAATTTCTGTGTATTTTTATTCTAAAACAGTCTAGATACAGTTTATTACATACGGTACTTGTACATGAATAGCCCTATTTGATGTGTTCTAATCCATATTATGAGAAGCAGGAACTACTTAACTAATTAAAGAAAAAAAATTGAAATGCTGAAACTGGCCCTCATCTGGACCGCCCCAGAAAACAAAGACCAAAGGCCCTATCGCCCTAAGGCGTGTGGTGATGCTCTTTTTCCATCTTACACCCCGTTAACGCCTTTCACCTGCACTGTTAAAATTGTTTAGAAGAGTTAAAAGAGTTTAAGAATAAAGCTACACTGATGGGTGTGGTGTTCTGGAAGTGAGGTGTGTTCAGATACAATTCTGGCGTGTTTCTATATATTTTGGTAGTGGAAAACACTGGTGGAGCTCAACTGACTGAAATAAACCTAGACAACAGCTCTAAAGGTGCGCCATGCCCGACTTTTAACTTAACAATAAACAGAATAAAGAATAAAATAACATTGCTGTTCCCTTAAATGAGTGTGAACAAACAGGTCAGTATCCTCTGCTGAGACGCACTGTTAAGATACGAACCACGACAAAGTCAGAGCTCACCTGCCTCTTAAAGGGAATGGCAACTGGCACACTAATTGGTTTATTTCACGTTAAGCCCAAAATACACCCATGAAAGGATAGAAGCTGCCTGAACTCACAGTCTCACAAGCTGATAGCATGTTCTGAACTAGCGAAATGAGGCTAAAACACTGCATCTTCTCCCCACAGACACCTGGAGAAAGTTCAAAGAAGAGGAGGACAAGGAGCGAGACATGAACGGGAGCAGGACCTGTGAAGATGGCATTAAGGAGGTAGTCAAGTACCTAAACCCTGAGCAGCTGGACACTCTTTGTGCTTCGTAGTCTGTGTCCGCACTGTCCTGGATATATACAGTACATATCATGCCTCCTGTCTCCTACACCACCTTTCTTATTATCAGTAAAAGAGAATACACATACTGTACATAAAAAAATAGTGCAAAAACACACATGCAGGCAGAAGATAGCTCTCATGTTTATCACTAGGAGTCAGCTCAGTCCAACTTTACCGTCGTGTGCGAGATGTAGATTTCATAGGGACCTTAAACTGGAGTGAAGTCAGCAGTGGGGTCTTTTGGAAATGAGGGAACATATTGTGAACATATACAGATGTATTGGTTCTACGTGTGTCAGTATTACACTTCTATAGTTCTGAAGGATTTAATGAAATGAAAGGGTTTAATGTATTCATGTTAATTAAAGAACAGTTCATGTATGTGACTGTAGCAAGCAACCACTGTATTTGTACAGTACATAAAAGAGTAAAGTAGACAGCTTATTGGCCAGAATACTTTTATAAAGTTGATGTAGGCCACATTGTGTTTTTTTTAGCACTGTCATTAGTCGTACACTATACAATATACTATATACCATGAAAATCAACTATTTATTGTAAATGCAGAGTAACAAACATCATTTTGACAAAAATCAACTGCTTGTCTGTCTCCTTTGTATACACATATGGTGTTTAAAGGCAAAGTTAGTACACTAACATTCAAAATAACATAGGATAGAACTAATATCAGGCCCCATTACTTTTGCCATGTGCCATGGAAGCTAAAAAGCAGTGCTTCTTTACCACCCACTGCACTGCAGACCACTTTCGGTGGTAAGATTAGCCTTTTATGATGGTTTCCTGGTACACCTGTGACACTGTGGATGTAAAAAAAACACTGTAATGTAACAAAATAATCTACCACAAAACTGAAGTGCTGAATATTTCTGAATGCAAACATTAACAATTATATAAAAAAAAGCTTTATAGTAAATAACAAACTGCTTTCAAAATAGGATACTGCTATAGTAAATAAATATAAATATAAATATATAAATATATATATTTATATAAATACAAAAATATAAATATATATGTATACATATATTATATTTATATATTTGTATTTCTATTTATGGCAAGCCAAACAGGAAATATCTAATAAAAGCTGATATATATATATATATATATATATATATATATATATATATATATATATATATATATATATCAGATATATCAGTGTTCATTATATATATCAGAGTTCATTATATATATATCTCATTATATATATATCAGAGTTCATTATATATATCAGCTTTTATTATATATATATATATATATATATATATATATTTTTTATTTATTTTTTTTTTTACAATTATGATATTACTGTCAGAATATGATGTTTTATGATGTTTTCCTGATACATATGTGACACTGTGGGTCAGGAAACATCCACAGAATTTCTTTAAAAAACTTTTAATGTACCTTCATTTTTAACAGTGTACAGTACCAGTCAAAAGTTTGGGCACACCTTCTCATTCTGTGTTTTTTTCCCTATTTAGTAAATGAATACTGAAGTGATCCAGACTATGAAGTAACACATAAGGAATCATGTAGTAACTTAAAAGTAACTTATAACCAAAATACTCTGTGAAGAAGCATTTAGGTGCTTCTTCCAGTGCAACATAGGAAACTCTTGCTCTTCCTTTCCTGATGTACAAATCTGTCATCTAAGCAAGTGGTACCTACTTAGAAGAATCGAAAATATAAAACATATGCTGTTTTTTTAGAACTTTCTTGTTTGCTTAATACACTGCCTGGCTCCCAAAAAGTCTCCACCTGGATTTAAGTAAGTAAATTATGTGGGGTTGATGCTGCAGTTGGTCTGCAGGTTTAGGTTCAGCAACAGTATGTGCTGAAAGAATGAGGTCAGCTGACTACCTGAATATACTGAATATAGACCAGGTTATTCCTTCAATGGATTTATTCTTCTCTGATTGCACAGACATATTCCAGATCCAGATCTTAACCTCATTGAGAATCTTTGGGATGTGCTGGATGGAGAAGAGCTGCTTTGTGCAGTGGTCAGACTCTACCATCATCAATGCTGCTGCAAGATCTAGGTGAAAAGTTAATAAATTAATGCAACACTGGATTGAAATAAATCTTGTGACATTGCAGAAGCTTATTGAAACAATGCCACAGTGAATGTGTGCTGCAATCAAAGATAAAGGCGGTTCAACCAAATATTAGAGTGTGTGACCTTTTTTTAATAGTAGGGAATTTTTTTTTGTTAATAGGTTGAATGGCTTTAGTATTAATCTACAATGCAGACAGTTTTAAATAATGAACAAAACACTTTTGATTGGTACTGTAAATCAGCAGTGGATGCATCTTCTTGGATTCTTTTGGAAATTTAGTCCAGCAATCAAGTTCAGCTGAAATCTAAAGGTTTTAGAGCAGAGGCAAAGCCTATTTTTTCTGGACTAGTGAACAAATTTTCTAGGATTTGTTCCTGGTCCTGGCTCTGGCCGAAATTTGGGCTCGCTCTACAGCGCTATAGTTTGTTTTTTCAAGGCTTGTGATGGCCGAACTGGACGGGTCCAACAACAGAGCGCTGTTAATTTGATATAAATGTAGGTCAGAACTTTCCACTACCGAGCAGAATTGGCTAGAAGATCCTTGTCAGGACATCTGTAGTATATCTTATGATTTAATGATCATCAGATTGCTGTAAAACTCCAGCATCCACGTTTTTCCACACATAGGTTTTTATTTTTTACAATATTTCTTCTCAAGAACGTCCGAGCGAACTTTTGCCACACATATCATCAGCCGAAGCATTAGCCACCTGTTGCGACGCATCACAGTGCAGGGTATTTCACAGCGCAGAACAACCAACGCCGTTTCAGTGGCCCGCAGCTTAATGGATCTGTCGTTCCGCAGCCAAGCCGAGGTTCAGAGGGAACGGGCCTGTGAACTGCTTGTCGACAGTCTTGTTCAGGTCACCAGGTGGAAGATAATCTACTTTTGTTCGGCGCCCATGCTCATCACAGTGAACCGCGCTTGGCCACGGAACACAGATTGGAGAAGTTCAGAGAGTTGTGACTAATATCCCTTCCCTTCTGTCTGAACCCCGAAAGCCCACTTTCCCTCCCTTCTCCGCCACAATGACTCATTGTGTTGGCCTCACACATAGTGCCAGACAGTGCTGCTCATCTCTCACTGAAGGCCTGACAAAATATTTTGAAACAGAAGCCCCTCAGTTGCAGACCTTAATAGTCACACAATGAAGCTGTGAATTATTTCCGCTGGCTGTTGGATCTGACAGTTTCTGGCAATTTGTTCTCTTTGAATGGCTCGAAGGGAGCCAACGAGGATTTTACTCCGTGCTCCTATTTTACGGTTTCGGAATGGGCATTTGAAAACACTGCGATTATTATATATATTTTTTTATTCATTTAAAATTTATTTGGCAAATGGCATGGCTCAAACAAAGGACAGTGAAAAAAACTTTTTGTTTTCTATTAAGATCTCTTTGCTTTCTTTTGAGATCTTACTTTTTTCTTTTCTTGTTGTCTTCTGTCTTTCTCTTTTCTTTTTTGATACCCCATATTACCAGTCAGCCTCTACAAAGGTGCGACAGGGAGTGCTGCTTGCCATGGCCTTGTATGCCAGTGGTTTTGCACTGATCACCTCTTGGAACTGTGGAATTTCTGAGAGTTCCCTTGGATAACAGTACATTGTGTCTGCTGGCAGCACAAGCCGATCAAAATTACACAATTGTGTGCTATTTTAATGCAGAAATCAATAAAACCAGAGTGAAAATTAACCGGATTGACCCACTGTTCAGCCAAGTGTTCACTGTTTTTAATTTATTTCAATTTTTATTTGGGAAAGGAAAAAGTTTTACATTACACATTTGAAATTGTAAGACTTTTATTCATAATTAAAAAATAATACAAACACACCAAAAAATAAACACCCTACACACATCCAAGGAGGTTTTGTTATATATGCATACATGCATACTACAGCCTTACATCATCAGGTATAGTGGTATTATTACTAAGACCAATAGTAATTTGGTCTTATTGATTTAGTGTACTCAATAAATCGTTTTCATATCCGATTAAATTGACCTTTTTGCATATTAAGAGAGGAAGATAAGCTTTCCATTACATATATCTCATGTATTATATCGCATTTGGTTTGTATTTGGTTTGTAAGCGCTGCATCGTTGCTAGGTTACCTGTATGTGGTGGAGTAATACATGGAGAACTTCAGTGCATGGTTACAGTGCATTACCGGCTGATAATGTCACTAATAAAACATCTCTCAGCCAATCACATTGCAGGATCGGAACTAACTGTGGTATAATAAGTATTATATCTCTATCACTTTTGCTCTGACAGGGATTGGAATATTCTGGCTGGCCAGAGTGTCTAACACTTGCTGTTGGAACACAAAGTTGATTTTAAACATTGCCATCTTTGGCATCTGCATGGATCCTTCATTGTTGGATGGAGGTTTTGAATTCCCTCTAAATAGCATTTGGCTGATTCTGCTATGCATGCTTAGTCTTGGCTCTGGCAATTTGAACAGCTGGGGGCAGTCATTGGGTATAAATCAAGTGGAGGGGTCAGTTCTCTGTAGGAGCGTGCCCACTCAGCCTTGCTGCCCGTTCTTACAGGCCTGTGTGTTAAAGCCTTCAATTTTAACAGATAGGAGAGGATATATCAGATATGGCTCTTGGCTTTGGGCACTATACACAAAACATATGATCTATAGGGAATATCGGTTAGAAATGGAGAAATGTTGTGATGTTATACAGCTCTGGAAAAAATTAAGAGACCACCTATCATCTATAAACTACAGACAACATTTTTCCCAAATTCCAAACAGAAATATTGTAATTTAGAGCATTTATTGCAGAAAATGAGAAATAGCTGAAACAACAAAAAAGATGCAGAGCTTTCAGACCTCAAATAATGAAGTTTCATAAAGTTCAGAAATCAATATTTGGTGGAATAACCCTGTTTTTTTAGCACAATTTTCATGCATCTTGGCATGTTCTCCTTCACCAGTCTTACACACTGCTTTTGGATAACTTTATGCCTTTACTCCTGGTGCAAAAATTCAAGCAGTTCAGTTTGGTTTGATGGCTTGTGATCATCCATCTTCCTCTTAATTATATTCCAGAGGTTTTGAATTTGGTAAAATCAAAGGAAAAAATATCATCATTAAGTGGTTTCTTATTTTTTTCCAGAGCTGTATACTGTTATTTTACTTGTGATGAACATACATCATTAGGGGAAAATTAGCTTTTTGTTTCTAGTGAGGAGTTCTAGTTCTATTTTTTCTTTTCACAGGAAGGTCCCAATAAGTGTAAAAAAGTTTAAAGTTTAAGTTGTGCTGTAGTAGAAGTAGAGCCATGTGCTGTCTGTGTTAAGGCAGGTGGTTAGACTGTGAATGAATATGTAAAATCCCTGGCCCTGAGCTGCTGCGCTCCATGGTGCCTCGCGGATTCACGGCCGTTGAGGAACTGAAGCATTGCAAATCAATCAGACGGCCTTTTTGATTCAAAGCGAGCCAAACCGGGTTAAGGTAATTAACTCTGATAGATGTGTTTGCTTTCATAGCTGATTAAGGTGTTCAAGTAACCCCTGAATTAACGCGCCATCAAAATACTTCCGAAATCTTTTAAGGGGTCTGTTTTTTTTACGCCTTCTCCCTCCGCTTAATTATGTTGGCCCCGATCATTTCAGCCAATGACCAGAACCATGCCAAGGGAGTACGGACAATAGTGAGCCGCCTTGTCATAAACACTTCAGTCATCCGTGCGCCTTTCCTGATCCCCACTGTTTGAGGTTCACACAGGAAAAACACTCAAAGTTAATAGAGTGGCAGACGGAGGGCACGAGCACATTGGGCCGTAGTTATATTAGAGGAGTTTGTTTAGGCTTCCCTCTCCTTTTCTCCTGCAGCTAACAGGACAGCGTTAGGGAGGGTCAGTCGCTCTGCCAGTTTGAAAGTAAACTCGAAAAACGCCGACCATTAGCGGCTCTGGCGTTCTGAAGTGAGTGAAAGCAGATTGCTCGGCCTCCGCCATGGAAAACAGGGTAATCAACCCACAATTTCCACGTGAACGTCATATCAAACGGGTTATGATGAATGACCATCCCGTACCCAGTCAGCTAATGTGACACAGTGATGAATGAGAGGTGAAGTGTTTAAGGTGCAATCAGGACTGTACGCATGTACCCCGTCAACACCCCGTCTAATAATCCTAATCTTCTCAAATCCTGTAAATGCTTCACTTCTTCATCAAGTCCAGATCAGCCCCAAAAAAAGTTCAAACTTCTCTTCTGCCTGATTGCAAAGATAATTCCAGATGTGCATATTCAAACACACCCCAAAATAGTCCTTGAGACAACACTCCCAGAAAGATTTCCCAAAAGAAGCCGTGCACGCCGCCTCATTTCCAACCGTGTCTTGCATATTTTCCAATTTGGACCCGGAGAAATCCTCCACCAGCCAAGCTCGATTATATCACCCAGTCAGAAGACCCTGTGCAAAGGTCTGCTTTCAATTAATACCCGATGATTTACTTTTTCTGGGTTCTGCTCGCAGAGAACGACGGGGATTATAGAAATAAATCACATGTGAAAGTTGAATTATTGGTGTTTGATGCATTGTGTTGCCATTAATCTACAAAAGCACAGCTTCCAAATAAAAACAAGAATTTTGGAGCATTCAGGAGAAGAGTTTTCATTTGCCCTCATGTAGCCCGAGGTCAGCATATATATCGAAGTCAGGATATGATTTAAAAGATGAGATTCGGATTTGGATTAATTATTAAACAGCTTTAATTACTGCTTTTAAAGAATATGAAAATGACAGATTACGAAGAATCATTATACATTTTAAGTTATTAAGAAATGGCGTAAATGTACACTGCCTGGCCAAAAAAAAAAGGTCACACAGTATAATATTTTTCTGGACCGCCTTTAGCTTTGATTGCAGGATGCATTCACTGTGGCATTGTTTCAATAAGCTTCTGCAATGTCACAAGATTTATTTCAATCCAGTGTTGCTGGATTAACTTTTCACCAAGATCTTGCAGCAGAATTGATGATGGTAGAGTCTGACTACTGCACAAAGCAGCTCTTCTCCATCCAGCACATCCCAAAGATTCTCAATGAGGTTAAGGTCTGGACTCTGTGGTGAACTCTCTCTCAATCCATGTGTGAAAATGATGATCTCATGCTCCCTGAACCTGAAACTCTCGAATCCTGATATTGTCATCTTGGAATATGCTCGTGCCATCAGGAAAGAAAAAATCCATTGATGGAATAACCTGGTCTATATTCAGTATATTCAGGTAGTCAGCTGACCTCATTCTTTCAGCACATACTGTTGCTGAACCTAAACCTGCAGACCAACTGCAGCATCAACCCCACATAATTTACTTACTTAAATCCAGGTGGAGACTTTTTATTTTTGGCCAGGCAGTGTATAAGCATATGTATCTCAATTTACATATATTTTGTCTAGTTTTTGCCAATGGATAATTTTTTTTGCACTTTCCAAACTGACACATTTTGACATTTTCCTGATTTGAGGGTTATAATAAAAGGTCTTTTTAAAACGCATTATATCTGATCACCTCAGCCTTAAACTCTCAACTGAATGTGTGTTCTTAGGTTTGGGGCAGCAGAGCGGATGGACAAAAACAGATTTATGTGTAATTACTTGGCTGACTTATTATTTTAATGTTGGAAGGACATACTGTATTTACTATTAATCACATAAAAACAGATATGGCCAGGATGAGGCCATTTATCAGCCCTTCACTTTTACTACTGGTACTGCTACTAATGAAAATAATATGATATTTCTAGCATGGCATTCAGAACACGGTACTTAAGAAGAATGAAATGAAAAGAAAAACAAAAATACATCATCAAAAGACAGAGGGGTTTATATGATCTATTTGAGCACCATGGAAATATCAGTATAATCCATAGATTTTGGTTTTAGAGGTTTAAAGGATTTGGGGTGCGGGCAAAGCTTCTGAAAGCTCAGTAGAAGAGTGTTGATTCTGGTAGAGCTGCGCATTTTCATCCAGGAAAAAGAGACAACGTTGCATAGAAGCAAAATCTGAAGTTCTGAGACAATTTCATATTTAATGGATTTGCAGGCCGCCCCAGGCCAGTTTGAATTTAATAATGTGGATTCACTTGATATATTTTGAAAATGCCTATTGATTTATTCCACCTGGGCTGAAAAATGCATTCCACATCTGTGTAACTGTGCAAGGGGAATATAATTGAAATCGTACGCCAGGCAAAACCATGACGGTGAGAGGAAGACGGAGAGAACGAGATAAGAAGGTTTGTTTGTTTTTCTTTTAGATGTAATCCCTCTATGTATAAACAATGCATTATGATGTTATGGGTTTCAACATGTGAGGAGACATGCTTCATCATGCTTGGCTTGTGCAGTGTCATATTGTATGCATCTCAGATCTCATTTATTTATTATACTTATATCACATTTCAAAGAGGTTTTTGTATGTCAAGGTATAGGGGGTTATAGGGGCAATACAGTAAAACAGCACAAATATTCATAAATATTAACCTTAACAATAAACCTAAATCTGAACCTGATCAGAAACTGGATCGTCCTCCTTTTTTAATGCCCTTTTTATTCATTTTCGTCAATACACTCCTGTATTCCTCTATGTTTGGATGCATGTGTCTCTTTTTGTGTGTGTAGTTTATTAATTTAGAAACAGGAGAGGTTGTGAAGTAGCTCGGCTCATCGTCTGAACACAGAGTACACCTTTGAAGATGAACCTGGAAACAGTTAATCATACTCCTGCACCGCAACGCCAAGCCAAGAGCACTTTGAAGTAGCTGGGCTTATTTTTCCGAAGATAGCCATGCAATCGGCCCAGAGATTTGCTCAGACACAGAGGCACCTAGTATTTTAAACAACACAACGAACGTTATGTGATCCAGGGCAGGCACCTCACTCACGCTGCTGCTGCCACTGGACTGATGCAGCATGGGGAAGAGGCCTGCTGAGGGTAGAGCTCTGGAAGCTATGGATGAACACCTCCATAGCCTGTATTTATTACACTTCTCGGAGAAGGCACGCTGATCCAGGATCAGATTTCTCTGACCGTGGTGGACTCAAGCTTACAGGTTGTTTGAAGGACAGGGGCCAAGAAATAAAAAGGGCACTTACCTAGTGCATCTCAAAAAATTAGAATATCATTAAAAAAAAGTTAGTTTATTTCAGTAATTCAGTTTAAAACATGAACCTCATTTATTATTTAGATGCATTACACACAGAATTATCTATTTTAAGCGTTTATTTATTTTATCGTTGATGATTCGAAAATTAGAATATTACATAAGACCAATTGGTACTTTTGACACTGTGGGCAGTGTGCCAAGGCCTGCTGGAAAAATAAATATCCGCATCTCTATAAAAGTTATCAGTAGCAGAGGGAAGCATGAAGTGCTGTAAGATTTTGTGGGAAAACAAAACTGCACTGACTTTAGACTTGATAATAAAACACAGTGGATCAACACCAGCAGATGACATGTCTCTCCAAACCATCACTGATTGTGGAAACTTCACACTAGTGCAGTTTTTTTTCCCCCAGAAAATCACAGCACTTTACGCTTCCCTCTGCTGACGACTTTTATGAAGATGCAGATTTCATTCTTCAGCAGGACTTGGCACACTGCCCACACTGCCAAAAGTACCAATTGGTCTTATATAATAATCTTAGTTTCTGAGACTCTCTGATTTTTGGGTTTTCATTGGCTGTAAGCCATAATCAACAATAAAAGGAATATACACTAAAATTGATCACTCTGTGTTTAATACATCTATATAATATATGAGTTTCACATTTTAAACTGAATTACTGAAATAAAGTAACTTTTTAATGTTATTCTAATTTTTTAGATGCACTAGTATTGAATGACATGGGGCCTGTAGCACCTAAAATCATCACAACATACTTCAAGAAGTGCACACTTGATTACTTTCCCCCCCACAAAAAGTGCAGCCAATAGGGAACTTTGTCTCCTTGTTGCCACACTCGAATAAGGGTGGGACAAAATGTTGATACTGCAACACACTGTAATGTTTTTGTTTGCGATACATTATCAATTTGTGGCTAAAATATTAATATCTTTATGGAAACATAGGCAGTAAACTCCCTGGCCCTGTATAAACACTGGCAGGCAACCATTCATTTTCTATGGGAGGGCCCAATAAGAAGGGTAAAACTGTGGTGAAGAATATTGGTTGTTAAATTCTGTGAATCTGCCACCCATAAACCCATAATTCCTGATATTTATAGATTAGGAGTATGTTATCCTTTTCGGGAACACAGATATCGTGTAGTATCGTAGAGAAATGCCAAGTATCTCAGAATCGTGATATCATGGACAATGTGAGATGTCCTGAGATTCCTACCTCTACAACAGAGGGCACTTAAGTGATGCTTTTTTAACCGTGTGGGGAATCAAGGGTGGCGGTTGCCCCCCCCCCCCTCCCCTCTCCCCTTCCTCTGCGTCCACAAGTGTTCTGTGGTTTACTATGATAGTACACTATACTTATGAGAGGGTGGATGGATATATGAAGCCCATTGCAGTGATCTACAGTTTTCTACACACTTAATCGTTCAAGCTATGCCTCTTCTTACAACTACTCTCGCCTCCCTGTGTAACTTAAGATGGCATTAATAAAAAAAAATCCCAATTGCCAGATAATTAGGAAAGATGGCAAAAAAACAAAGAAAAACAAACTTAATCTGATTTTGTAACAAAATAATTAGTCATAGCATCTTCGTCACTACATCTCAAAGACAAAACCCCGTCCAAAGAGAAAAGTTCTTCAAGTTTGTGACTTCTGGGGAAAAAAAGTAGGCTAGGGGGAAAATTGTGGTTTGGCACCAACAAGCTGAAATTCATGTCTGTGGCACCAGATCAGAGAGGCCTGGTCTGCGTTCGGTACGCCGTTCCAGAGACGTGCCATCCCAAGCAGTCAGTTTTGTTTTAATAAATCAAAACCTCCCCGATCAGGCCAAGCACAGTGCCAGAGACTGATGTCATGTAGAAATGTAAACCTGAGCAGGGAAAACATTCAGCTTAGCAAACACACAATTACTAAAAAAGAACTACGAGCAAAAGAGCAGCAGCGTGTTTCCTTAACTAATCATGACCTATTGTTTTTAAACACCAGCTCTACAAAGACATTAATATACTGCGATTAAGAAGAGAAAATGACTTGAAGCAGATTAAGGAGAACATAGGCTTAATATGGTAGTTTTCTACTGCACGGTAACAAGCAAGTCAAGTATGGACTAGTAGGGAACTGAGAGAAATGTTTGATATGTCAGGGCATTTTTGCAGTAACAGTATTCTTGGTGATATATACAGTATCTGTACAAAAGTATGGTCACACATTCATTTAAAATTTTTCTTTTTTTTCTTCATTTAATTATTTTCTACATTTTAGATTAATATTAAAGACATGAATGATCAATTAAGGGAATTATGTAGTGATCAGTAAATAAGTGTTATTCCTCCACATTAATCTGATCTTAACCTGATGAACTGAGATGGTGATTTGAGATGATTTGGGAGGAAAATCAGCAACTATTGTTCAGCACCTCCAGGAACTCCTTCCTTTAAGACTGAGAAAACTATTCCAGGTGACTCTCCCTCATGAAGACACTGAGATTAAAATACCAAGAGTCTGCAGATCTGTCCTTAGAGATAAATCTAATAATATAAAACATATTGTCACTGGGTAATGAAAATATCTCCAAAACAGCAACTTTACAGGAGAGAGAAAAAAACTTTGATGTACAAAGAGCTTATTTTAGGTCATTTTGAAGTATTTCTATTAGTTCGTTCATCAATCATTTTTGGCACAGTGTGAGTAAACTAAAAATCGACAAAAATTGAGTTACTTTTTTTATTACACAATGACAATATTCTGGTTTGTTTAAAAAAAATCAGCATGTGTTCCTGTAGAGCTTTAATATCTTCAATATTAAATTTACAATGTAAAAAAAAATCATAAAAAGAAAGAAAAATTAATTGAGAAAAGGTTTGTCCAAACTTTTGACTGGTATTGTTTATATATTATAGAAAACATTTTGTAATATACCGCTATTTATTATATATTGCTCAGTGCAGCCTCAGCAGTTACTGTTACTGTGTTGAGCTGAATTAAGCAGAATTAAGTATCAAATAGAGACCATGAAGTGTAAAATCACTAATGTCAGTAATAAATGACTCCAATAAAGAGGCTTCACTACAAAACAAAAACAGTTTATTGTCTTTTTTTTTTACACTGAAAAAAACTGATGGTTATTCAAAGCCTAAAAATGCAGGAGTGATTGTATTGCCAGTGTTTACACGTCTGACATACAGCTCTAATTCAGCACTGAACAATAATAACCCTGATAGGTATTACAGGGACATCTACTGGTGGGGTCCTGTACTGAAGTCCAGCACACATGTACAAGTGCATCAAGTTTCATCTACAATGTTCTGCAGAGATTTGACCATACAAGAGGTTTTCCAGCAGGAATTATAATATCTCCATTGTTTCTCATCAGTGACAGCTGGACGAGGCTTTGCAGCATCGGCTGAGTTCATTTCTTTTGGAAGAAGCCCATGATGGACGACTGCTTAGTTGATTTATTTGCGGCGGCAGCAGCAGCAGGAGCCTTTTTCTGACCTTTCTCTTTAGTCTTCTCCTCTTCTCTTTTTCCCAGTGACTGCTTGAGTGAGTTGGACTCTCCAGAGGGCTGACTGGTGGTCTTGGAGTCGTCTTCACTCTCGGAGTATGATTCGCTCTCATAGCCTTTCTCAGTAACTAGATATTTATAGACATGTTTAAAAAAAAAAAAAAAAAAAAAAAGAATGCTGAATTTATTTCTTTTAAAAACAGTGTGATAATGAGCACAATTCTTAAAGAAAATCAAAAAATGTTAACAATCAAAGATCATCTGAGGATATAAATAAGATGTTTAAAGACAATAAATAATCTCTGCTCTACACAGAGATGTAAAGTAAGGAAGTAGAAATACTTCACTACTGTTTTAAAAGTACTGAAGTACTAAAATACTGTATCTGACAGTATTATTTTTACTTCACTACTGTACTTAAGTACTAAAATGCTGTATCTGTATCTACTGGATTATTATTTTTTTTCTCCTAGTTCCACTTTTACTTCACTACATATTTTGGATGAGTTTAACACTTTTACTCTGATATATTGTTTATGTGCTGTATCGTTACTCATTACAATGATAAAAAATATTAGGAATCATTCTAAACCCACATTATCACTAAACACAGATAGATGGTAGATGTTCTGCACTGTCACCAGGTTTGATAAAGCTGCTCATCTCTGAGTGAATCAAGAGATCAAGCTGATCTTATAAAAAGAACTCGCTGCTCCCGTTCTGCCTTTAGCACTGCTACATAACAGTACTGTACTTCTTGTACTAACAGTACTGTACATTTCTGGGTCTCTAGTACTTCATACATGTCTGACCTGAGGCCTGCAGACCACCAGCACTCTCTAGCGGTCCACAAGCCCACCATCAGGGGAAGGCAGTAGTCCTTAGTGGATTGGTAACAGCATTTTTTTACATCATAAAAGTGTAATAATTGGATAAAATAATTTAGTATAAGTATACAATCAAGAGCTTAATCCTGTTATTAAACTATTAACATATTATAATCATAGTCCAACACAGGGCCAACACAGCTGTGTGCACCTAATTTAGACAATTAGCTGTGAGAAATGATGGAGAAATGGAAAATAGTGACACCGTTTCAGGGTTCATGCAGGTTTCAGTGAGTCGAATTTAAGACTTTTTAGACCTTTTAAGACCACTCACACCCAAGCTCCCTAACTGAATGGTATTCTTGCACAGTTTGCAGCTTCATATTGTTTACTGAAGACCACTTGCAACCAACTACAAGCATTGCCGTAATCAAGTAGAGTCTCACTGAACCCTGTGTTTGTTAGAAAAACAAACAAACAAAAAAAAACAATACTATGGTTCAGGACCAAAATATCATTTTTTTAAGTGTCAGTACCTGAGACACAAATGACAAATAAGTGTTAATGGGGCCTTAATATTGTAAACAGGTGGGCCATGAAGTGGAAAAGGTTGAGAACCCTCACTCTACATCATAGATCTACCCAACACAACATAACTAGAGGTGGGCGATATTTTTTACATTACAAAAAAGGTTTTTTAAAGGTTATTTAATGGCTTCTTACATCACTTCTCAAACCCCCACAAAAAATATTCACTCAATATGTTCACACAATGCAGCTCCCATTCAAACTGCTTAAAACAAACAAAAAAAAAAGTTGGTAGTAAATGTTTTTGTAAGTATTAAATACTGTAACATTTCTGAAGCAGCCCATAGTAACTGTCTGAATCTACTGTATGATAACCGTATCATTAATATGTAAATTCCTAGTCATAAAGATAATATTATTTACTTTTCACAAGACCTAAAGCATCTCCAAAAAAGTGGGGGGGTTCTTTTAGTGAACACTGAGTAGCTGGCACCGAGCACTGAAGCACATTAGTCAAGCTTTCTTTTTGCCAAACATTAAAATTACACCAGTGCTTGCAGTCCACGCCTGCCAGAAAAAACATTTCTGCTTGTGGTCTCTCGCAGAGAGTTCCTCCAAATGAATATTTAATACGAAAACATAAAATAACTGCCTTGTCTCAACATCATGTTTACTCTTAGTAACCTCGCCAAAAGAAATACATGCTGCATTTCTATTACTGGACAAGACAATACTGCATGTTTCTCATTACACGTTACATATCACAACACTGATGCAGCTTTTCACCAAAGAAAGGATTAATCTTTTTTTTTTATCCGTGCATTCACTGTCTTTATACAGGCTCCAGTTACTGATGTGTATATTACTGAAGTTATTAGTAGTATTCTCTATGAATTAAGTAACTCCTTCTATGATGTACATCATACAATTATTTAATCCCTTACCCATACAGCCTTCATCGTCAAGAAATGTGCGGGCCTTCAGAACTCGTCTCCTTTTTCTCCTCCTTCCCTCTGAAGCCTGGAAGATCAAACCAACACTGACAGTCAAGCAAAATTCAGAAGAAAGAACATACTGTCTCAAGGCTACTAAACAATAGCTGCAATTTGAGAACAAGCTTTTAAAACTAAAAACAAATGTGATCAATTTAATTTATCACCATGTGACAATAACATCCACGGACAATATAATACAGTCTGGTTACTGGCAGGCCGCTCCTCTCTTCTGGGTAGTTGCTACCCAGTTTTTTACCCATGCTCATATTCCTCAGCATGCTGTAATAATTAGTTGACAGCTAAATAATAATAAAAAAAAATCTATATTTCTGAATTCTCACTTCTTGATGTGAAACAGGCTCTTTCTTCACTTCGTTTCCAGGGCTCGGAGTCTGCACTTCTGGCACAGGTGGAGAGTCTGGAATTACTAAGACAGAATGGATGTTGTCAATTATCTTGTTTGCACAGAAAACAATTGTAAAATATGGTCTTCTCTCCCTGCAGGGGAACCATTTGCTTGTTTGTCTTAAATTTCATGATGCATGCAGACACGATGACTATTATCTGAGCTGATTCATAAAAGCCAGACTTGAAAAACTGCTCAGTTTATTTTTCCTACCCTCATCATCGCTGCTGTCAGACTGCGGCTTCTTTATTCTCCGTCTCTTCTTTTTCTGACTGTCCGCTCGCTCTTCCTCACTGTCCGAATGCTCCAGACGCTTCGTTTTACTGTTTTAGAGAAAGAGAACACCAGCCGTTAAATAAATCAAGGATAATTTTACTTATTCACACAGTAAATAACATCAATTTAAAAATCTAAATTACATTTCTGATAGGAGTGTAAGAAAAAAAATAATAATAATCGTATTGAAATTTTGATTTGCTGAACTGTAAAGATTTTCAAAAACACAGAATAAATTTTTAATTATTAAAGTATACATGTAAAGACTGATGGCGAAAAAGTTCAGCAGAACTTTATTCAAATGAATCTGATCAGAGAAGAGCAGGCTGCGACTTCACACACATAAGAGCCTCACACACACAGAGCAGCCACCTTTAAACTACAGAAGAGAAGCTAAATATGGCTATTTAAATATGAATTTATAGAAATATAGATTACAGGAAGGTAGACTTAAATTTCTAAATCTTAAAATTATGATTGCCTACTTCTGTTGCTTCAATTGAATTCGAAAACTTCACAAACACGCCCACACTGTGAATTCAGAGACTCAGCACGTTTTAATGCCTTAAAGAAACGTGCTAGTAGACACGTACAGTCAAGTATTGTGTTAAACCCTGCCCATATAAGCTGTGGTACACTTTGATCGCACAACAGAAGCCACTGATAGCAAAAAAGCTCCAGCTCATCCCAAATCACCCATCTCAGTTGATCAGGGTTAGGTCAGGGGATTATGGGACAAACATATTTTATTACTTGCTACTGAATTCCATACGTGTCCCTTAATTGTTTTCATGTCTTTAATATTAATCTACAATCTAGACAATAAATTAAATAAAGAAAAACACTGAATGAGAAGGTTTGTCCAAGCAGTTTTTTAATTGGATTCCTCAGTTGCCATTAGTACATTTTGCCTGTGCGTCAAATTATTTGTATTATTTTTTAATATTACAACAAATACTACAAAATATTAATTGAACAACAATTTTAAGTCTTACCTCCGTGAGTCTTTGGAGTCATCCTTCACTGCTTTAGACTCCTTAGGCTGCTCCTCTTTTATATCCTGCTTGGATTTGGATGAGGATTGAGAAGGTTTGCTGCTCACTGCAGCTGATGATGACTGAGCTCCTTCTGTCTCTTCTTTGATGTTTTTGTCTGGCTTGTCAGTCGTCACTTTTTCTGCAAAGTAAACAATTCAAGATGATGTACGACTTAAATATGGGTCAATGATCAAGCATAAAAAACTCCAGCAGCACTGCTGTATCTGATCCACTCACTGTATCAACAGCACAACACACACTAATAACACCTCATACACCACCACCATGCTAATCAGTGCTAATCACTGCAGTGCTGAGATTAATAATAACCCACCACCCAAATAATAATAATAATAATAATAATAATAGCTGCTCTGTGGTGATTTTCTATCCTGTGGGGTTCTGAGTATTGAAGAACAGAGTGAAAGAAGGATAAAAATAAAGTATACAGAATAAAGAAACAGACACAGAACTACAGTCTGTAACTTAGAAAAAAATACAGTGTGCTAAAAAAATGTTTTATAGATGTAGAAACAAGGATGGCCATAATGATATGTTTTAACACCACACACAATTAATAGAAAATAAAAATTCTGCTTTTCACCAATACAGTTTGATCTGTGTGCTGCAGATTCAGTAATTTACCAAACAAAGCAAACATTTGGAAATATCATTATTCTAATTCAATGACACCATGCACCCTTAGAAATACATTAAATGACTTACTGTCAGCTGATTTCCCAAAGAAGTTGTTCATAGCATTGGCTTTGGAAGATACCTTAGATTTAGGTCCTTCAGTCTGAAAAAAAACGATGATCATTTTTACAAAAACAGCAAAGTCTTCAAATTTCACAGCCAAAAAATAATACTTCACTAACTATGTAAAATTATCTTATGTAAGTGCTTTTTAAATGACAACAAATCATTTCAAATGTTAACTAGGGTATTTTTAATGCCCAAATAAAATCACACTTACTGGAGACGCCTCATCTTTCTGTTCCGTTTTCACTTCTTTGTTGCAGGCCTCACTTTTAGGAGCAGCTTTGCTGGAAAACATTCCCATAATGCCTTTAGGCTGTTTTACACTGGGTTTAGGAGCAGCTGCTGTGTGGTCATTCAGACTTGGTTTAGTAGCTTCTTTTTCCACAACCTTTTCCTGGACTTTCTGCAGCTCTGTGTGGGACAGCGGTACAGCGGCTGCACAGCGGATAGTGCTATACCTGCAAACAGTCAAACAAATTACTGAGAATGCCACCTGCTAACATAACATATAAATAAAACATTTCAAACTATTTTTTTCCATGCTATGTACATATCTGCTCACCAGTGACTTACAAAGATTGTCATTTTAACAGGTTTAACTGCAATCTGCACATGTGCCATTTTTTTGGTTTCTGTGCAAAACATGTTATAAGATACTTTACTGACCCTTTTTCACATTTTCAGCTCAGGGAGGAGTCAACTAAAATCAGGGGGTTTAGTGCACCTTTAGACAACAACGAATAACAAAATCTCAAACTTTCCCACAAATCAGTTCAATTTGTTTCACTTTGGGAAAGAAATAGCTTTTTGACAAAATGCTTAATTTGTGGGGAAAAATTACCACCTACTTCATTAGAATAAATTAAGATAAATTATAATATGTTTATTTCAATATTCCAACATTTGTGAGCAGAATAAGATTTAAACAAAATCATTAACAGGAATTAGAGGTGGATCTTTTAAAAAATGATTTTTCATTTAAAATCAGTGATTCATACAAACCTAAGATTAATCTTTAAAATTAGCCTATTTTTCATGTGCGTAAAAGTCATCTATTTGCAGAGTTCCAAAACATGCTTTAGCGTTAGAGAAGCTCAGCTAATATTAGCAAAAAGATTTAGTTTTCTCTCACTAAATGTTATAAGAGTCTACTAAACTACTAGACAAGATGCGTCTTATTTTTAGTAATTCACATTTAGCTAGCAAACAAGTTACTGACTTTTACATTCCACTTCAAATGCACTGGCAGTTACATTCAGAGTAAGAGAAAATTAATCCAAGCATTGATTAAATTCACTCTTTTCTTACACTGAAGTTCTGTAGAAGTAAATAAGCTGAATGCCTGATTACATTACATGGACACTCTTGTTATGATATGGACACATTGAATAACAAAAACAGAAATGCATCTTGCTTGGGTTAATTCTTCAGGTAAACACTTATAATTTTAATAATGGTAGATTGGTTGTCCCTTATACAATTATAACATTAGTTCTCTGAAAGTCTCTTTCAAATCTGAACAAAAACAATACACTATAACATTCCTAAAATACATTGTACTGAATTAAACCAAATCAAATTGGGACCTTGTGAATTGGAATTGATTGATTGATTCTAACAGGCCCTAAAAGGAATGTTGTCATAATCCCCATAATATGCATGGAAACAGATCTTAAATCCCATACTTGTTGCAGTTTTTCAGGTTCTCTTTCACAGCATCATAGTCTGTACTGTAGAGTGGGCCGCTATCCTTCAGCTCAGCCTTCTGGACACTGTACACATGAACACTAATGGTTTTATCCAGCTTGGACTTCGTATCTAGAACAGATAAGAACATAAGAGAGGAACGGTGTAAAGATCTACTCAAATTTAAATTGAATTGTGTAGGTTGAACATTATACATGTTAATTTTTTTCTCTGAAACATCAGAAAAGATAATCATACCATCAAGCTGATCTTCACGCACCACGGACACCTTATGACACTAAAAGGAATAACAGAAAATATTTCAGGTAATAAAAGAGAAAACATTTAGGTATTCAGAAAAGGTATTTAGGTATTCAGGTGTTCTAGATCACATTATATTGTGGAAGACAAGCCAATGTTGGTCGGTCTCATGTAATTCTAATAACCTCTTATTTTTAAATGCATAAAGGAGGTTAAAATAGGTTTTTAACCTGGGGGTCCTGATACACAATAGAGCGATGCTAATAATCAAGGGAGTTTTCTAGGGATGAACGATGATATTGGAAATATATCAGCATCAGCCGATAATTGCTTTTTTTAAGAATCTTTGGTACCGGCCAATGTGTAGAATTGGTAGATATTTCACAACGAAACTGGCCGACATTTTTATTGTATGTAGAAAAAGGACCAAGTAACACTGGCCTAGCAACTTTAAAATCTAAATAAACTGATTTAAGTTAATTTTGATTTATTTTTATTTGTTTCAATAAATATATGGTTTTATTTAACATGTTCATTTAGAGGGTATAAAGCTGTGAACGGTCTATGTAATATATATAATAAATAAATGTGAGGGGGGAGAAAAAAAAAAATAACATATTTAAGCAGGAGACACCTCAGGTTCAATTCCAGGTCTGGGTGTCTGGATGCTATGCTACACCAATTAAAGACCTTGGGCGAGACTCCTAACACTACACTGGACCACCTCTGTAATAGGACTAATTTTGTAAGTCGCTCTGAATAAGAGAATCAGTTAAATGCAGTAAATGTAAATAATGTGCAGTAACTTTTTGTTCCTGTGAATCAGGATTTTCTGCACTAAAGCATCTTTGAAACACAAATACAGATACTGCAAAACAGTAAAAAAATGATTTGCTAAATCACGTGGAACATCTTTGTTTACAGTAATAAACTCTGCATAAAAGAATCCTGGTCTCCATACTCACCACACTCCCATTCTCACTGCACTTTCCGGATACAAGGTAGGTGGCATGCAGTGTGGTTCCAGACCTCTCCTTGCGTCTCTGGTCTAAGTAGTGATAAAGCATCCTGCAATACATGAAAAAAAAGCTATGTCTGTCGGCCCACCTCAAACAGCCTTTACTAAAAATAAATAATAGTATAGCCATATACTTACTGTTTAGCCGTGTTGACATGGACTCCCAGAGTAAGACTGAGCCATTTATATGTGACCTGTGAATATAAAAGAGGAAAATCCATCAAATATAGCAAAACTATTTTTCACAACACATTTTTTTTTTTTACTTTATTGTTTAAAACTGACCAAGATTTGAAATTAGCTATTTTTAATGAAGCTTGTCCAAAGAGGAGCATTTCAAGTCACTTTCAAAACAAACGTAGCACAATGCCAGAGAAATGTAGGAGATTCCAGCTGACTTAACCGGAATCTCTAGCATTTCTTTATGTTTGAAAGCCCGAAACTGCAGAGATTAAGCTAGAGATTTGTTGCTTTTTGCAAGTACCAGGATGAAAAAGTGTTTCTAAGATTCAAATCTGAATTTGATTAACTGCATTTACATAATGAGCGGCATGCTTTCTTATTTTAATTTCCCATGTTCCATGTTCTGTGTATTATAGCTTGATTTTATATCCAGTTTAAAACGTATGATTTTATGGTGTGGGATTAAAATAAGCACTCTATCAGCCCAAGGTTATGTTAAAGATGTGCTTTATTCCAGCAGGTCAATGCTCGTCCACACACTGCTGCTTACAGAGGTTTTTTCCTACATAGTAAATGAATAGTGAAGTGATCCAGACTATAAAGCAACACATAATTAATTGTGTAGTAACTTAACTAAAACGTGTTAAACTAATCAGGATACTCCCTCTTGTTTATTACTGCTTAAATGTAACGTTACTCTCTTCAAAAATATATGGAAGCTTGGTTATGCTTAATGTATTATTATTTCTGTATTGTTATGGTTATGTCAGGTGCACTTAATGTTCTTAAAAGGACAATAACATTGTTTGTCGCATTAAAACAGCTTTAGAAGCTTATCTAGCCAAGTAGCCAGTAGGGGTGGGCAATATTATATCGTATACAATATATCGTGACAGAAATATCATGATATTAAAAATCCATGTCATGATAATAGGGCTGTTCTGTCTTAAAAGTAGTCTATTATTTACTGTGAAGCTTTAGGTGTATTTATTGTATAATTGTTTTAGTTTGCAGTTTATATGCATGCACTAAATATTCTGCAATATTATTTGATGCATTATATTATTTTATGCTATATTATTTATTTTGCCACATTATGATTATTCTGTTATACTCTTATTCTATATTCCTGAAATTAATAAATTATTTTAGTTTTCCTATATAGCCCAAGTATATCGTTATCGCAAAAATACCCTGAAATATCGTGATATTATTTTAGAGCCATATCGCCCACCCCTAGTAGCCAGCTTGTATAATGGCATTTGGTAAACTTAGATAATCTGGAAACCTTCATGTACTTAGCTTAGCTTGCAAAGACTGGACTTTTCAGCAGGAAAATATGCTAAGCTAACATAGCTAGCTAACTAACTAACTATAGGTAACCTAGGTTACTAACATAGCTTAGCTAAAGCTAGCTAGTCAATCACATTGAATAGTGGGTCCAGTGATAACACCAGCTAATGCAAGCTAAATTAGCTAGGTTAACCGTATTTTTGCAGGAAAATAAAAAAAGCAGTTTTCCGTAGTGTTAAACTAATAAAACACCCACACAACCCACCACCTCCAGCTCTAAACCAATACTGAACACTGATCATGCAGCGTTCCCCAACCCACACCCCAGAGCTCACAGCTATTAAACAGACACAATCAACCAAGCAGCGCCCACTGCCCTCAAACACAGCGCTCTCCTGAACATCAGACACTTACTATCTTATTCTGATCGTTCACATATTCGTCTATGTTGTCTAAATACAGATCGTCCATCGCAGCGATAATCTGAAGCAGCTCCACTCTGCAGCTCCGAAACGCGGGAAACTTTATTTACTTCCTGTCATGTGCGCGCGGACGGGAAGGGGTGCGTTCACTGCCACCCGCGCTTCAGCGAGTTGTTATAAAAACAGACCGTCTCTGATTAACATTTAGGGCCTCAATAATTATAGAGAATTGGTATTAAGTACACTGCTAAACATAAACGTTTTTCTTGCAAAATAATGACTTACTACTATTACTCAAAATAATGAGATCTCAGAATAATTATTTACTATTTTAAATATAATGACTTACAATCTCAAAATATTAAGATTGTATCTCCAAAAAATAATGACTTAAAAATAGTGTCTCAAAATAATGACTTACTATTTCAAAATAATGAGATAGTAGCTCAAAATAATGAGATACAATCTCCAAATAATAATTTACTATTTTAAAAATAATGAATCTCAAAATAATAAGATAGTTTCTCCAAAAAATGACACAGTATCTCAAAATAATGACTATTTTAAAATAATTATATTATCTCAATATACTAAGATAGTATCTCAGAAAAATGAGATATCTCAAAAGAATGACTCAATATTTTAAAATTTAAAAATGAGATATTATCTCAAAATAATGATTTACTATCTCAAAATAATGAGATAGCAGGTTAAGTAAAAGTAAGAAAAAAATGTGCTGGATTTTTTTTTTTTAGGTGGCGGGAATGGGCTTCCATACCAAACACTTACATGTAATTTGAATAAAATATAGTAAAATCTATGAAGTTCATTTGTGCCACTTTTTACACAAAATGAAGCATTTTATTCATTTTTGCTATTTGCTATTGTCTGATCATCACTCTCAGGCATTTTAAGTGGGGATAAAATTAATTCTGAACATAGCAAAAATTTTAAAACCTTCTTATTACATATTTTTAGTGATAAACTTTCCTTCCCTATCCATTATATGTACAACTGACCAACATCCCTTTTCATACAGTGCTGAAAACATAATTTTGAAATCATTCTCCAGTTATAAACCTTTTAAACCTGCCCTCACTGTAACTCAAACTAAAATATATTTAAAGTTTTCTTTGCTTATTTAGTAAAATACATTGTAATACTTTATATAATTAAATGAATATCCTACACATGTGGATAGTAACTATTTTAAGTTTTAGCTCCTTTGACCCCCATTCATTTTGGACTTCTTGTGGCTCACAGTAATATTCTAATATAACAATGGAGAAAATAAAAAAAACAGTCAAGCAGAGAAATAAACATTTATGCCTTAAATATTTTATTTTATAAATCTGTATAATTAAAATTCATTTTTTTTATTTTGACATTTAAATCTGAATTTGATGAACTGAATTTAACCATTGGTGAAGCATTTTGTTCTTATTAAAAATTACATTAGATAGCTTTGAAATAAAACTGAATTAAACTTAGTCTTACATATACAATACTAATGATAATTGGCAATCAATTATATTTGCTTGTATAAACAGTCCTTTGCAATAATGATATATTACTTTAACAACACATTTCTTTATCCTGTATTGTGCAATACCAGCTTTTTGCCCTCAACTGAAAATATAAATATTTATTAGTAATTGATAAAATAATTGTCCTGTAAATTAAATTAAGCCAAAAAAAATAAAGTAGGCTTCACATTGGATCACTTTAATATATGTAGGGAGCAACTTGATTATTAAGAATATTTAACAGTAGATTACAACCTAAAACTACTACAATATAATATATATATAAAACAGTATGAGACTTTGTGAACATCATGAACAAGAAATCTCTGTCTCCTTAATTAACTTAATGAAAGTATTTATTAAACAGTATGAACAAAACAATTAAACAAATATCAGAAATGCTGTAAACCTGCATCATGTTTAATAATGCACAATATCACAACAAGCATTTGCAAATAATCACAAAAGCATCTATCTGAATAAGCTGGGGGTCGACAGTGGCCTGTAGATACAATCCCACACTGGACATCTCAGGCCTGATTAAATAGCAGTACTTCAAAACATGCAGGTTATTGGATTCACATGATGGGCGTCACTTCAGCAGATACACGCTGCTAGGATTTAGTTGATAGCATTCAGAGGAAGTGTGATACGCAGCATCTGGTGAAAAAAACAAAACATGTATTTACATATCTGTGCATTGTCTTATTCATTGCATAGTGCTCAGAAATATTGGTATTGCTTTTGACATTCAGTTCTGTATCCTGTTGTTATGTTGAAAAACCATATATTCCTACCATAAAGATGCGAATCAGATTAATAAATGGTTGCCTATGTAAAAGCTAAGCTATGAGTTGTGCCTTGTAAAGCTATATTTGTAGATGCTCAATTGAAATGTTGTATTGATCTTCTTCTCTCTACATGGATATTTAAGAAATTATGTTTGTGCTGAATTTTATAAAGCATTAGTCAAAGGTTTGGACACAACTCGTCTTATTCAATGTGTTTTCTTTCTTATTATGTTTTTTTTACATTGTAAATGTAATATTGAAAATATTAAAGCTCTACAGGAACACATGCTGAATTATTCTGTAAACAAAAAATGTAGCACATTTATCTTTAAGGACTGATCTGCACACTCTTGGTATTTTAATCTCAGTATCTTCATGAGGGAGAGTCACCTGGAATAGTTTTCTCAGCGTCTTGAAGGAAGGAGTTCCTGGAGGTGTTGTTTTATTTACTGTTTACTACGTAATTCCATTTGTGTCTCTTAATTGTTTTAATGTCTTTAATATTAATCTACAATGTAGAAAATAAATACATAAAAACACTGAATAAGAGGGTGATATGAATTAGAATATTAAAGTTTGATGTTGAACAAGGTCTATCTGAACTTGTATTAAATCTGTATTTAAGACTTTAAATTGAATCCAGGTGCAAATTAATCTAATGTAGAAAATTCAAATAATGCTGCACAACCCGTTTCAAACTTTTGGAGTTTTTAGTTTTAATTCCTCTGCATTGTGCTGCATGTGTTTGTCTCGTTTAAATGTTACATGTTAGAATTCTGTGAAAGTGACTTAAATAAAACTGAATTGAAATCTTTAGATAGATCTAGTCCAAAAACAACAACTTTTTTTTTACTTTTTTTAATAATTTAGATTTACAAACTTTTAATCCTATTGGTACAAAATTATTCCATAGGTATCCTAATGCATGGCATCCCCTTGTTCTGTATTTGAATAAACATTGATGAATATACAGATGTGTTTATATTTATTCTAATAAGAGACACACACTTTATTTTATTGTTTGTGTGCACACAGCATATGTTATGTTGATACCCTGGATTTGTAAAACTCAATAAAATAAAGTTACAAAAAAAACAAAAAATAGTAGTATTGTAAGTACTTATCATAACTAGGGTATATTTTATAACAGAGTGTTTTAACTCACAAAGAGCCCTTTCCACAGCCTAGTGGTCCGAAGTAGAGCTCTGAAGGCAGACATGTTCCTTGTCGGCAGACTCCGTTCAGGCTGGCACAGCTCCACGGGAAGGACGCCGCCTCATTCTCTTTACCTTCAAAAATAAAATGCAGTACTGTTTTGGTTCTGTACAGCTAAGACACAGCTTGAATTCATAATAATCATAATAGTAATTGTATTTATTTTTACATACAAAAAAAGATACTGTTTAACCATGCTAGAATAATTTGAATAAGCTGAAGATTAACCATATTCATCTTATCAATGACTTTATTACTGCAGTTCTTCACTTGTCAGACCTCTAATTCTTCTCTTCACTGCTAAAACTCAGTTCAATCATGTTAATCTGAGCTAAAGGATAAAGCTGTTTCCATGTGGGTCAGCCAGACGTCTTCCTGTAGCAGTTTTCTCCAGTTTACAAGAGTGTTTAGAAGGTGTAGGAAACAGTACTCACCGCTCTCTGGCTTCATCTGTAATTTCTCTAAAAAAAGACTTTTACTTTTAATAGTTACAAAGTTCTCTGTGTTTCTGTGTCTTTTTTGTGCTGTGTGCAAGTGTGTAAATGCTGCAGTAGAGACTAAGACTTATTAAATTTTGTTTCTATTGCTACCAGCCAACTGTAAGCTGTTAAACAATTACTTGTTTCCTAAAAAGCCACTTTCCTCTATTCTTGTTTTTTTTTTTTACAGTACACAAATTTTCCTGTTTTAAGTTATTTTTCCTCAAACACCCAGGCGTTTTACTGCTAACTTTTTAATGCTATTTAAGTTTACTACAATATTCAGGATATTCACTGGATCTGAAGAACTTTTGACCTGTAGTGTACTGGTATATGGACATGTCTATATGAGATAACATTGCATTGCATTGGTCAGTGTGTATTACTTGAAGCACTGACGAAATCCACAGTATACTTGTAAAGAAATGCGTTTATCATTATACAATAAAAGACACAATAAAATATTACCGTATTGCGCAGCTTCACCTACAAAACATAGTAAAAACATGATATACTCACAGTACAGAGCCAGGACAACCAGCAGGACCAGAACCAGTGCGCACTGAGGCTTCATGCTTGCTGTTGGTGTAGAAATCCTCTGAGGACCGTGACCATAACTGCAGTCAGACAGTTTTATTCTCAACGTATTTCAGCGGGAGGAGAGACTCTAGTGAGGTCACTCCATTTTGGACTATAAGTTGAAAATTGGATTATGTTGCTGCATGAATAGCAATACTGTTCCTAATCACATTTGGTGAGTGGTTATTCATGGCAGGGCAGGTCACGCAATGTGTGCTGCAGCCAATTACCACAGTGGAGAGAAAATAATGTTTTCACCTGATCTCGCACACATGCTTGTCCTGATGGGGACAATTTCCCTCTAAACATTTTCTGAATCCCAAAATGCAAAGGCCTTTCAGGGGAATGTGATATTAAGACCACTGCAGGGCCAAATGAATACTAAGTACCGATCTGTGCTGAAGCGAATAAAGTTTCTAGTTAGTCTGGTTACCGTTTTCTGTTTTTATTTGTGCTGTTGCTTAACCAGGTCCAGGAAATGCATGGAACAGAGCATACCAGCTAACTAGCTAAATGCTAAATTGAGAACTGTGTGTTTTTATACAGCTACCAGCCTCATCCTACATTACTACCAGAAGTCAAAGTCAAAGTGGTTTTTATTGTCATTTCAGCTACATACAGAGTACACAGTGAAACGAAACAACGTGCAACAGTACGGAACAATAGTGCAACAGTACAAAAGTGCAGACAGACAATACAAAACAATACAGACAAAGAATAATAAATAACAAGACAGTGTGCAAATTTTGCAGTGTGCACAAAAGACCAGGTGAGGTAGTAATTACTCTATTACACAGTGTGCAATAGAGTCCAGTGAGGTAGTAGGGTTTTTAGTGCTTTCCATTTTCTGGGGTAAGTGGGGTATACAATGCAGAATACAGCATTGTTAATGCTATGTTAGTACAGGACAATTTATACTTGCTATACCTATTATATTACTAGCAACCTATAATATATACTACCTATAATACTTCTATGTGTACCCTTCACGTAGCCACAGACCCTACGCCACACTCTATACCATAGCCCAACATGCACCTCCCAAGAAATGTGGACAAGGACACACAAACACAGAAGTATAAACACAATAGATCTTAATGTCGTTGTCCACTCTCATCCAACGTTACTAACAACACATTAGAAATTTTATTCAAAGTGCAAAAAAAAGCTGCTTTCCAAATGTTTGTGGTCAGCCATCCAAATTAGGGATGTGGCATATCATATTGTACACAATAATATTGTCAATTGTTTTTAGATAATAGCCAATAGGCAAACATTTTCCATATTTAGTACTGCAATGCTTTATTTGTTGTATAAATAAAATGTATAAAATATGTAGCATTTATTGTATAAATTGTATTTGTTAGTTTTGTTGCTTTTGTTAGTTTTGTTGTTTAGTTTTTTTCTACAGATTGCTTAAAACTGTTATTCACAACAGTTTTAAAATTATTAAAAATGTTTTTTCCTTATCTTTATCACTAAAATACCCTGACCAGCACTGAAAAACACCTAGTGACTAGAATGAAATCCCTGATCTTCTGGGCTATTGCAGAGCTCCCACTGATATGCTAGTATGATGGCCACTATATGATAAACAAACCAAACACAGTACACACAGGCAAGACTCTAAAACAGGTTAAAATTCCTGAAATAAGCATAAGTCTGCTTCCCATACAGAATGTAGGAGTTAAAGGTAGGTAGGTAATTAGCCGAGCTTTACTGAAACTGGAAGAGCACTTGGTACCAATCTGGCTTTGACCATTGCCATAGTGTATGGAGGAGCTCATCCATTTTTGGCTTTATAGGCCAGCTTGCCCCTGAAGTGCCAATTTGTTTACAAGGTTATGGTGGCAAACCACAAGCACAGAAGCCCAGACATCACTGCCCACACCCACTTCCATCAGCTCCTTGTGAGGGAAGCCCGGATGCCTCTGTGCAATCCAATGGGAATACTGAACATACAGTATGTGAATAGTGACATACTGTATGTCTGTGAAATGTGCACAGCTCTCACACAGAAAGTACAAGGACCATACAGCAACAAGAGATGAATTGAGGAACATGGTCTAAAGCCTTGTTCTAGTACATAAAACATATGTAGACTGAGACGGGAAACTCCCATGCTCTCTGCACAATCTAATAGAGAGAGAGGTCCCCCACTGTGACCCCATAATTTGTTTGAACTCATATAAATAAAATATGTTTTACATAAAAATGGATATTTCCAAACATTACTCAACTATTTTCGAGTTAGGCAAGCATTCGTAGAGATCTTTGAGTTGAATCAACTTATACAGTAATAACTGAGTTTATTCTGACCACTTCTTTTCTATTGTTGGCTGTTTGCTGTATGCTACACATTGCCTCAAATTAATTAAGCAAATTCAACCAATTATTTTGACCACACCTATGCACAGCAGCAATGATCCCCAAAAGTCCCCAACCTCACCCAGAACATGCTGAAAGCTCTTTTGGAGAGGAGAATTGAAACATCTGTGGACAGAGTCTTCTGCCAGCCATTCCCATTAGACCTTCACTGCTCAACTGTCTGGAATATTTTGCATGCCACATGATCCCACTCACCACCGGGAGGTGATTAATTGACAGCACTGCACCTCTTATATATGGATATCTAAAATATACTGCCTCAGGAGAGACAACAAGGCCTGTCTTTGGACTCAAGGTGTTGGAATATGGTATTTATTATAGTTTATTATTATAAATCGTGACTTGTACAGAAGTCCAGTCACTTGTTTCCAGATCCCATATGAGCTTCGAAGTCGTCCAGCAGAACAATCTCAGAGTCTGTGTATAGGACTCTCACCAGAATTCCATCCACATTCTCCAGGAAGGCCAGATATACTGACCTGCTGTTCAGGACATGTGCACCACACACACAGCACTCACACTGTTCCTCTGTGCAACATAAAGTCTACAGCATTGAGGCAACTCTTGAATCTACAGAAACAAACTTTAGCTGTGCAGAGCTAAACATATAAACCCACAAAAACCATGTACATATATTATTCAGAGGAAACACACACACAGTACTATGACATACAATGCTGTGATCTAGCCGATTAACATAAGAGCAGGATTCATGTGAGACTATATTTAATTTATTAGTAATTATTATGACTGACAGCATTCTGTCAATTTATGTTACCTTGTCAAAAATGTCCAACCATAGTGGATATTTATAGCAGTGGCGATTGCTCTGGCGACTGCAAGGGAAGCTTCCCCTAAAATGTAAAAAATAAGTGATTAAATATTTAATATTGTGTGTACATGTCACACAATAAAAGGTGGGGAAAAGTAACAGGTATTTTCAGCTGACCTGGTATGATAAAGTGAGCTGGCTGACTGGAAGTGCTGTAACAAATAAAATGTACTGATGGCCATTCCTCTTGATGAAACTATCTCAGGACATAAATGAACAGGGGCAAGTAGTAAGTATTGTGTTATCATTAAAAATAATTTAAATAATTAAAATTAATAAAGGGATTATTCAAGGAAATTAAAACTGTCCAAAAAGGAACTAAATTTACCTGCATTTTTCCTTTACCAACTTTAAAGATTTTGCAAAATGTTTTTTTTTACTGATCATTTTATGTTTATTCATGTCATAGCGTCTTTTTTATGTAATTGTTCAATGTAAAGAATGGGTACCTTTTTGTTGTGTAGTGAAAACTTGAAAATAATGTATTTTGTTTACATAAAAAAAGTATTCAGTATTTTGATGATATCAGAGGTTACCGGTACTTCCAGCAGAATCTAGGTGGGTTTTACACGTTTTGAACTTCATATTACTTTGAGATGTAGTTTACACATCATGGCACTGTTCAAACAGTGAATCCAACCCCTACTCAAGGCAGTTTTCCAGTGGAGTCCAGCAGAGGGTGTGCTGGGATTATAACATGTAGGCATGTGTGTAATTTTCTTTATGTGCCAATATGATCTTCTTTCACAGAGCATTAAAACTAACAAAGACCCAAAGTTGTTCTATATTAATTAAGCCATTTAAGAGAGTCAATCTAAATAAATTTTTCGAAAAAACTTTCTTTTAAAGTATCCTCAAGCGCAGTCGCAAAGACCATCAAAAACAGCTCTCATCAGGTTTGCCCGAGAAAAGGACGAGGAAGAGTTTCCTCTGTTGCACAGAATAAGTTTATTAAGGTTAACAGCTTCAGAATCTGCAAGTTAACAGCTCCACCCTCGAAAAGAGCACCTAAATGCTTCACAAAGTATTTTGGTTACACAAAGTATTTTAAGTTACTTCATGATTCCTTATGTGTTCCTTCATAGTCTGGATCACATCAGTATTCATTTACAATGTAGGAATAAAATACAAAAATTAAAACTGAATGAGAGGGTTTATATAATGTACAGTGTATCAGTACATGCTACTGTATCTATAATATAATAAATAAAATCTAAAGATATTGCACTGTCAGTTTGGACATGTACCTCCTTGAATGAGATGGCATTTAAACAAAACTACTGTGTTTAGACCAGCTAAGAGGTTTCAGCAACGTTAATTTGTATTTTTTTTTACTAAATGCAACGTGTGTGTTCTGATTGGACTTAATTTGATGCCATATATTATGGGATTGACAAAAGGGGGAATAACCAAAATCAAAGCTGATTGAAAGTGTTGTAGTGTCTGAGAAAGATTCACATTAAACTGTGTGTGTGAAGCATCCAGCAGTGATAAGATCATAAAATTAGAAAAGGCAACTAAATGTGGTACACATGTGCTCATGAACTTTTTCTGGTTTAGTTTAGACCGCCTGCAAGCAAGGATCAGTTTTACATACGAAAAGAACACGAATCCCATCAGAATATTCAGCAAGAAAAAAAACATCCCTTTGATAATCGCTTCAGGAAGTTGAGTTTGGCATGCAAGCCTCTCCAGGACAAAGCTTCCGCAGTACAGTTTATCTATATATCGGCCACAAATGGGGTTACTGGCTGCCATTACAATGATCACCAAACCGATACAGCAAGGAAACATCCAGATAAACATCAGTAATTTCAGTACAGTGGATCGGCACATAAGAGTATGGTAGTATAGGGGTCTGCATATGGCCAAATACCTGTCAAGTGCCATAACACTCAGATTTGTAATTTCTCCCATTCCATAAGTTAAAATGACATAACTTTGCACAATGCATGATCGCAGTGAGACTGAACTCGTGTCCACGATTAAATCACTTAAAAGCTTTGGATAAAAGCCTGCAGTTCCACACAAACCATTAACACACAGATTACCCAGAAATATGTACATTGGCTCATGCAGAGTTTTCTCTATAACAATAATCAGAATCAAAGTGCAATTGAGGAAGACTGCAATAAAAAAGCTGGTAAAAGTAAAAGCAAATATGATGAGTCTGCTGGTCCCGTCAGTCTCATTCAGTGCAGTAAATGTGAGAATGATTGCAGAGATGTTTTCCATTCTAACCTAAAGTGAGAGAAAAAGACTAAAAAAACAAACTCGTGTTAACACTCATTTACAAATGTCACAATAAAGATTGCTATAATATAGTTTAAAGTCATTGGAATTAATAATAAAGCACAGATTGAACCCTACTGTAAATGCCTGGCAGGGCGAAGAGAGTGAAGACTCTCAGTGATTAGCACTCTGTTAGAGGCTTTAGAGCTCACATAGTCTGAGTTCTCATTGGTAACGAATAAATAGTCTACAAGAAGCATGACTATCCCACTGGGGGAACCACCTAACCTTATGTAATAGTTTGTAACACAAACATCTTTTTTTTTTTCGTGACAGTGGGCCATTGATATAGTATAATACACTTTTTAGCTATAAGGTGTTTCAGTAATGGGATGAAAAGGAGAATTTTGCTTGAACAGCAGTGCAAAATGATTACAGTGCCAAAGAGCTCCGAATAACTTACATCCACAACCTTTCACAGGTAAAAGTTAACTTGGCCAGCCCACTGCATTGGAAAAACAGTAGTGCTAGAACCATTGAGGCAAAGTAAGAGCTCATTTTTACTAATTTAATGTGATTTAGAACACATTTGAATCATGTTTTTTATCGTTTAGGGATGGTTAATGAAATAAAAAGGTCAATATAAAATATAAAAAGATTACACACCGGCTCTCAATGCAATTAAAAAAAATAAATTAATTAAATATTTTAGTTAATTAGATTTTGACATTTAGATTTTATAATAAAATATTAAATTCTCCTTTTCTGTGCATTACAGACAGAAAACTCACATTTTCAGGTCTGAAAGGGTTAAGTAATAGTGAGTTTTGTGATTCAGGCAAGATAAAAAGATGAACTCATATTTAGACGATAGTTTAGATTGGGCCCAAAAAATCCAGCCCGACCCTCCCTGAGCTTGTGCATGTTTTCTGAGCCTGACCCAGCCTGCCCCACAAACATTATTATAATAATTCAGAGCCAGATTTAAACGCCACATTGTTTTAGTAAGTAGAGCGTTAAAACTGATATATTAACTACAACTCTAAGCTGTTTTAATCAAGTGAAATCTGTTTAGAATGATGTTAAAGAACAGTGCAGCACAAAAAAGCATAGGTCTATTATATAAGAAAAACGGTTTGGTAAGAATGGAACTCCATTATGTAATGCAGACGAGTGGAGGAGCTGGCATGTGCACATTCTAACTTGTGTGATTTTCTTTTACCATCACACTGTGATTTGTTACTTTGTTATATTGTAGTTATTACAGCATAGCTTTATATAAAAAAATGGCATTGATAAACATAGACCGATAAACATTATAAATAGTCAGACAAACATAAAAAATAGCATTAGCAAACATTGAGCCTGACACGACAGGACACCAGGTAAGTAGTGGAAAAATCTCGGGCTCGGGCAGAGAAACCTAATTTATACCTCTACTATTCTGAACACAATAATTGAAATCATGTAGTTTAAATTGTTTATAATAATTCATTTATTTTTTGGGGGGCTATTTGTAGGATTCGGAATAACTTCTCAATCAGTATTACACCTTTTATCTTCTGTCACTGATGATACGGTCATATTTTTGTTAATGATATTATTATTAATGAATATGAGTGATTTATAAATTATCATTAACCATTACATTGTGAAAACACTTCACATTAAGGGTACATTATTAACAGTTCCTACAACTGAATTTCTCAACCAATTATTAATTTACATTAGTTAAGACATTAAAAAAAATATTTTAACTATTTTCTCAATTCATTATTAATTACAACATTCTTAAGCATTAAAAAAAATATATAAATTTTATATAATTTAATAAAGCCTATAGTGTCAGTTATTCATTAGTTGAGGCATAACTTAACATTTAACAATATTTAGTACTGTCGTAAGTACTGTTATTTGTGACTGTAAAGTGTTACCAGCATTGTCATTATTTTTCTGCACTATTAGTTGATTTATATTTATTTCCTTGGAAAATATAGATAATCTTGGTCCTAATTGGGCTCATTATAATTCCATATATGAGAGGATTTGCCAATGGAGGTATAACCAAATACGTGACTGACATGAAGTTTTGAAGCGCCTGAGACAGGTAAGATGTCCCGAAACGTGTGTTAAAAGCATCAACAAGTGTGCAGACTATATAATTACAGAAGCCTATTAGATGAGGTAGACATGTGCTCTTAAATTTTTGGGTCTGTTTAGATTGTTTGCACACTATTATTATTTTAACATACGAAAAAAATAAAAAGCCCACAAAAGCACAGAATACACAGGTGAACAGTCCGTTGAGCACAAACTGAGCAGTGTCAGTGTAGCACGCGAGTTTCTCCAGAGACATGTGGTCACAGACCAGTTTGTTAATCTGCGTTTCACAGCGAGGAAACCGGAGTGTCATTAAAATAGTTATTAAAGCTGCACAGCAGGGGAACATCCAGATGAAAACCACACATTTCCAAACCATTACAGTGGTCATAATACTGTGATAGTATAGTGGCCTACATATGGCCAGATATCTATCAAATGCCATTACTGTCAGATTAGTAAACTCACTCATGGTATAAGTGAAAATGACAAAATTCTGAATGATACACTCCTGTAAAGAAATCAAACTGGTCTCTACAAGCAGATCAAACAAAAACTTTGGGTAAAATCCTGTGGCTCCATATAATCCATGAATACTTAAATTACACAGGAAAATGTACATGGGCTGGTGGAGGGATTTCTCTAGGACGATGATCAGAACTAAAGTTGAATTGAGAAAAAGAGTCAGGAAAAATGCCGGCAGTACAAAAACAAATATGATGAATCTGCTGGTCCAGCTTGTGCCATTAAGAGCAGTGAGAGTAAACACAGTTGCTGAGGAGATGTTGTCCATTTCACCTTTAGAAAACATTAAAAAGTTATTAATACAAAAATTATATAGACATGTATTATCCTCATTCTGACAAATACTACAAGATGCATTTTAAGATACAGGTATTTTAAGGTACGAGGTATAATGTTATTGTTAACATGTTTGATGCACACATACTGGTAATGAAAAAACAATAAAAAAAATAATAGGAATTCTACAGATTAGCAGTACTGTACATTGTACATACATACAAGCTTACACAGATAACCTGATTAATGATGGAATGTCTTGTTCTGTCAGTCAGTGATTACCCTGTTATGTTATTATGCAGACCTTTATATACACTCAGAACAAAAAAATAGATGCAATGCTCTCTACTAGGGTGACCCCCACAGGAGTACCCTTTTTTCATTTGTTTGATGTCATTTGTTTTGCATTGCATGGACTTCTTCTTGTGTTTTTCACAATTTTGAACACATTTGTGAGATTGTGTGAGAATGTTGCATTATTAGCAATTGGTCTTTGTCCCTTCTACTTTTGTTATAATTAAATATGCAAGCATGCATTGGCATAAAGTGGCATAAAAAAAATATTTACCCCTTTACAGATTTAGTTTGTTTTTGCATTTTTGTTATACTTACATTTTTTTAAGATTATCAAACTAATTTTAATATTAGACAAATATAACCTGAGTAAATATAAAAAGCACTCTTTAAATGATGATAAAACTATCCAAACCAATCTAGCCCTTTGTGAAAAAGTGTTTGCACCCCTATTAATAAACTGTGATTAAACTGTGAATTTTAGAACCTGTCTGAAAACATGAAGCAGATCTCAAAAAGCAACACATTATGCAGTGATCTGAGGAAATTTAAAAACAAGTCATTAACATCTGTCAGTCTGGAAAAGATTACAAAGTCATTTCTAAGAGTTTGGGACTCCAGTGGACCACAGTGAAAGCTATTATTCACAAATGGAGAAAACAAGAAACATTGGTGGACCTTCCCATTAGTGACCAGCTGACCGGAATTATTCCAAAAGGGCATGGACAACTCATCCAGGAGATTTGGCTTAAAATTAACACATAATTTCAGAAAAAAGCATCATACCGAATGTTAAACATGGTGGTGGTAGTGTGATGGTCTGGGGCTGCTTTGCTGCTTCTGGGCCTCGATAACTTGCTGTAATATATGAAACCAGGAAATGTGCTGTTTATAAAAGAGAATGTCCGGCCATCTGTTCATGACCTCTAGCTCAGGTGTACTTGG
Source organism: Astyanax mexicanus (assembly GCF_023375975.1). Classification (NCBI taxonomy): domain Eukaryota; kingdom Metazoa; phylum Chordata; class Actinopteri; order Characiformes; family Acestrorhamphidae; genus Astyanax; species Astyanax mexicanus. The sequence continues at coordinate 5,721,748 of NC_064424.1, read as the reverse complement.
GTTCTGCAGCAGGAAAATGATCCAAAGCACACAAACAAGTCCACCTCTAAATAGTTTAAAAACAAAATGAAGGTTTTAGAGTGGTCTAGTCAAAGTCTGATTGGGATGTTGTGGATAATCCTAAGCAGGTTGTTCATGCTTGAAAACCCTCCAATGTGTCTGAATAAAAACAAAATCTGTAAAGAAGAGTGGAGCCGGCTAATTTGCAGATAAAGATTGCAGATAGAGAATGCCATGGGTGTTGTTAGACCTGTTTTGAGGCGGTGTATAGTCCACATACATGATTTATTTTTTAATTAAATGCATCTGTAGTATATGGGTGATTCTTAGAATTTGTGCACTTTTAGAGTCCCGGGTCATATTTTTAAAAATAATTGCAATGTTGGACAAATACCCCTTTCTGTAGGGAAATGGTGATAAAAAAACTCTTATAAAAAATGTACCATTAAATATGATTTTTCAATACTTTTCATTCACTTGGAAGTTCCTTGTCTCACCCCCAGAGTTTCAAACTTCCACAATGAAAAAAAAAGTTTAAAATAGCATTTATATAAGAATTGTTGATGCAGCTGTAGTAAGGAATACTGAAATAAATAAAATATATAAACATATTTAATTTAATCCACTGTCAATACTATTTTTTACACAAAATATACCTGTCTCACAGCATTGCCGTCATTTCCACCACAATGCCTACTTTTCCTTTAAAAAAGTTCTGGTAAAAGATTGTTCAGGTTGTTTCCATGGAAATGTAAAGCCACTTAATTTTACACTCACAGCTGTTGAAGAAAAAACAAGGTAAATATTGCTTGATAAGCAAATATATTTATTGTATGTCAAACATGCTGTAGTTCCATTGTTGTTTTATAAAAGATCACAAATTTAACATGAAAAGCATTATTTTGCATGCATAAAATGATAACTATCAATTCAAAGCTAATAAGTGAAGCCATCATCCATTTTTTATTAAAAACAAGTAGAAATGTCATTTCCACCACAGTCATTTCCACCACACTTCAGATTACAGATATGAGTGATATAGATTGTTTTAAGTAAATAAATTCATTTAATAGGCCCTATAATTTTACTATATACTATATATACTTTATACATTTACAATGTACTTTAATAATTTAATTTTATCTGTTTTTAAGATGGCACACACACACACACACACACACACACAGATACAAAATAGTTCATAACTAGAAATAAGATTTTTTTGCATTTTCAAGAATGAAAGTTAATAGTTCATTGATTTCGTCAGTATTGAATCTCAAATACAGTTCTAATTATATGGCGCACGCACGCGCGCACACACACACACACCCACACCCACACACACACACACACACACACACACACACACACAGTTGTGTAGTTCTTTGCATTTTCAAGTTCAGTGTTCATTGAAGAGAGACTTTCTATTGACTCTTCCACATGTACTGTTGCAGTTCTGTGAGAGTATGAAGATTTTGCCAAAAAGACAGAATTTAGATGTTGGTTTTCACTAAAGTCAACAGGTGTGTTTGGTTTTCACATGGTGTTGTAAATGAAGTTGAATAATTTATGTTTTTTCTAATAAATATATCTATGTTTTCTCTATGTGTTTAATCATTGTCATTCCCATCACACCTTGTCATTTCCATCACCGCACATATTTTTCACAAAATTACCAAAAATTAGTGAAGCTGTGTGAGTTTAATTTGTATAATGTTTTTTTCACTCAACTTTACAAGTCCACATAATCTAACTTTGCACATAATCTAAGAATCACCCATATAAGAAAGCATTAGTAGAATTCTGTTGTGTATGAGAAAAATATATTTAATTTCAGGACAAATATAATATGTGATGAATTATTTTCCATTTTGTGAAAATACGTTCCACAAAACCCTTTGTTAGGTCATAATAATCATCAGGCTCATAGGTCCTAAAATTGAGCCCTGTGGAAGTCCACAAGATAAAATTGCTACTAAATAAATCACAACATTGATTGTGCATGAGTTAGATTAAAATGTAAATGTCAATGTACATAAAAGAATAAAACCAAAATCAAACTAAAGAAATATATATATTTTTTACTTCTAGGTAACTGGAAATATGAAACTGGAAATAAAAAAAATTAGACCTGTCATTGATAAATTTTAGCGAGTCACATTGAAGACTCTTGAAGCTGTGAATGCATAGTAATGACACAAGTGAAAAAACAGCAATAAATAAATTTAAAGTTTGCAGCAATGCAACATTATACAAACCTCCACAGCAACTTTACTCTGCTCAAACAAATTTCCTCTCACACACAGAAATGCACTTTATGACATATATGTCCTCATAGCCAGAGTGGTGTATCGATATATGTTACCTATAAGCTGATTTTATTATCTCTGGATATATTCATATATCCTCTGGATATATGTAGATGTAAGTTGATATCATATATGAAATATCCATAATAAAAGTTGTATATGTACACATGTTATACATTATATAACTTCATTCAGCCATATATTTTATTTATGACAATCTAATATTTTTTGCACTTTTGAAAAAGTCTCTTTCGCACCTCCGTCAGCTTAAGGCCGTACATGAGTGGGTTTAAAATAGGAGGGATGACTAGAATCTCAACTTGGAAGAAATTACGCAGATGCTCTGAAAATTCCTTTGATCCGAAGCGACTGAACATTAAGTCGAACAGAAGTGCAATACTAAAGTTCAGCAGGGACAGCAAGTGTGGTCCACACGTCTGCATAAATTTCTTTTTGTTGTCAGCAGAATTCCTGCATGCAACAATTAATCGTTGATATGACAGCAGAACAATCACGCCATGTGCTAAAAACACACTAATCACAATAAAACCATATATATTGCTGGCTGTACCTGGTAAGCAGGATAGCTTGACAATAGACCAGTTGTCACAGTAAAGTCTGTCTATTTCTGATCCACATAATGGCAGTAGAGAGGTAATAATAACATTTGGAAACCCTATAACAAAAGGAAATGCCCACGAGTAGAGCAGAGCTTTAGCCACTGTGTGGGTGCTTATAGTTCTGTGATATTCTAATGGCCTACATATCGCCACATATCTGTCATAAGCCATTATAACTAGCGTTGTGTACTCACACATATAAGACGAGTATATGATAACTGACTGTGTCATACATCCAATATATGAGATTACATGAGATGATGAAAACAGGAGGTACAAAAAGCTGGGATAAAATCCTGTTGCTCTATACAGCTCTTTAAAGCACAAGTTACAGATGAACAGATACATCGGTTCATGGAGCGGCTTGTTCAGTATAATGGTCACAATTAGCACGGTATTTAACAAAATGATAAAAAGGTAAACAGACAAAGACAGTATAATAAAAACAGATTTTGGTTCTAAGTTCTTCATTCCAGACAGAGTGAGCATTAAATTGTATGATGTTCTGTTATCATACACTGATGTTGTAGTTAAGGTTCGAGGAAAATACATGAAAAATAACATTGAATACATTGTCATTAACAGACTGATCCGTTTTCTGTGTGAACAAGAGCAACAAAGGGGATTCAACATGTTTTTAGTCAATACAAATAAGTCAATACATAAACATGACAGTAAATGTTTTCTATAATAATAATAATAATAATAATAATAATAATAATAATAAATTAATTGGACTTTTCAAAATAAATATATGGATAATGGTAATATAGTCAAATTAGTGGTTTCTGAAAAAAACATTTGATGCACAAAAAGCAAATGTTGGTCATTTTGATTTAATTTAATATCAATATTGTAGAAAAAGCCTATAGAATGCAGGACATCAGTAAATGTCCAGTTCCTGTTTACCACCACAGCCTTTATATTCTCTCAGTGGTATCTCAAACCAGTTACACATGACCCTGCAGGCCCATGGGTACATGTATTATATAATTATTTATTTGAAGCCACCACCTTCAGAGTTGACTAAATATACTCTAATAGTCTTATGACTAGGTTTTTATACACATTATGAAATTCAGTGAATTTTATCAATATTCATCAACAACCATTAGTCTACAACTTCTTCAAAATGAACAAATCGCTGGCCAGTGTCAACTTAAAGTTTGTATTCCAGCTGTAAGCCACCTATTCTCTCCTTTAATAATGTACAGACCCTAAAACAGAGAAGGTCCCAGGCACGGGCTACCAAACTTGTCTGCACCCCATGTCCCATTGGTGTCTTCTGTTAAAGGCCTCATGCTCAGTGGTGATTTTTCCCTGTGCTTCGCCCACATCAATGGCAGCATTTCTCTGCTAAAGCTTGTCGGTTGTAGAACTTGCATGGTTCAGGCTGATGTTTTCACTCACATTTAAAGTTTGGCACCTTTTTTGTGTGCGTTGGAGGGGGAATTTCTACTTTGCTGCTTGGCTCATCTTTGACTGTAGGTGCACCATTAATTCTTAACTCTTTCCTGGATCTTGCTAAAGGTTTGCAACATTTCCTATGTGATGCATCTGCTCAATAACTTTCGTGTCCTGGATGCCCCTTCCTTTTCAACATGCTCACTGGACCTCCTCCCTGGCATGGTCTTTTTCATCTGGGCATTCCCCTGCCTGCTGAGAAGATGATTGGTCCTGTCACCACACTTTTTTGGGGGATCAAGCCGGACTCTGTATGTCCCATCCCCTTAACTTCAACTTATTAGTCAGATCTAATTTTCAGTAAGTTACCTTGGACGATGCTTGCATCTCCAAACTGCAATTTTGACCTCTGTTTCTCCGTCACTAGAATAGCATTTCTTTTTTCCGCAACAATGTTGTCTCCAACCCTGAGGACATTAATCTTTTAAGGAGTGCAGCAACTTTCACTGGCTAAGACGGATACTACTGTGGCCGCTGGGTTGCCTCTCACCGGCCTGCTGAAATGTTCTTTTTTCCCCGAGTCATAGAGACTCCTCCGCAATTCTACCTAGTCGTGATCACTGCCTTGCCAAAGGGACATGAATAAACATGATGTGTCATTTACATCCACTCTGACAACACCGCCATGGTCCACGGCACGCCATTGACAAAGGGTGCTCAAAGGGTCTGACTTCAAGTAAATTTCTCTAGCAGCTCACATGGCACTTCAATATGCACCAGTACATTTTTTTTTTTTATTTCAAATTTGTATCCCATTTTCTCCCATTTTACACGGCCAATTACCCAACCCACTCATTAGGACTCCCCCTATCACTAGTGATGCCCCAACACCAGGATGGTGAAGACTTGCACTTGCCTCCTCTGATACATGTAAAGTCAGCCATTGCCTCTTTTTGAACTGCTGCTGATGCAGCATTGCAGAGTAGCATCACAGCGCTAACGCTCTGAGGAAAGCGCAGGAACTCAGTTCTGATACATCAGCTCACAAATGCCTTGTGCTGAGCGACATCACCTTTTGAAGTGATGAGAGGAAAGAGCACCATCTACCCACCCAGAGAGAGCAAGGCCAATTGTGCTTCAATAGAGCTCTGGTAGCCAATGGTAAGTTACATGAACAGGATTCGAACCGGCAATACCTGTACATTTTATAAGCTATTCACATTCCCGGTGAATTAAACCTTCTTGCTGATTCACTGTCTAGTTTTGATTTTCAGAAATTTAGGACCATGGCCCAACACTCAGACCCACATGCCATTCCAGCGCCACTTTATTTGGATACAATGATCCCTATTCACATGATCTCCGGAAGCTCATCTACTGGACAGGATGGTAATAGTCACCTTACTCCTAAAAGGAATAAAAGAGAACCTCGGTACAAACAGTGTGTATATCACTGATTATTAAGAATTTGTATAAAAGTTTTAATATTGAAAAAAAAAAAGTTATATTTCAAAATCTGAAGGTATATCTTTATAGTGTAAGGTCTTGGTTGTTTAGCAATGTACTGTTTTTTTTTTTTTTTTTTTTCATAAAATACATGTAGGTGTATTTCCAGTATTTATTTCTTTACTTATTTTTGTCAACACCATCAGACACAATTAAAAGTAAATTCATTGGGTCTAGTATGTATTATTAGTAAACATATATGCTGTTAAATGTTGTATATTCACTTTTGTTCATTTTTATACTGTTTGACGTGTACTCTATATTTTAAAGATAATATCACACAATGTTTACTTTAAGCCTAAATAGATAGAGTAAAATTTATTAAAACAGACTATTACTTTATTAACTCAATAGCACTGAAGAAACATACTGTATGCACATTTATTTAAAACAAATAAAACTCCCTCTAACAGTGGTTACTTTAGATCACACTGTGGTGACAATTGCCTCATTACAACATACGATTCCAAAATTCATACCACTCCGGTCAATGGCTTCTTGCTTAACAATGTTTTAAACAATTTTATTAAAAATTAATAATCCTGAGCACTGTGATAAAAAAAATCAAGAAATATCAGGTACAATTAAGCAATATAATTTTTAAAAGTACCCCGTTCCCATATCATCAAATATCAAATCATTATAGTAAAAAATAAAGTAATAATCAACAACTCTTTCTCAGCATTATATTCTTTAGTGTGATGCCTATAAAACTGTGAGGAATTACAATGAATGTCATACCATTTTCATTTGGCTTTAGTCACTGGAGATGCATAAGCTATTGTATACTATGTGCTATGTAGGTAGGTGCACTTATGTATATCCTAAATGATGTAGTGCACCTACTACAAAAATGGCATGATAGTGAATTGAGAGGAAGAAACAGCACATTTCATCAGGGTTGAATGATATGGAAGAAATACAGTGTGAATCACATGAATAAACATATAAAAGAGGTTAATGAAACTTTACGGGTCTTATTGGTATTTTTTGTGATAAGTAATTCTATTTCTGTTTCTAATATAGTTAAAAACTCACTGTCTGGGCTTTTTTAAGACATATTTAAATGTTTAAAGGATTATCTCCTATCCGATGACAACTGATTTTGCAGGCAACAGGCCAGCATATAATCATTAAATGAATAAAAATAATATAAAAAATATAATATAATAAAAACAAACCTATAAATGTATCTTACATGTTTGCAAAGGACCCCCTGATTGTAACCTTGATTGTTTTTTTTTTTTTTTGTGAAAATATAGCACTTTTTTTAGTGGGACATTTCTTTTCTTAGTTGGGGCATACAAATTCTTTCAAATCATTAATATGTACATATTTACATAATTACATTTTGCCAATGGGCTAATCTAATATTTTTTACACTTTTGAAAAAGTCTCTTACGCACCTCCGTCAGCTTAAGGCCGTACATGAGTGGGTTCAAAATAGGAGGGATGACTAGAATCTCAATTTGGAAGAAATTACGAAGATGCTCTGGAAACTCCTTTGATCCATAGCGACTGAACATTAAGTCAAAGAGCACTGCGACTGTAAAGTTCAGCAGGGACAGCAAGTGTGGTCCACACGTCTGCATAAATTTTTTTTTGTTGTCTGCAGAATTCCTGCATGCAACAATTAATCGTTGATACGACAGCAGAACAATCACTCCATGTGCTAAAAACACACCAATCACAATAAAACCATATATATTGCTGGCTGTACCTGGTAAGCAGGATAGTTTGACAATAGACCAGTTGTCACAGTAAAGTCTGTCTATTTCTGATCCACATAATGGCAGTAGAGAGGTAATAATAACATTTGGAAACCCCATAATAAAAGGAAATGCCCACGAGTAGAGCAGAGCTTTAGCCACTGTGTGGGTGCTTATAGTTCTGTGATATTCTAATGGCCTACATATCGCCACATATCTGTCATAAGCCATTATAACTAACGTTGTGTACTCACACATATAAGACGTGTATATGATAAATGACTGTGTCATACATCCAATATATGAAATTACATGAGATGATGAAAACAGGAGGTACAAAAAGCTGGGATAAAATCCTGTTGCTCTATACAGCTCTTTAAAGCACAAGTTACAGATGAACAGATACATCGGTTCATGGAGTGGCTTGTTCAGTATAATGGTCACAATTAGCACGGTATTTAACAAAATGATAAAAAGGTAAACAGACAAAGACAGTATAATAAAAACAGATTTTGGTTCTAAGTTCTTCATTCCAGACAGAGTGAGCATTAAATTGTATGATGTTCTGTTATCATACACTGATGTTGTAGTTAAGGTTCGAGGAAAATACATGAAAAATAACATTGAATACATTGTCATTAACAGACTGATCCGTTTTCTGTGTGAACAAGAGCAACAAAGGGGATTCAACATGTTTTTAGTCAATACAAATAAGTCAATACATAAACATGACAGTAAATGTTTTCTATAATAATAATAATAATAATAATAATAATAATAATAATAATAATAATAATAATAAATTAATTGGACTTTTCAAAATAAATATATGGATAATGGTAATATAGTCAAATTAGTGGTTTCTGAAAAAAACATTTGATGCACAAAAAGCAAATGTTGGTCATTTTGATTTAATTTAATATCAATATTGTAGAAAAAGCCTATAGAATGCAGGACATCAGTAAATGTCCAGTTCCTGTTTACCACCACAGCCTTTATATTCTCTCAGTGGTATCTCAAACCAGTTACACATGACCCTGCAGGCCCATGGGTACATGTATTATATAATTATTTATTTGAAGCCACCACCTTCAGAGTTGACTAAATATACTCTAATAGTCTTATGACTAGGTTTTTATACACATTATGAAATTCAGTGAATTTTATCAATATTCATCAACAACCATTAGTCTACAACTTCTTTAAAATGAACAAATCGCTGGCCAGTGTCAACTTAAAGTTTGTATTCCAGCTGTAAGCCACCTATTCTCTCCTTTAATAATGTACAGACCCTAAAACAGAGAAGGTCCCAGGCACGGGCTACCAAACTTGTCTGCACCCCATGTCCCATTGGTGTCTTCTGTTAAAGGCCTCATGCTCAGTGGTGATTTTTCCCTGTGCTTCGCTCACATCAATGGCAGCATTTCTCTGCTAAAGCTTATCGGTTGTAGAACTTGGTTCTGGCTGTTGTTTTCACTCACATTTAAAGTTTGGCACCTTTTTTGTGTGCGTTGGAGGGGGAATTTCTACTTTGCTGCTTGGCTCATCTTTGACTGTAGGTGCACCATTAATTCTTAACTCTTTCCTGGATCTTGCTAAAGGATGACTCACAGTAAATGTTTTCTGTAATAATAATAGTACATCAATTGTATACATTTTAAAAGTAACAATATGGATATATGATATCCATATTGTTACTTTTAAAATGTATACAATGTATACAAAATGTATACAATTGATGTACTATATAGTCAAATCAGTGGTTTCTGAAATATCATTTGATGTAAAAAAAAATGAATTAATGTAAAACTTAAGAAAGCAAAATGATCATTTTGGTTTCATTTGATATCAATGTTGTAGAAAAACAGGACTTTAGAAAATGTCCAGTTCCTGTTTACCACCACAGCCTTTATATTCTCTCAGTGGGATCTCACACCAGTAACACATGACCCTGCAGGCCCATGTGTAAATCTATCATATATTTATTTATTTGAAGCCACCACCCTCAGAGTTAACTTAATATACTGTTCAGGGAATTTCATCAATATTCATCTACAACCATCAGCCTGCCACTGCTTCAGAATGAACAAATCATTGACCAGTGTCAACATAAAGTATGTGATCCAGCTGTTATCCACCTATACAAAATAAAATAAGACTGTGTATTAAAATTTCACAAAATGTTTCTCAATGTAACACTGCAAAAATATCCTGGATATCCTATCATCCTTAACCCATGATATCCTCAAAGATTCAGAGAATCTGGAGAAATTCTTATGCATTAAAAACACACTGCTTCATTGAAGCATTTTCATGCAAGTAATAAACCATATGTCAAAACCCCTCAGACACACCTATATTGGCAATATTGGCTACATGGCTTGTAGCTACAAACTGCAAACAGCACTTCTTATGTCTTTCATTCAACAGTGGTTTTCTTCTTGCCACTCTTTAATGAAGGCCAGATTTGTGGAGTGTATTACTTATAGTTGTCCTGTGGACAGATTCCACCACCTGAGCTGGGGATTTTTGCAGCTCCTGTGGAGTGACTATGGGCCTCTTGGCTGCTTCTCAAACCAGTGCTCTCCTTGCTCTGTTAGTTTGGGTGAACGGCCATGTCTTGGCAATTTAACCTTCTCCACAACGGTATTTCTTATCACCTGTCTGGTGAGTTCCTTGGTCTTCATAATGTGTTTTTTCACTAATGTTCTCTAACAAACTACTGGGCTTCACTGAGACTAAATTACACACAGCTGGACTCTATTAACTTATTAAGTAACTTCTGAAGATAACTGATTGCATTGTATTTTATTTAGCTGTTTTAGCATAAAGGGGGCTCAATATTTAAAATTTTCAGATTTTTATTTGATTAAAAATTGGAAAACCATGTATCATTGTCATCCCACTTTACAATTATGTGCTAATTTGTGTTGGTCTCTGGTTCATAATGCTAGTTTATGAGATGGGTCATGTCAGGCTTCTACAGACTGTGCAGGCACAGGTAGGGTTGGGCTGTATTTTTGGTATTAATCTAAGCTCTACCTGCAGGTGACAGATTTAAGGCATTTTCACATCAGCTACGAATTTTCTAAATATAAAAAACATATACAATTTTTATGTAATGAAACCTTCACAACAACTCCAATGTATTTTTTGCCTTCTGTACTGTCTAAATGAGGCTAGACTCCACAGCTTACAAAAATGTCCATTCTTCTAGTTTATCTATTGGATTTCAGCTCTTTGTTCTGTACTCTTTAATTTCCTCATCCGCATGAGCAAGGGAACCTATAGCATGTCTCTTTGTGGGACTCTTCTAGACAAACTATAAAAAATGGCTAGATAAAGGCATAAATAGGAAGTAAATAAATAAATAAATAGCTAGATAATAGGAAGACATTTAAGAGAAGTAATATGTCAATGATTTCTACCTAGAAAAAGTAGTTATAGGCATTCTAACTTGCTACAGTAATGTACTTCTTTCAAAATTCACATTATAGTAATTCGTTTTTTATTTATCTGCTAGAAAACCTAAATATTAAATGATTAAATGTTACTAATGCCATGTAATGTGAACCAAGTTGCAGATATTAGGCCTTTGTTGTGAGAAGATTTACAAAACAACATGAAAACAGTGGTGTTTTTGTAATGCCTGTTATGACAACTGATACAAACACAGTTGCATTATCTGAAATTCTTGTGGGAGGTCATTATGGTTGTTGTCTACAGCCACCCTCCAGCCTCTTGTTACTGTCCACTGAGGGCTAAATTTGTTGACTTTGTACTGTAAGCTCATCAGTGGTTAATTTAAATTGCCTCCTTGGGAATGGAAATGCTGGGCAGTGTAATGACCCTTAATAAACATGTTTATCTGCTCACCTGTCTTAACTGCACCACCTGGCCCACACCACCCCAGAGATCTACAGAGTAAACACTGCTGCTCCATGACAAAACAACTTTATCTAATGATTTCATCACACTGACAAACAGATTGTTAGCAACATTTTGAATAGGTTCCAGAAAGGTTAGCCTGTAACGTTACAAAAATAATGTTGCAGGAACTTTCTGAATATGTGAAACATTGTAATGGTACTGATACAAATATAACCATTAAAAGTTCCTTTTTAAATGTAAAAATTAAATGTTGACACAAGTAATGTATGTTAACAGAACATGTAAAACATTAAATAAAATTTAATGTTCTAAGAACGTTTACTGTAACTTTCAAAAATAATTCTAACCAAAAATGGTTTACTAAAATGAAGTTAAACACAAAAATTTGTAGTAAAAAATAACTTTTACGGAATCACAGAATCATGTATGCATCATTCTGTAACTTAGAGTTGTGTAGAGGTATACACTATCAAACAAAAGTAAGTACACCTTTACATTTCTGCAAATGCCCCTCCAGTGTTAATAACCCCCAGTGTTTTTTTACAGTTAATAAGTTTTAAAGAAGTTATTCCGTGATTTTTAAAGGGGTGTGGCAATGTGGTGATTGACAGTTGAGGGCAAAATGATTAACTGGCTCCAATTTCCCTCTACTGCGCAAGCGCACGCAAGATGGAAGCTTCCATTTTAGCCATATTTTGGCTTCAAAACGCCGTAATGAGAGTAAATGGGGACATTCTGTCCATACTTATATACAGTCTATGGTTCAGCCTCATATCAAGAGGTTGTACTCAAGAGGTTGCTGCCAGCAAAGGTTGAAGAAGTGGCACACTGCATCATTTCATTCTGTATGGCCTTTGTCTCTTCTGACGCTGTCACAGAAGAAAGCCCTCAAACAGTTCAATAGCATATTATACTGGAACAATGTTCATGTAGTCTGATGAGATCAAGATAAACTTGTTTGGCTGAGATAGTGTCCAGCATGTGTGGGCTGGGGCTGTGTTGAATGCAAAGTTGAAAATGGCCCAAGTAATCATAGGCACCCAGTTACCCACTATTTAGGCCATACCACAAGCACCACCATGGCACTGCTCTTAATCCAATTGTAAAGCAGAGCGTGATTCCTTTCTTCGGAAATTGGGCCATATTTCTACAGGCCTAAACCTAGTTGAGCACCTGTGGGGCATTCTCAAGCCAAAGGAGGAGGAGCACAAGATGTCTAACATCCACCAACCACCAAGGATAAGTGAAAGAGAAATTCCAGTAAAAACTTGTGTAGCTCTGGTGAATTCTTAATGGGAAACTAGTGTGACAATCTGTGACTCAAATCTAAATGCACCAAAATGAACCCCAACAAACCATGCTAGCAAGATTCAAATTCAGCAGGTAATCATTTCTTTTAACCAAAAGCCCTATTGGGCTCAAAACTTTAAGCACAGTGTGAGCGAAGGCCACCAAGAGAGGTGGAAAATTGTGCTCGGTACAGTAAAAGACAACCAGGTCTACTGTGAGAACACCTTAAGGAATATTTGACAGCCCTCAAAGGTTCAACAGACCTTCCCACTTCTCTTAACTATAAATGTGGCCTGACAGAAGACTTTCTCAACATTTTCTTTTTTTATTCGTAATGTACCTCTGCAGTTTAAAAAAATACTTGGTTCAGCAAAGGTACACCAACTGTACAGCTGGGTATGTGCTACTTACATTAGGCTTCTGTGTGTAAGGAGTATTGGTGTTTTCATTGCCTACATTCTACATTTGTATTGTTTTTTTTATGTCAATGTAGAAATGTTAATATTGTGATGTTTTCCTAAAGAAATTGAGAAACTTAATTGCATTCAGTAATAGATTGTCATTGATTTAATGTAACTAAGCTCTACATTTGAAAAGTTCTGAAGTAAAATTAAACATTTAGGAATTTTAGTATATATTTCTAAATAATATTTGCTGGACTTTACTAGACTTCACTATTAACAAAGAATATATAAACGAAATGTTTACATATCTTTTCTGTATCTATATTCATGCATGTTTACAAGTTGCAATGTATTTATAATGTATTTAATTCATTTTGTTTTTCTGTTGAAAAGCTACAGATCCACTATGGAAAACACATCGACATTTACTACATTTATTCTGGACGGCTACTTTATTTTGGACCAGCAGAAGCATTTGTACTTCACTATTTTTCTTTTTGTCTATGTTGTAATTGTTCTGCTAAATGCACTTCTGATTGCAGTCATCTACACTGAGAGGACGCTGCATAATCCCATGTTCATTCTTGTGTGCCATCTATCTGTTAATGATATCTATGGCAGCTCCAGTCTGATCCCTCATCTGTTATTTAACCTCGCTACTCAGTTTCATAAGATTTCTCTGCCAAATTGTCTGATACAAATATTCTGCCTGCATACTTTCAATATTATTGAAATAACCATATTGGCTGTTATGGGATACGATCGATACATTGCAATCTGTCACCCACTTCGTTATCACAGCCTGATGTCCCCCAGAAAACTTCAGATTATAGCTATTTTTATGTGGTTTTATCCTTTGATTGCATTTCTCTGTTATGAATCATTAACTATACGCTTAACTTTCTGCAATGCAATTATTACTAAGACACACTGCGTCAATTTTGAACTTATTAAACTCTCCTGCACAGATATTACTGTTCACAGCATCATCGGCCTTTCAACCTTGGTTCTGTTTATGCTTCCACAGCTGCTGGTGATTTTGTTTTCTTATGCACAGATTTTGCGAGTTTGCCTTTATTCTTCTAAAGAATGTAAAACAAAAGCAGTTCAGACATGTACTCCTCATCTTCTCGCTGTTTTAAATTATTTTATCGGATGTTACTTTGAAATCATCCAAAGTAGATACAGTTCAAGCTATTTGCCTTATGACTTCCGCACTTTCATGGCTCTGTATTTTATGATATTTCCACCTCTGTTTAATCCTATTATTTATGGTATGAGTGGTCGTGTGATAAGGAACTTTGTTTATAAATTTGTCTTTTGTAAAAAGGTGGGTGTGTTAAAACATTAAGCAATGAATTGTTGTTTTTTTTTTGTCAAATACACTAAAAGAGTAAATACTGGCAAACATATCAAACTGCTCATATTCCTAAAATTAAATTAATCTGACAGTAAATGCACAACCCCAAGCCACTTTAAGATGCTCTTCAGACCATAACTGTGTGATTTGGAATTTTATAATATTAATGACATTTAAAGCTATTTTAAGCAATGGAACTGCTTGGATTTGGGTTAGTTTGCCAAAAATTTTGCTTTAGCTACATTACTTAACACGTGACTCAAGCATACAGAAGGCTATCGCAAAAGAATTGGAGGGATACACAACCCCCAGGCCATGTAGGCCTTTAAAACATCACTACTGTTTCCTGGAACCATAGACTGTATATAGCTGGACAGAGCATCGTCTCTCAAAAGTGAAGCCACCACAGGTCGGGCGCCCCCTGCTGTTCGGCTGCAGAAAGCTGTGTAACTCCACCCATCCCCATAGGTTTCAATGGCAAAACAGACAACTTTTAATCACGTTTTTTTCTAATATGCTGTAATTCTACCTCCATTATTTAAATGCAGCAGCTAGTGTAACCTCTGCTTATATTGTCAAATTTTTATATTCTCACAGAGTTCGTTTTTTAAAACGTTATTCAGCTCTATTCAAAAAAAGGTGTGGTTATGGTAAAAGGGCTGGTTATGGGCGGAACCAATAACAGACCGTCAGCTCAGCTCCGCTCCGCCCCGCTCTGCAGTCTGTGACCGCGAGGCAGCCCTCAGGGGCGGAGTTATTTAAATGAGTAGGAGCTCTCCACAGCCTTTCTCCCTCCTCTGGTCTCTACTGCACAGACTCTGGTCTCTGAATCGCCAAAATGGCGGAAGATTTTGGCTTCATTTTCATTGAATGAATGGGAACGGCGACACGGCGTCCATCTTTATATACAGTCTATGCCTGGAACAGAGAAGCGTAGTGCCTTTTTTTAAGTTAATATATATTTTTTAAATATTTTATAATATTATATAGCTATATATGACTATAGAAGTCTATTCAGTTAATGCAAACACATTTAATTATTGTTATATGTTTCTTGAACCAAATTAACTTCCTAAGCTAAATATGTAAAAATGTATACAACCAAATAAATATGTGTAGTGATAAGAGGCAAAAAAAGTTTGTTAATATGACATATTGTATGTTTTTGGTGAATCTGTCAATAAATAACTGGGGGAAACTAGTTGTCCTTATTGTGTAATATTATAATATTGGTATAGTTGGAATGTTGTTTATTACATCAGCAGATGACATGGCTCTCTAAACCATCATTCATTGACCCTCAATAAATTTTGCATTTCATTTAAAAATCAAGGGACCAGACTCTGGAGGAAGAGTGGAGAGACACACACTCCAAACTGCTTGAGGTCCTGCTCTAAGTTTCTATGTAAGGTCTAAATTGAGCAGGTGATACAGGTAATAATTTCCTTTAATCAAAAGCCCTATTAAGATGACGTAAGTGCGCTTGGGCCCAAAACTTTAAGCACAATGTGAGCGTAGGCCACTGAGGGAGGTGGAAAATTGTGCTCGGTACAGAAAAAGACAACTGGGGCTGTGACCGAAATGGCTCCCGATTTACTAGTTAGGGCACTATTGAGTATGTCAGCCATTTTTCTTTGAGTGTCCGAATCATAAGGGGGGATTCGAACGTGATTTTGAGGGCACTAAAAACTCCCATAATGCATCATGATTTATAGTAAACTTTGCTGCTTACTAAGCGAGCTGAATGTGTCCCAAAATGCTTTGCGGGTCTCGCAACTAAGCAACAGACAGCCGAAGAAACGGAGCGGACAGCGAGTCACCAGGGTTGCCAGATTGTTACAGTGGGATTCAGATAAAACCAATTTACAGGGTAAAACGTGTTTCAAATCCACAAAATTACTGAGAAAACCACCCAAACAGCTGATGTTCGTCATATTAACAATATTACAGGGTTTATTCCAACATAATCTTAACTAAAATACCATAAATATCTTAAATATCACTGATTTCAAAAAATGATATTTAAATGAGTTTATCTGCATATTTGTATTATGTGTTTTGTGCCTTGTATCATTGGACACACAAAACAAAAACGTAAAAACAGTACATAAAAACAACCTTGCAAGCAATGAAAGAAAGAAATAACTTACTCACATATAATAACGAACATAAACACAACTTCAAATTTCCATCAGCAGGACTAAAAGCTCTGTCTCTGCAGGGTTAGATATCTAACTATAACACTGATGAGTACCCTTTCCATCAGCAGCACTAAAAGCTCTGTCTCTGCAGGGTTAGATATCTAACTATAACACCGCCGAGTTAAATTTCCAAACTCTTTATACTTGGTAGTTTTGTTCACCTGTTAAATCACAGCATTTCCTCCAAACAATTTCAGACACAACTCGACATTTGGCATGAAACCACCCAATCTGGCAACAGTGCGAGCCGGTGTACGCTGCTATTTTTAAGGTTTTTTTCATGTAGTTCATTAATGTGAGGACCATCTTTTAAACAGCGTAAATATAACTAACAGATAAATAACTTCATGATCAGCTCAGAGCTTCACTAACTTTAATTCAGAGCTCAGCTCGTGTGTTTATGGAGTTTTAAACACGGCTCAGCCCCTCTCTCACCTGTGTGTGTTTATGCGACCAGTGCTGGCGCATGATAATGATGAGTTAGTGTCCGAATTCACTCCCGTTTTACCACTAATTGGTGAACTTATTAGTATCTCCCTACATAGCGCAACACTAATGAGGGAGTAGGGAGTCATTTTGGTCACAGCCCAGGTCTTTTGTGAGAACACCTTAAGGAATATTTGACAGCCCTCAAAGGTTCCACAGACCTTCACTTCTCTTAACTATAAATGTGGCCTGACAGAAGACCTTCTCAGCCCTTTCTTCCTCTCTTCTTACTGTACCTCTGCAGTTAAAAAGATTGGGTTCAGCAAAGGTACACCAACTATATAGCTGGGTATGTGCTACTTACATTAGGTTTCTGTGTGTAAGTATTATTGGTGTTTTCATTGGTCTTAAAATTGATTAACCTGATTTACATTTTACATATGTATTGTTTTTTTATGTGAATGTAGAAATGTGATGAATATCATTTAAGAAACTGAATTTAATTCAGTTATTTATTCTAATTCATTCTAATTAATTTAATGTAACTAAACTCTACATTTAAAAACATGTAGGAAAATAAGTAATGGTTTCTAAATATTATTTGCTAGAAATTTGCTAATATAACTTCCCTTTGTCCAAATGGTCTGATATGGAAATTTAGAGCACTTACTATAATGCATCACAAAAGCAACATTTTTTTTTTAATGTTTACATAAATTTTCTGTATTTATATGCATTCATGTTTACAAGTTGCAATGTATTTATAATGTACTTCGTTTTGTTTTTCTGTTCAAAATCTACAGAAATACTATGGAAAACACATCGACATTTACTACATTTATTCTGGACGGCTACTTTATTTTGGACAAGCAGAAGCATTTGTACTTCACTATTTTTCTTTTTGTCTATGTTGCAATTGTTCTGCTAAATGCACTTCTGATTGCAGTCATCTACACTGAGAGGACGCTGCATAATCCCATGTTCATTCTTGTGTGCCATCTATCTGTTAATGATATCTATGGCAGCTCCAGTCTGATCCCTCATCTGTTATTTAACCTCGCTACTCAGTTTTATAAGATTTCTCTGACAAACTGTCTGATACAAATATTCTGCCTGCATACTTTCAATATTATTGAACTAACTATATTGGCAGTTATGGGATACGATCGATATATTGCAATCTGTCACCCACTTCGTTATCACAGCCTGATGTCTCCCAGAAAACTTCAGATTATAGTTATTTTTATGTGGTTTTATCCTTTAATTACATTTCTCTGTTATGAATCATTAACTATACGCTTAACTTTCTGCAATGCAATTATTACTAAGACACACTGCGTCAATTTTGAACTTATTAAACTCTCCTGCACAGATATCACTGTTCACAGCATTATCGGCCTTTCAACTATGGTTCTGTTTATGCTTCCACAGATGCTGGTGATTTTGTTTTCTTATGCACAGATTTTGCGAGTTTGCCTTTATTCTTCTAAAGAATGTAAAACAAAAGCAGTTCAGACATGTACTCCTCATCTTCTCACTCTTTTAAATTATTTTATCGGGTGTTTCTTTGAGATCATCCAAAGCAGGTACAACATCAGCTATTTGCCTTATGACTTCCGCACTTTCATGGCTCTGTATTTTATGATATTTCCACCTCTGTTTAATCCTATTATTTATGGTATGAGTGGTCGTGTGATAAGGAACTTTGTTTATGAATTTGTCTTTTGTAAAAAAGGTGGGTGTGTTAAAACATTAAGCAATTAATTGTTTTTTTTGTCAAATACACTAAAAGAGTAAAAACTGGCAAACATGTCAAACTGCTCATATTACTGAAACTAAATTAATCTGACAGTAAATACACAACCCCATTGTGTTAATACTGAAAACTGAGCCACTTTAGGATGCTCTTCAGACCATAACTGTGTGCTTTGGTATATTATCAGTTGTTAAAATAGTGTATAATATTATATAGCTATATATGACTATAGAAGTCTATTTAGTTGATGCAAACACGTTTAATCATTGTTATATATTTCTTTAACTAAATTAACTTCCCAAGCTAAATATGTAAAAAATATGCACAACAGAATAAACACGTCTGGTGAAAAAAGGCAAACAAGGTTGTTAATATGACATATTGTATGTTTTTAATGATTTTTTCAATAAATAACTGGGGGAAACTAGTTGTCCTTATTGTGTAGTATTAGTGATATTGTTGGAATGTTATCTATTACATCAGCAGATGACATGGCTCTACAAACCATCACTGATGTGCTGTGAAGTTTTCACCATCAGTGATGGATTGGAGAGACATGTCATCTGCTGGTGTTGGTCTACCGTGTTTTATCAAGTCCATAGTCAGTGCAGTGTTTTTCCGCAAAATCTGACAGCACTTCATGATTCCCTCTACTGACAACTTTTATGCAGATGCGGATTTTATTTCCCAGCAGGACTTGGCACACTGCCCACACTGCCAAAAGTACCAATTGTTCTTATATAATATTGTAATTTTCTGAGACACTGATTTTTGTTTTTTCATTGTCTGTAAGTCATAATCATCCACAATAAAATAAATAAACACTTAAAATAGATCCCTCTGTGTGTAGTACATCTATATAATATATGAGTTTCACATTTAAAAATCAATGACTGAAATAAAGTAAATTTTCAGTGAGATGCACTTGTATATACTAATAATAATAGTGTGGGGTTTGGTAGGTTAGTACACAAAATATTAATGTAATAATGCGGTTTACTTCTACTAACAAAAAGTGATCAAGTGTTCCTATTCCAACATACATCACAGCAAGTTCTCCTACCACTTTTTTTGCTGCACTTTCATCGTTATCCATAATTTTTTCTAATATTAATGTGTGTAGTTCCTCCCTTTCCATTTTACATTGCATTGTGGGATTATAGTGTCTGTTGTAACCACACAGTAGGAAGGACCGATCTTGAGGATATCAGAGTATACTCAACTTTTAAACTTTTATCTATACTGCACACTACATACTCAACAACAATCTAGTGTTAGTAATTAGGATGCAATTGGGACTCATCCCAAGACTAACCTGTTTCACAGTGGTGACAGGAGCACATGTGTACTTCCCAATGTCCAAACTATACTGCCTCATCTGTGAATAATGGTGGTGGTGTGTCCTGGCCTGGGCATGTTTGGGTGCTGCAGGTACTGGTGCATTTATCTTCACTGATGATGTCATGCTGAAGGTAGTAACACAATAAATTATGAGATTTTTACCATTGCCTCAAATAATTTTCATTTACTCAGTTTAAATGACAATCAAGCATGTGTTTCATATGCTATAGGTAAAATATAAGGGAACAAGATCCAAAAGAAATAACGGCTGAAGATAACTGCATTAGAGGCTTTGCAAAGCATTATCAGAGATTAGAAATGTGACAGGATCTCGTGCTATGAGATCTTGCGAGATTAAAACAGCACAATATTTCTTGTCAGGTTTTAAATGTGTCTTGTGAGATGTATTCACAGGTATCCAGAACAAATGTTTGACCATTATGTTGGTAAACTGCAGCACTGGTCTACTTGAGCTTAACTATAATACTCACACTCACCTTACATACTCCAGTTACATTTGCGTTACCCGCAAAACCTTGTATCAGTCTTGCTTGCTACATCTTAGATCGGGCCCAAAAAAGCCTGTGCATTTTTGTCCAAACCCGAGCTGACCCGTCCCATAAACTTTCATTATGAGCCCAATTTAAACCCAACATTTGTTTGGTAATAAGAGCGCTAAAACTGACCTTTTTAAAACATTTTCAGGCTGTTTGAATGAGCGAAATCTGTTGACGTTAATTAACATTGCAACAATAAAGAAGCATAGACATATCATTCAAGAAGAATTTTGTTAAGAAACCACTACACACAGTTTGGACAAACCAGCACATAAAAAAGCTTAGTTGGCACAGTAACCGACTCTGGAATATTTGACAGGTGTTAACGGTTTTACAGACCCTCCCATTTATCTGAGCTATAAATGAGGCTCAAGAGTGAACTACATTACTTGACATTCCCTTCGAATCGGTAAAGTTTTTTTTATCAACCATTAGATTATCTGTATCTAAATGCATTTATGTTTAATATCTGCAATGTACTGATAATGGACTTCTTTCCTTTTTTTGTTTATTTTTCTTTTTTTGTAGAAACTCTATAGACCCACTATGGAAAACACATCAACTTTTACTACATTTATTCTGGACGGCTACTTTATTTTGGACCAGCAGAAGCATTTGTACTTCACTATTTTTCTTTTTGTCTATGTTGCAATTGTTCTGCTAAATGCGCTTCTGATTGCAGTCATCTACACTGAGAGGACGCTGCATAATCCCATGTTCATTCTTGTGTGCCATCTATCTGTTAATGATATCTATGGCAGCTCCAGTCTGATCCCTCATCTGTTATTTAACCTCGCTACTCAGTTTTATAAGATTTCTCTGACAAACTGTCTGATACAAATATACTGCCTGCATACTTTCAATATTATTGAACTAACTATATTGGCAGTTATGGGATACGATCGATACATTGCAATCTGTCACCCACTTCGTTATCACAGTCTGATGTCCCCCAGAAAACTTCAGATTATAGTTATTTTTATGTGGTTTTATCCTTTGATTACATTTCTCTGTTATGAGTCATTAACTATACGCTTAACTTTCTGCAATGAATTTATTACTAAGACACACTGCATCAATTTTGAACTTATTAAACTCTCCTGCACAGATATCACTGTTCACAGCATTATTGGCCTTTTTTTAACTATGACGGTATTTATGCTTCCACAGATGCTGGTGATTTTGTTTTCTTATGCACAGATTTTGCGAGTTTGCCTTTATTCTTCTAAAGAATGTAAAACAAAAGCAGTTCAGACATGTACTCCTCATCTTCTCACTGTTTTAAATTATTTTATCGGATGTTTCTTTGAGATCATCCAAAGCAGGTACAACATCAGCTATTTGCCTTATGACTTTCGCACTTTTATGGCTCTATATTTTATGATATTTCCACCTCTGTTTAATCCTATTATTTATGGTATGAGTGGTCGTGTGATAAGAAATCTTGTTTACAAATTCTTATTTCATAAAAAGGTGGGTGTCTTAAAACAATAAGCAATTTGTTTATTGTTATGTTGTATGCTCGTGCCAGAAAAGGAACATACAGTATACCAAATAAATTAGTTTAAAAGAGTTGTTTGTTAAAAATAGCCTTTCTTTTAATTTTATTAAGATTAATTAAATCTGACTTGTGCACATTTTTTTTGCAAGTTTTATCTGTTGTACAATGGGTCAGGTTGCTGAAGCACACACTTGACTCAAGCACACAGAAGGCCATTAACAAAACACACAACCCCCAGGCCATGTAGGCCTATAGAGTTTCGCTGCTCTTTTCTGGTACACATAAGTACAATGCCTTTTCTTTTTAGCATATATAACTTACTGTAATGTATTTGTGAATTTAATGTTTCTGTGAATTTAATAAGTAGGGGAAAAAATAAAAGTATAATGTAACGTTGATCTCCGACGTCTGATATTAATATTAGACATAAACGTTACTTACATTAAATATGTATATCTTGTTTGTAGTCTATTTTAACAACCTGTATTGTGTTGGTTTTGCAATGTCAAAATGTACATTTAATAATAATTAATAATAATTATTAATATTAATATGATTGTAGAAAATCTTTAAATGAATGTTGATTCGATGTCAGAATTTCAACAATAATTGACTCATATAATTGTATGGTTGTTTTTCCATCACTGATATTAAAAGATCTAAGCAAAAATTAATGTTTCCTTAATGTCATTACCAAACTAAAACGTAAGTGGCCAGCCTTTCTTTTCAGCCTTTCTTTCGTAAGAACCTTTCTAAAAACCCTCTAAATGATAAGAAAGTCAGTAAAGGACTTTCTTATCATTTAGACTTCAAACCGGATTATTATACTCTTTATACAGTTTGATGTCAACTGGTAGGTGCTATGTCTGAAATAGCACCTGCCATAAAAGGGCTCTATGTATGTGCCTTTGCCACATATAAAATGTCCCTACAGCGCCATCTGCTGTTTTTTTTTTTCAAACATACAGTAGTATTAAGGCTGTCATAATATAGTATGTGCACAATTTCTGTCCACAGTTGTGCAGTGATGGGCTTTAGTGAAATGTGATACAGGTTACAAGGAAAAAAAAATCACCTA
Organism: Astyanax mexicanus; assembly: GCF_023375975.1. Lineage (NCBI taxonomy): Eukaryota > Metazoa > Chordata > Actinopteri > Characiformes > Acestrorhamphidae > Astyanax > Astyanax mexicanus. The sequence goes on along the minus strand of NC_064424.1, from coordinate 5,698,395 downwards.
CATTACATTTATAATATTTTATAAAAAAAAAATCACCTACATTACATTTATAATATTTTATAAAAAAATCTTCACCTACATTACATTTATAATATTTTATAAATGGAAATTGATAAAACTTTATAGTGACCCTTAAAGTAATAGAAATAGACTTTTCATGTTATATAGTGATATTAGACAGGTATTAAAATGAAAACAATAAGAATAATTGCAAACAAATATATGTATAACAATAAATATCGATTTGTTTATGATTCTACTCCTTTAGGATAAATAGTTTATGTCAAGAGTGTGACTTAAGCTTAAATGTATTGTGCCTAATCAAAATAAATTGTGAATTAGGCAATTTAATAGCTTTCTAAGATGGATCTACCTTCAACTTCCTTCAGTTGATGTCCACGATTCGGCGCTTCTCCCCACTTGGTAAGTGATGAGATTTTACGTACAATATAAGGTTTACTTCTTATTAATGAAGGATATATGCTATAAATATTGCATAACATAGGTATGTAGTGTTAAAGCAAGGCTAAGTCCATAAAGCTATAGCTAGAAATGTTCTAGCTACAGATGTGGATGTTAAAATGTCAAAATGTTTACTATTTCCTGTCTTTTTACACAATAGTTAAATAAAAACTTTATTAGGATTGTTTCTGTCTGGTTCTGCAGCTCGACTGTATTATAAAATATCCTCTTAAACCATTTCTTATACTTCTTATTCTTATAGTCATTACAAATTATTTTTTGTGTGTGTTCCCTAAAAACTTTATTTTATTTTAGAAAGGATTATTTAAGGAAGGTGTCGATATATATTCTTAATTCATGCTGGCATTTTTAACATAATGTTTTAAAAACCTGATTAGGTTTGTCTCTTCTTGTCTATTTCTAACCTAAAATATAAATCTAAAAATAAGTGTGCTAACAAATAAGCATTATTTATTTGTTGTGTATTTCTAATTATTAACAGTATATTTCTAGTTTATAGCAAACAAATTAGTTAAAAGTTACAAACAAGTTAACCTAGCTAACCTTAGTTAATTTATCTAGCTAGCTAGTTAGTTAACATTAGCTAACGTTACTAATTTTAACCAGGTGTAGATTATAGTATAGCATAATGCCTAGAAACAACTGTTTAACAATTGTTAACATTAGCTAAAATACAAAATAAGTAGTATATTTAACTTTAAGGATAAAATAATGTTATTTATTTTGTGTTTTATTATAGCTAGCTAATGCTAATTTTACCTGAAAAAAAAACGAAGCCAAGCGACCGTTAACGGACAGATTTTTAAAAATGCGCGCGCGTGACAGGCTAGCGAACTACGCAGATCCGCTGATCTACAAATCATACACCAAACATTTCGCTTCTGACTATGTTTTACAGATCGGGCGACCTTCCGGCCTCGTTTTTGATGAGGGATTTTGGAAAATGTATATATATATAGTACAAAGATATATATATATATATATCATAGACTGTTTTTTGTTTTAGACTTTTTTTACAGTCTCTGATATATATATATATATATATATATATATATATATATATATATATATATATATATATATATATATATCTTTATACTATATATATATATATATATATCTTTATACTATATATATATATATATATATATATATATATATATATATATATATATATATATATATATATATCAATTCATACAAATCTTTTTTTTATTTGGTCCAATATAAACTTAAGTTTATATTATTTCTACTATGGGAATTTTTTTTTACCTCAAGGACATAATTTGTTACTTCTAGCAAAATAAAAAAAAAATCCTTAAAGTGCTGTTATTTTTTTATAGAGTATTTTATTCGTACATTATATACAAAAATAATATTATTCCTAAATTTACATTTTTGCTGAAGTAGAATATATAATAAAATACTTGCTAAGAACCCTAAAAGCCTTAACTATTGGTAAGTTGGTGACGTTTGTTTTTGAGTGAAGCAAGTGTTACATTTTGTATTGTATTGTAGGTATTACAAAACATTCGCTGATCTCCAAGTCAATGTTGTAAACAAAGTTAATCTCTCTGCCAGAGCTCTGCAGTAAAACACACCATGAGAAAATATTATCAGTTCTCAAATCTTAATAAAGCTTATGATTCAATCATAAAAGTGGTCATATAAGGACTTTAAATTAAATGCAATAGGATATTTAGGAAGATAATTTTCTCTGTAGTAAAACATGCAGCCTCTATTATAATTCTTATTATTATTTTATAAGACATTAAAGCTATTTCATCATAATACAGTTTATATAAAGCGGCAAAGATAATGATTAAACATAACTAACCTCTTACCTCTAAGAAGAAGTTTACAGCCTGCAGTCAACATTTACTATAAAACTGAAGAGACGGATAGAAGAATTAAACTAAATTAAATTACATAATTAAAAAAGGTTCTGTTGGCATTCATTATCTATCCATTATTGGGTGTTTTATAGGTTTTATTTATTTTCCAGTTTGAGGGTTATGGTTGGTGAAAAACCTTTTGTAGATGTTTTTATTAAGAGCCAAAAATAATTTCTCAATCTATAATGTCAAATACCCATTTCACATAGGTATATGCAAATATTTTTTATTAAAATGTAGGTTTCTCATCAATTAGCCCACATATGCATGTAATGTTCAATAAGCTGGGTCACCTTGATGTTGCATCGCCTTTGTGGTGTGAATATACTGTATATTGTTTTTATTTTGTGTGATAAGCTACAAAAGCTGTAAAATGTGTAAAAGGTTTAAGCTTACATTATTAGCATCTATGTAAGTGTGTTTATATGGTGAACTATGGAGGTACTGTATCTTGTTCTCTGGAATGCTGATGTGGACTGAGATATGGCGACATTTCTGAGATAAAAATCTGTTCATTTTTTTACTGTTGTAGAAGCTAACTCAGTAATCCAAGCATATTGAAACAGTGAGGCCAATCCCTTATTTCTGCTTCAGACTGAACACATATGGGTTTCACATTAAAAGATGAACATGAGAAAAAAAAGAGCAACATTACAGCTTTTATTTTTCTAGGTATTTACATCTGGATCTGATACACATTGACATAAGACGACAGCATATTTTGTTTGAATCCATTTTTTGTGAGCAAAGGTTAGTTTTGATTATGCAGACTGTGCATTTATAGATACAGGAGTAAAAAAACAAAAGGAGTAACAAAAAACAAACACCAGAGGGCTGTCTATGGGTGAAACCAACCCATTGTGAAGCCAAAAGAAGAAAGTTGTCACTGGTGTATTGAACTGGACTGTTCACAGAAGACTTAATGAACAAAAGTACAGAGGCTTTACCAGAAGATGCAAACCACTAATCAGCAAAAATAATAGGAAGGCCTATCTTCTGATCTGTGTATCAGAATGTAGATACAGATGTAAATACATTGAAATAAGATAAAAAGGCTAAAAACCCAAATATTTTCGGTTTAGAACAGAAATAATAGGACTTGCCTCATTGTTTCAATACTTTTAAATGGAAGTGTGTATTTAATATGTAAAAAAGGGATATAATGTCTTTTGTTTATTTTGGCTTTACAAGAAATAAGAGAGAAATGATAAGAAGGATGATAAGAAGGAAAAAGATAAGAAGGAAAGAAGACACTAAAGCAAGGAGAGCAACATGTACAGTGAACTCGAAGAAATTAATTTGCAGCTAATTTAAGAGTAAAGAAGACTTTGAGATTATTTTTTTCTCTGCTGTACACTGTCCAGTCATTTCAATGGCCAATTAGGGCAGACCAATTCAAGTGCATAAACAGTGCATTTTACTATGTTTTGTAAAAGTCTTTGTACAATGTTTGTCCTATAATTAAACTCTGGATATTATTTGTGAACATAAATATTATACAATGTGAAATGTCAACAGCTTTATTTGTACTAGAGACCTAATTTTTGTGTTTGTTTGGAAAGTTTCATTAGAGGATACAAAAGTACACTTAACTAGACCGCTGGAGAGCAATAAGACATTTTGCTCCAATTAAAGAAACCGTGGTTTTGATTGTCCGCAGCAGGGTGGACTGCGTTTTGGGAGTTAGAAAGATCATTTAAGAGGACTTTGCTTTAGGTCGAAGCGAGAGCACAGTCTTAGGAAGAAGAGCACACCATTATTATCATCAGCTCGTCTGGTTTAGCTTTTTTTTTCATCATAGAATAAGACATTACAGGCTATTATGTACTCATATATTTTGTAGTCAATTTTGCACTATTTATAACACAGACTTGTGTTGCCATTGAATTGTAGGTATACAATGATTGATTTTCTATAATTTCTATTATTATAAAAGAACTATGAGATTAAATGCGTAAAATAAGTTTTGGTTAGTAGAAAGTGTTACATTACAGAACATTACAGTTATAATATACTTAGAACATTAAATCTCTTTTGTTTTCTGGATGTATATAGAATGTTTTTATTTAACATTTGTAGACATTCTGGTAATGTGAATGCAACATCACTGTTTTCATTTTTATTTTTTAAGAATTTTACTTTTAGCATTTCCATAATTCTCTGAAAATTACTCTGAAAATGTTGTAATAACTTGTGATGTAAATCATTATTATGTCGCGCATTTTCAGAGCGTTCCAGGAACATTATTTATTTATTTATTTATTTATTTTAACAATACAGGTTAATCTTCCTTAAATATTTTCTAAATATTGCTAAACACTCTTATAATGTTCTCTGTTAGCTGGGAGAAGATGGATGAGTGATGATTAATGGTCTTAATGGTGTATTTTTTCATGTTTTTTAGGTGTTTCCTGTCTGAATATCTCTGTGATCACGATGGAATTTGGGCCATCAAAGAACTTTACCCATAATGAATTCTATTTAATAGGATTTTCCTCACTGAAGGAGTACAGAAGACTCCTTTTCATCCCTTTCTGCGTCCTGTTCATTTTTGCAGTCACAGCTAACTCTGCCCTTGTGACGATCATTTCCAAACAAAGGACGCTTCATTCTCCAATGTATGTGCTGATATGTTTCATAGCCTGTGTGGATATATGTGTCCCGGTTTGTGTTGTCCCACGAATGTTGTTTAGTTTTGCAACGGGGATCAATGTGTGGCCTCGAACATTATGTCTCATCCAGATGTTTCTTGTTCACTACGCCTGCAGTTTCCAGTCCACTATTTTGTTTGGCATGGCTGTAGATCGCTATTTTGCTATCTGCACGCCACTGAGGTACAACAATGTCATGAATTTCATGAACTGTATGATCATTACGGGCGTCATCATTTGTCGCAACACAATCATTATAACGGCTATGATTGCTCTGGTTGGAACGCTCAGATTCTGTTCCTCCAATGTTATTTATCACATTCACTGTGAGCACCAGTTGGTGGTGACCTTGGCTGTGCCCTGTGAGGACACCACCAAAAACTATATAGCTGGACTGGTCAGTTTCTGTGTGCCGACTATAGATTGTGTTGGAATTGCTTTTTCATATATAACTATATTTGTGGTGATTTCTCGCTCTGCAGCTGGAGAATCACGCTCCAAAGCCATCTCCACCTGTACCACGCATTTAATAGTTATCTGCATCACTTACTTTGCCTCCATGGTGGCTTTCTTGGCCTACAGAATCCAAGCAGACATTTCTCCTGACGTACGTGTCCTAATCAGTCTCACGTATCTTCTTGTCCCTGGGATCTGTAATCCAATAATCTACGGTATCAGGACCAAAGAGTTAAGAGTGCACTTAATTAAGATGTTTCAATTTAATAAAGTAGTTAGTGCATCTTGATTGTTGTCACTGGATAATGTAAAAAAAAAAAAGTGTTATTTTATTTCTTGCAATCTATAAACATGTCAATGTTTAACTAAAATAAAATGCATTTATGACACTAACTAAACGCAGTAAGGAGCTTTAGCAGAGTCATGTCCACACTTTTAAAATAGAACATATATATTAATCTATAATATGACTCATGAAAGTAGGTTCTTAGTCTGCTCTATGCAGAGGAATTATTATTGTTAATCATTTAATAAAAAATATTATTTGCTACATCCCAGAGTAAACTGCTTGTTAATACCACTTCTATACAATCTAATGTTTAATTTGTTTTTTATTTTTATTCTTTTTAATCTATTATTATTATTATGACTGCAAATTATCGCTGTCTAATCTATATTTTTGTATTTTTAGTTTATACATAATTTGAACACACAAACTGTCCATTACACTGTGTCAAAAATTCTTGATGAATGGACCAATGGAAATTCTCCAAAATTCTCCGAAATAATCTCTTTTTACATTGTCTTCCATTGAAAGTTAAGAATGTTTTATCTCTCTTGTGTACATCTGCTGAAGATACATGAAGATATATATTTTTTCATTGGATATTTGCTTTCTGAGCGCATATGTTTAGATATATTTATGTGTTATTTATATTGTGGTGAACTCTGTCCAATCAGAATAATGCTCTGGATATTTTTGTTGTGAAAATCAATAAACAAATGTTTGAAACAGAAAAGTAGGTTTCTGTATAGTATCTTTTTTTTATGAAGTAATGAGTTGTTACTCCTACAACTGGATGTAGTTTTCTGTTAGGCTGCAATTTATGATCAAACCAACTCATTAAATGCTGGAACTTAATTAGAGTGATCCACTGATATTCTGTATACCCTGGTGAGAAGTATTATTGCCCCTAAAGATTTAAACAAGAACACACACTTCCTACTCAAACTACAACTAATTAACATGCATTTTTATTGGTTTAATGTGGCATTGAACTAATTTAATTCCTTAATTTAATCAGGCTTTTATGTTAATGAAAACAGAGTAAATGAGCTTTCTGTAACATTTTTCCTAAGGGACGTACAAAAAACACAGCATGAAGCTCTGTTCGCTTTAATGACCTATTGTCTAAACTATCTGTCCTTGAGATGTTGTGAAGTGCAGAGTTACTCATTAACAGCAATAAAAAATACTAACCAGAGATTACATACAGACACATCATAATCAGCTACAACATATTAAAGCACCTCATTTATTGTACAATAAACAAATAAACAATCAAAAGAAACAAATAACCATATTTTTTTCTGCATTAGTCAAATGTGGTCTCAACTGTGAAGTAAAAAAAAAAGAATGTGATACATGGTTTTCATTTTTTTTTATATAAAAAAAAGCAGTAAAGAAAGTGTAGTGTGCATTTGTATTAAGCAAATGTTACCATGTGGAAGTCAGTTTAAACTCAAAGATGTTTATCTTTGTCCTTATATATATGTATATGTCTGCCGCTGATGTTGGACATGTCCAGGTAGCTGCGCCCTTTAAATAGCATAGCAATACGGTGGCAAATTGAAAAGAGCTGCAAAAGCACAAAACAGACCCATCAAAATTACAACACACATGCTGGAAAAGAGGAACATGCTGCATATAGAGAGATGCACTGCACATAGAGAAACGCGCTGCAAATACAAAAAACGTGCTGCAAATACAAAAACGTGCTGCAAATACAGAAACACAGCTTTTTGCAGCTTTTTTCAATTTGCAGTGCATTGGGCTTTCTCAGCCACCCTAAATAGCTCTTAAAGGGAATGGCAAGTGCCTAAAACATACCCAGGATTAATTAAGACAGTAAGTAAGGTGTGCTTTTCACGTGGTTATAATAGTGAACGATATTATACCTTGAAATATATATCACCCACCCCTAATTATCACATCAGGGTAATACTTTTTTGTTGTTTTTAGCAAAACAAAAATTAACACTGTTCTCATTTCTCATTATATATCTACTAGATACAGATCTGTCCAGTGTCATTTATTTTATTTTAATCCTGGATATATGGAGATATTTGGAGTGCATTATTATTAGCATCATGACATTCCGGATCATTGACTTCTGTTGCAAATCTGATAAAATTCTTGTATTTTTTGATATCTCAGTTAGGAGTGTGCAATAGTAAAATTTAATTTAAATTTTGTTGCAGTAGTGTATTCTTAAAATATTTTTTTAATTCAGTGTTTTGTCATATCTGCAAGAGTATTGTTACCGTGAAAATAACATGAAATATTGTTATATTATTTTAGGGCCATATCGCCCACCTCTGTTGTCGCCTAGTTGACTACTTTTTGGGATTTGTAGTCGATTAGTACTAGTAAAAATGCTAGTTGTGCAGCCTCTAATCTTGATAGAAGGAGCTGGATGGGAGATGCTTGTTCTGTGAATGACTCAGCACTTTTTTTTTTACCCTTTTCTTGCTTCTTTTATATTTTCTAAATTATTAAGGAATATAAGGTTATATATTTTTCAAAGAGAGTCATAATGAAGTAATACTTAATTTGCCAGTGAGATTAAGATCACACAACCCAGCTCTGCTATTATCTGACTATTTCTACACTTTGTAGAATTGTAGAATCATTGTATTAATCATGTTAGAGTTGAAGGGGGTGGGGCTGAGGGGGAGGGGCCTTAGGGGTGGTGTTAAGGTGGGAGGGGCTACGTTCAGCTGCTCCGGGATCTGTGAGTTTTGCTCATTCAGTCTATGGAAGAAACTGCCGGTGTTCTGTCGAGTTGTGCTACCTTGTCAAAGAGTGTTGCCCTAATAGTATTAATTTTCTTAAAAAGCTAAAAATACAAAAAAGGTTAAAAGAAAAAGCCTAGGTATGATAGATGGATAGGTTAAATCACTGTAAAGTTATAGTCATATACGTGACCATAAACCGTATTTTTTATAACTTTATAGTTTATTATTTTTTTAATTTTACATTGCTATTTTACCTGCTATTTACAGTTTTGTTAAAAACATTAAATCAGGTTGCTTTATGCTCACATTAAAAACTTAAGGAATTATCATAATAAACACGAAAAGAGTACGAAAAAAAAATCGGTCGGCGCATGCGCAGTGCCGTAAAGAAGCACATATAGACGGGTAGCATTACTCGACAGAACACCCACACTCCGGACTGATCTCAGATCAGGAGCTCCACTTTACCAGCAGCAGGGGGTCAAAATACAGCCCAGTCTGTGCTGATAACTGGCGGGTTAGGTAAGAATCCGTGTATCATTCGTTCATTTGATATTCAATTGAGAATCAAAATCGGAAAATTAAAAAACCAATTCGTTTTTTCGTTTTTTCGTTTTTGAATATAATACCAAAAAACGAATAACGGCTTGTATTTTGTATTTTTATTTGGTTATCCAAACAAAAATTGGAAATTTAAAAAACGGACCAGGAGCCGAATTTGATTTTGATTTTGAACTTGACCCATTTGTGTGCCCCGGAAGTTACTGATTTGTTTATTCTTGGTGGGTTTCTGTTGCGCGGGAGTTCACTGCAGTGTTATCTACACAGTCTGTATTGCTGTAGGCTTTGGATGGAGTTGAGGATGGAGAGTTTTATCTTGTTCAGAGGAACTAAACGCGTTGCAGTGAAAGAAGACGATATGACAACAGAAAATACATGTCTTTTTCGCTTAAGGTCGTGTTGAACACAGAACCTTCTAACACTCATTGCAGAACATCGCTGGATCCCCATTTGCTGCAACGTGCACGAAATCTCTTCATGCGTCTTACCACCTTCAAAAAGATCTTTAATTAGGCCAGAATGTGGTTCCAGTCCGGCCATGCTGCCTCAAAATCAAATTCGGCTCCTGGTCCGTTTTTTAAATTTCCAATTTTTGTTTGGATAACCAAATAAAAATACAAAATACAAGCCGTTATTCGTTTTTTGGTATTATATTCAAAAACGAAAAAACGAATTGGTTTTTTAATTTTCCGATTTTGATTCTCAATTGAATATCAAATGAACGAATGATACACGGATTGGTAAGGGGTAAAGCAGTTTCTCCTCTGCACAGTCTGAAGTTAATCTGAGTAAGAAACAGTGATAATGGGGAAAAAGGTGGCTGTAGTTACAGGAGCGAATAAAGGCATCGGGCTGGCGATAGTGAAAGGGCTCTGCAAGGCTGGATACAGCGGGGATATTCTTCTGACCGCCCGCAATGAGAAGCTGGGTCTGGAAGCCCTGGAGAAGGTGAAAGCTGAGGGTTTTAAAAACGTTCTTTACCATCGACTCGACATCTGCGACCAGGGCAGCTGTTTAGAGCTGAAGAAGTTCTTGGAGAAGAACTACGGAGGCCTGGACGTGCTCGTTAACAACGCGGGCATGGCTTTCAAAGGTTGGTTTTGGTATTTAACATTATTGCAGAGAGCTGGCACATATCTACCTATTGCATTTAATGTGCACCAGGGTCTATTTACACATTTAAATTTTACTAGCTCCTAAACTCGTTAAATACTAAGGGAAAAAAAAGCTTTTGAAGCGGTAGCTAGCTGTATACCATAACCCTTATAACACTTATACAGCCAAAATAAACAGCCCCATTACCCCCCCTGCTGTACAAGTGAAAACACTACCCTGATAGGCCTGTACTATACTACACTGTACTATACTAGCCTATACTATATTATACTATACTACACTATACTATATATTGTACTACACTGTATTATACTGCACTATACTATATTATACTATACTGTATTATACTATATTACATTATACTACATTACACTTTACTATACTATATTGTACGATACTACATTACACATACCGGTGTAGTATAGTACAGTATGGTATATTATAGTATAGTATAGTATAATATAGTATAGAACAATATACTGTCACAATAAAAAATTGTGTGGATGATAGGGGGTTGTAGGCCTGTACTTTACTAGACTATACTATATTATACTATACTAGCCTATATCATATTATTCTACATTACACTTTGCTATACTATATGACACTATACTACACTACACTATATAATACTATACTGTATTATACTATATTACATTATACTACATTACACTTTACTATACTATATTGTACTATACTACACGACATTATACCAGTGTAGTATAGTGCAATATAGTACATTATAGTAAAATACAGTATAGTATCATATAGTATAGTACAATATACTGTCACAATAAAAAAAATTGTGTTGACGATATTTGACTAGTAGTACAACTAAATAAACATATAAATAATATAAGAATGAAATAAACACTAAACAAGGTCACAGATATAGATATACGACAGAAATAGACATAAATCCACTTCAATACTAAGGTTTGTCAGTGAATTTTATTTATATATATATATATATATATATATATATTTTTTTTTTTTTTGTAAAAAGTAAACCAAATGCACACACCCAGACTTACACTACATTTTGTTTTGTTTTGTATTAGAATAGTTAAATGATTAATGTGTTCTGTCTCTGTCAGTGGACGCCACAGAGCCATTTGGAGAGCAGGCTGAAGTCACCATGCGCACCAACTTCTGGGGAACACTGTGGGTGTGTCATGCTCTCCTTCCCATCCTGAAGCCCAACGCCCGGGTGGTCAACGTGTCCAGTTTCGTCAGCAAGAGGACCCTTGATAAGTGCAGCCCTGAACTCCAAGCAAAGTATGACTTCAGATGGTCTTTAAGGCTGAGAGTAAAAGCTGTGTTTACAGTATAGGCCCAGTGTAATGGCTGTGAAATGTGTTTGTTAGGTTCAGAAGCACAGAGCTTTCAGAGGAGGAGCTGTGTCTGCTGATGGGAGAGTTTGTTTCTGCTGCACAGAGTGGAGATCATGAGGCTCAGGGCTGGCCAAACAGTGCTTATGGTACCACCAAGGTAAAATTCATGTCTAGCTTAAACTACTGCTATTCTCTACATTTACACAGCAGGTGAAAGTGGCCCAAATTTGATTTTCTCACCAAATCTGATTTATTTCAAGCTGTTTATATAATCTTTTTAATGCAACACATATCTGACATTGGTCTGAACAGTCCAAGCTGTGCAACTGACTTGCATGCGCAAAACAGCATCACTTCACATGAAGTTTCAGTTTCATCCGTGTCAGAATCTATGATATGAATGAGTTCAGGCTGCAGCTGAGCTTATCACAGAGAATTCACTTGTGCCTCACTGTAAAAAGTAAAAAAAGTAAATTTACATTTTTAACTTTTTATTTTTCATTTATGCTGCAGATTTGTCCTGTGGCTGTGTTCGGTCATTTTATTTTGTTATGTTATTACAACAGAGACATCAGTCCAAATATTTATGAGCTCTGTTACCATTATATCAATTATCATTATCATCAGTTAAACCATTTCTTCCTGGTCTACTCACAGCCTTTTATCATTCTCTTTGATTTAATTATTGCCACAAATCAGATACGTATTGGATTTCAATACCGTATTTTGAAGTAGCACAAATCAGAATTGAAAATGTCAGATTAAGCATATTATTGCCGGTCACACTGCCACACATTTGCCACACCTGCCATAACCTTTCAATTTGGAGTATACCCATTATTTCCATTATACTCATTTTGCTAATTATTAATGTCCATGATTTGGTGAGTTATAAAAGCCCCACAGAGTCTGGCATACATTTCTCACCCTGTGAGGTAGCACTTTTTCAATCTACATATAGCTATCCCATGACATTTGACATAGCAGTGTATGTAATGGCCTCCTGATATTTGTATGTTACAGTCAGTGGTGCAGTATGTCATGATTATCTTACAGCAGAACAGAGTGGATGAGTTTTCTCTGATTGTTTCAGATCGGTGTGACGGTACTTTCGAGGATCCAGGCGCGTGTTCTTAATGAGACCAGACCTGCCGATGGCATCATCCTCAATGCCTGCTGTCCTGGTTGGGTCAGAACAGACATGGCTGGACCAAAGGCCCCGAAGAGTCCAGAGGAAGGAGCTGAAACTCCTGTCTACCTGGCTATGCTTCCAGAGGGAGTCAAGGAGCCACATGGACAGTTAGTTTGGGACAAAACAGTGCAGGAATGGTAAAAAAAAAAAAAACTGTAAAGCTGGAGTAATTCTTTACTCATGCTCATCTGAACCATGACATAACATACAGCATAATAATTCTAAACTGATTATAAACTTGAATGGAAGGAGTTGTTGTTTTCCTTTTCATGAAGTATTTTGCTACACTTTGGGGCAGTTCTGCACACAGGGATTAAAAAGCCTAAGTGTAAGCATTTTGAATTTTCCATAAAAAATGAAATATAATCTAGCAATAGGGTGATTTTTAATATTTGGTGTTACCTTGGTTAGACTTACACTAAAAGAAAGCTATTTTCAGATTACACATTCATTGTAACTGAATTGTAAACCTATGTAATTACTGTATTTTTTAATGCCAATTTTACCTCAGCGAGTTGAAAATTAATTTTGACTCTTTGTGAAGGTTTCTTTTGAACATCAGCCTTAACTATCAATTGTTGGCCACATTTTCAGCAGTGAAGTTAGTAATATTAATGCTAACATTTGATAATACTGTCTTACTTTTCATGAGAAGTATTTTTGCTTCACTTCCAGACAGGGATAAACGCCTAGTCATGCACTACACAGCATTCTGAAAACATCTGCCTTAAGTATATTGATACTGTAATGTTTAATAAAAATACATCTTAACATTTGATTATATCATTGGTGTTTCCATTCATTTTGTGTCTGTCTTCATTCAGTCTTCTAAATGCTGAGTCATCTTACGTGTTATTTGTCGCATTAGATAAATACATCTGATATGAATGAGTCTTGCTGCTCTAATTGTGGTGAAATGAATGGCCAGGCCAGTTCTGCCCTATGTCTTCCACCCCACCCAAAACACTCCTCAATGACTTGCAGTTATTCAGATGTTATGTAACCTGTGGCTGGTTCCAGGCAGGGTTGCCAGGTCCAGCAAAAATACAAGCTGTCTCACTTTCTTTCACTCTCACATTCTCCTCTCTTTCTCCCCTCGTACGGGCGGCACCGGGGCGTGGTGGGTAGCACTTCCGCCTCACAGCAAGACGGCCTGGGTTCGATTCCCAGCTGGGGCGACCCGGGTCTTTCTGTGTGGAGTTTGCACGTTCTCCCCGTGTCTGCGTGGGTTTCCTCCGGGTTCTCCGGTTTCCTCCCACAGTCCAAAGACGGCTAATTGGAACTTGATTGAAATTGCCCCTTAGGTGTGAGTGTGTGAGTGAATGTGTCTGTGTGTCTGTGTGTCCGTCTGTGTCTGTCTGCCTTGCGATGGCTTAGATCGTAGAACCTTGTGATTAGACAGTACCTTTCCTGCCGCGAGATAGCCGACGAGCTGATGTGGCGTTAAACTCGACTACCCAACCCAACCCAACCCTCCCCTCATTCTCTCTTTTTCCTTATCCTTCTCTCTCACACACACTTTCTCCCTCTCTTTATCGCAATCTCGCTTTCTCCTGTCTCTCATTCTCTCTTCACCCTCACTTTTTCATTCCTCTCTCTTATGCTCTTTCCTTTCTCACTCTCTTAATCTTATTTATTTCTCCTTTCTCACTCTTTTAATCCTGTTTTTCTTCTCTCACTCTTTTAATCTCACTCTCCTAATCCCCCTCTCTTTTTCTCCTCTCTTAATCCTCTATCTTTCTCCTCTCTCACACTTTTAATTCTGTTTCTCCTCTCTCACTCTCTTAATCGCACTCTTTTACTCTCCTAATTACCTTCTTTTTTCTCCTCTCTTTCTATATTTCCTCCCTCACTTTCTCCCAATCTCATGTTCTCCTCTCTTACACTCTTGTCTTCTCTCTCATTCTTACTTTCTTCTTATTCACTCCTCTTTCTATGGAGGCCCATTCCCGCCACCTAAAAAAATAAAAATAATCCAGCACATTTTTTTTATTATTATTAAGTAAACTGCTATCTCAATATTTTGAGATACTATTTCAATATTTTGAGATAGTAAGTCATTATTTTGAGATACTATCTCAATATTGACTTAGTATTGACTGTCTCAATAATGACTTAGTATCTCAAAATATTGAGATAGTATCTCAAAATAATGACTTAGTATCTCAAAATATTGAGATAGTATCTCAAAATAATGACTTAGTATCTCAAAATATTGAGATTGCAGTCTACTTAATAATAATAAAAAAATGTGCTGGATTATTTTTTATTTTTTTTAGGTGGCGGGAATGGGCTTCCATATCTTTCTCCTCTCTTCTATCTCTTTTGTTTGGCTGTAGCCTGTTGAATATGTCGGTAAATAGTAATTTTGACCGGTTTGCTAGAGGGTTTGATATAGCGGGTTTCTGGCGGATCTGGCAACCCTGGTTCCACAGTCTGCCTGTATAAACAGTAAGCGGAGGAGAGGTAAGAATATCCTTGCGGGCGCAGTGTGAGCTGTGAGTAACTGAGTAACGGCAGTATGAGCGGTAAGGTGGCGGTGGTGACCGGGGCGAATAAGGGGATCGGGCTGGCTGTAGTCCGGGCTGTGTGTGAGGCCGGGTTTGATGGAGATGTGGTGCTGACCGCGCGCAGTGAGCAGCTGGGGAGAGAAGCTGTGCAGCAGATCAGAGCTGCAGGACACCGGGCTGTGTTCCACCAGCTCGATATAACCAGCAAATCCAGCGCCCTGGAGCTGCAGCGCTTCCTGAAGAACACGTACGGAGGACTCGACGTGCTAATCAATAACGCAGGGATCGCCTATAAGAGTAAGTGATCAAGAACTCTGTAATTAAACTGTAATTTCAAATATAAACCAACCCCAGCTAAACGTTATATTAACGTTTATCCTTTAAAGTTACACAAATAATGTTCCAGGAACGTTCTGATACTTGGTTTGCAGCATAACTTTATTAAAACGTTTCTCAAATAACCTGAAAACGTTAGAAGTAACAGTTAACATCCCCAAAACAAAACTAAAACATTGCAGTGACGTCACAAGAACGTCAAAAATCTTCATTTAAATGTCCAGACGACTTGAGATATTAATGAACGTTAATTGTAACGTTCAGAAAACGTTCTACTAAACAAAATTGTCTTCAGCTAACAATAGCAAAAACATTTAATAAACGTCAATATTTGGTTGCATTACATCTTTTAACGCTGATAATGTAGAAACAGCTTTTAACCTTTCAGACCTGAATTATACGTTAAAAAATATAAGGATGCTGTTTTCTTTCTGTAATGCACACAAAAGAAGGCACTAATATTCTAATATAAGATCTATATACAAATTGTATCCAGTTAACTAAAATATTAATTTTTTTATATATATTTATGGCCTTTTAACTTTACAAAACATTCTTAAACATAGTAAAAAAGGTTTTATCTAAATCTGCACTAAGCTGCATTAAATTTAATCAGATTTTAACACAACGCCTTACAATGAGAAAAAGTGAACTGAATCAAACAAATGAGACAAAAACATTAAATACAGTTTTATTTCTCAGTTTATTTATTTAGAGCCAATTCTCTCCAAAAAAAAACATTGGTTTTTTTTTTTGTTAAAGCTCATATGAACATTACAGAAGACTATTTGCACAATTCTTTTGTAGATGTATGAGAGTACAATACATCGTTGATTTGGTTTAAATGAGAAGCAATGTGTTTGAAGGAAGAAAAACACACAATTTTAGCACCAAACAAACTTATCCCATCTGTAAAACATGGTGGTGGTAGTATCATGGTTCGAACTGGTCTTGTTTCAACTGGTCCAGGAAGGCTTGCCATCATTAATGAAACAATGATTTCTGAATTACTTTACCAAATAAAAAGAACATTTTATTTTTTATTCAATTAACATTTGTGCACCCTTTTTGTATTTAAAAATGTCCACAAATGTATATCAACTACTGTTAGCAACACCTGAGCAACAACCTGAGCACATAACATAAACCATAGCAGCTTTGTGGAGCAGGCAATAATGTTATATATGTTGCCTGATCCTTCTGTTTTTTTAACAGAATTATTGGGAGTTTTGTTTTTACTATGTATCCAGATAAAAACAGTATTTTTTGTTTGTCTACAATACTCACATCTTTTACAGAACCAACATTGTTGTATTGTCCCTCTATTTTATCTTTATATTGTTCTTTATTAGATAATGCCCCGGAGCCATTTGGAGAGCAGGCTGAAGTCACCATGCGCACCAACTTCTGGGGAACACTGTGGGTGTGCCAGGCTCTCTTCCCCATCCTGAAGCCCAACGCCCGGGTGGTCAACGTGTCCAGCTTCGTCAGCAAGAGGTCCCTTGATAAGTGCAGCCCTGAACTTCAGGCAAAGTATGTACCCAAACTGTTAATATCATCTTTTATAAGAGCAGCGTAAACCCCTGAATCTGCAGCATTATTACATTCCAAATACTTACAGATTAGTAATTATATACAGATTAGTGCAAACTGAATAATTAATTATTATGTTTTATATATAAGCAGTACGATTTTAGTAAATCACTATGGATACATTTGTAATCTTGAAGAATCTGACAGATACAGGCTTTTATTATTAATAGACGTGTAAAAGTCATGTACATGCAGTAGAGGGCGGCAAAAGACTGACACTATATGTATTGGGATGTCTTATGTGGGAAATACATTGGTATTAAATGAAAAAAATGGTAGTAATGTATTAAATGCAACGATAATGCTGGTATGAGACAGTTATCATCATCAATGATATATGAAAATGCCTACCAGCTTCTTTATTGCTGTGTTTGTGAAGCTCATTTTTAATGGATTGATAATGTACATGGTAATAATTGGTAAGATCTCAGAGATAATATCAGCTGTATGTTTGTTTGAATGCAGGCTCCGTGATCCCGCAATCACAGAAGAAGAACTGTGTTCATTAATGAACGAGTTTGTCGCTGCTGCAAAGCGTGGAGATCATGAGTCAAAGGGCTGGGCAAACACTGCTTACGGCATCTCAAAGGTACTGTGAAGATTTGATTTATTAACCAGTCTGATGCTATCATTTATATCAGTAATAAAATTTAACAAAACTTATTGGTTTTATTATTGCAAAAATAAATAAATAAAAATCATCATACATTGCTTAAATGGGCAAATTTAGAAATTTGAGAAAATGAACCCAATGGAGATTACTTTTTATGTGTTTTGCAAGAAAACCAATCATACATTTGTTTGTGTCCAACATGTATTTAAATTGGTCTTTTGGTATCCTACGAGAAAGCAGAAGGAGAGTCTAAAATACATGCATTCACCATAACAGATACCAAGTAATTTTTTGCCAGTATTGCTGATTCGAATGTACCACTGAAGACAATTATTATAACAAATACATTGTTATTTCATATATATTTGCTTTATATTATTTTTTTCTGTCAGATTTTTAACTCCTGATTATTAAATCTGATTGCATGATGTGATTCTGAACAACCAATGATTTTTAAAGGAAAATTATGAAATATCAGTGGTGCCCAAACTTTTTCATACTAGTGTAAATACACAGTGAAAAACAGTGTTCATTGGGACTAATGTGTTGTTCAGACAGATTCTATGTGTAAACCAACCTAAATAGATTAAATATCTAATGAACAAATAATACCCTATAGTTTTTGAAAACTTTTTTTTTGTTCATTTGTACATTTGCTGATTATTTTGTTTATTAAATAAACAAAAAAAGCATTGAATTCAGAGAAGCGGTGTCCAAACTTTTGATTGGTACTGTATACTAGCGCATCTCAAAAAATAGAATAGAATATCATTGAAAAGTTACTTTATTGCAGTTATTCAGTTTAAAATGTGAAAATCATATAATTTATAGATGTATTACACACAGGATGATTTATTTTAACCGTTTATTTATTTTATTGTTAATGATTATGGATTACAGCCAATAAAAACCCAAAAATCAATGTCTCAGAAAATTACAATATTATGTAAGACCAGTTGGTTGGCCGTCCTGCTGGAAAATGAAATCCGCATCTCCATAAAAGTTGTCAGCATTGGCATTTCTATTCATTCATGTGATTTAACAGATTTAAAATATTCAAATATAAAAATATATAAAAATACACTTGGAACGCACAAACATCAAAATGGAGTACCAGTGCAACCACTTGGCAACACCTGAGTACTAATCTGAGATACTATAAGAACAACCTGGGATACCTTAGCAACTGCCTAGCAACCACCTAGCAACATGACAAACGGCTGAAATGCCAGAACAATCTATACCTTTCTATCTTATAGCTACACTTAGACAAGAGTGTGCCACACAGTATCGTACACAGCAGTATCATAATTTATTCAATTCATATTGTGATAATAGTGAAAAGGTTTTTTTTTTTTCGTATAATTGTTTATGGTTTATGTTTAAATATACACACTTTTCTTCGGTATATTACTTTATGTTTATGTTACATTTTTTATTTTGTTACATTATTTTTCTATGCAGACTTCCACTCACTAACAACATTATAGCAAGGGTCTCAAATGGTCCAAAGACTGACTGATATATATTTTTATGAAATCTATGCAGGTTGGTGTGACCGTGCTGTCGATGATACAAGCGCGCACCCTCACCAAGACAAGAGCAGGTGAGGGCATCCTCCTGAACGCCTGTAATCCAGGCTGGGTTCGGACAGACATGGCTGGACAGAGTGCTGATAAAACTCCAGAAGAAGGAGCTGAAACTCCGGTCTACCTCGCTCTGCTGCCAGAGGGCGCTAAAGAGCCACATGGACGTTTTCTGTCAGATAAGAAGGTGGAGGAATGGTAGCTTAAATCAGCTGTTTACAGTAATCTCACTATGCCTTTACTTTTTACCTTATATTTACATTACTGTTACTGTTTAAGTTACAATAATCAATACTTTTATATTCATGATCATTTATTTCAACTGGATGATACTGGATTATACAAAAGGGATATATGGATATCAGTTTAGTAGGAAAGCATTTTAGTATTGATTTGTTAATGAAACACATGTTTCACATATGTTTCATGTGTATATCTGTTTTTTTCTGTTATTTTTTACCCATAGTACATTAAATTTAGTATGATTTTATACTGTTTTTGTATTTTTAAATACAGTACCTGAATCTTCTCATTCAACGTGTTTTCTTTCTTATTTCCTATTTTTTTACATTTGACAATTTTATATTAAAGACATTAAAGCTACACAAGAACACAAGTAGACACAATTAGCTTTGATAGTAGATTTGCACACTGTTATTTTCTAATTTACGATGTAGAAAATAAATTAAATAAAGAAATAAAGAATAACATTGAATGATGAGAAGGTGTGTCCAAACTTTTGAACAGTACTGTATATTAGCGCATCTCAAAAAATTAGAATACCATTGAAAAGTTATTTTATTTCAGTAATTCAGTTTAAAATGTGAAACTCATATATTATATAGATGTATTACACACAGGCTGATCTATTTTAAGTGTTGATTTCTTTTATTGTTAATGATTATGCCTTACAGACAATGAAAACCCAAAAATCAGTGTCTCAGAAAATAAGAATATTATATAAGACCAACTGGTACTTTTGGCAGTGCTGGCAGTGTGCCAATTCCTGCTGGAAAATAAAATCCACATCTCCATAAAAGTTGTGGGAAAACAAAACTGCACTGACTTTAGACTTGATAATAAAACACAGTGGATCAACACCAGCAGATGACATGTCTCTCCAAACCATCACTGATTGGCGGAAACTTCACACTAGACCTCGAGCAGTTTGGACTGTGTGTCTCTCCACTCTTCCTCCAGACTCTGATCTCTTGATTTACAAATGAAATTGGAAAATTTAATGATGGTCACTTCATGTTTCCCTCTGCTGACAACTTTTATGGAGATGCAAATTTCATTTTCCAGCAGAACACTGCCACACATTCAAATTGGTCTTATATAATATTCAAATGTTTGGGTTTTCATTGGCTGTAAGCCATATTCATCAACAATAAAATAAATAAACACTTAACTGCATTTTATGTACAAATAGATCACCATGTGTGTAATACATTTCACATACATTTCACATTTTGACCTAAATTACTAAAATAAAGTACTTTCCAATGTTCAAATATTCTATTTCTTGAGATATACTAGTATATACTTCCTTTTGAATATACAGTCTATACATTATATGAAAAAAAGTATTGGCACACTTCTCATTTATTGTTTTTTTGTTAATGAAGGGGATTATAAGTACATTGTTGTGGTAATGGTAACTTCTACTTCTATACTGTCCAGCAAAGTCTTTTAGACTATTTAATTTCTTTTATTGCATTCCGCAACAAGAATGTTCACTTCCACTCCTCCACAGCTACGCATGGTGCCAGTAGGTTCATGTTTGTTTATCTGCTCCAGAGAGTCCTATTCTTTTGACAGTTCTTCTCTACAGGGATTAGATGTGTGAGGCCTCCAAACTCAACTGGCTCGCAACGTAATCTATCCCTGTGTTCGCCTTGTAGCTTAAGTACGGGCGAATCTCTAAGGAGGAACCTTTGGATACAAAACACATCTCAACAACCGAGTACACTGCCAGCATCAGGAGTAAGGGGATAACACAGTGTAAATTTCTTTCTTTTGGCCAAAACATCTCTTTTTATTTCTTTTTGGGAAGCCTTTCCATTTTTCTCCTGTAGTCCTATCAGAACGCAGCATGCTCTGCACTGCTGTGTGTTTGCTGAGTGTACAATCACAACAATACATGTTGACAGGATGCATTGTTTCCGGAACACCTGGAACAGATGTAGGGAATAACAGGGAATAAAGCAGAGTTTGTTTTTACTTCTCTAGGAGATCGTCCGATAACATAACCAGTCTCCTTTTGACTGCTTGTGAAATATACAGTATTACATGGATTTGATTAATTATTGATGGATGTATGAACCATCAACAAAACACCAATTTAGAATTTAGAGCTTAGGTAGCGTGGTAAAATAGACATTGTTTTATATATGATTCAAAATAATTAGTATTAAGCAAGTAGTAATAGGCCTGTTGTGATAGTTACATTATCAACTTATGGTACGATAAATCAACATGATATTGATCATTTTTGCCGCCCTTAATATTGTTGTTGTGTTCATAAGCATGTATTTAAGGGTAAAAATTAAAAAGTAAAAAAAAAAAACCCTCAAAACTACATTTTTGAGTTTTGAGGCCAACTCAAACTTTTCGAATGAGTTTAGAATAAAAATAGAAAAAATAAGTTCAGTTAATTTGTTTTTCATATGCATAAAAACTGTGAATATTAAGTATTTCCCCATCTTAAAAATTCACTTTGAGTTGTTAGTCAACTCATTTAGGTTCTAAAAAAAATTGTATTGTAAGTTTTGCTGACTATCCTTTAATATCAACTAAAACCATTACATTGTGTCAATCACATATTTTACATTAATCACTATATATTTTTGTTAATTATATAATTATCTTGCTATGTGTCAGTGTAGCATTCTTTAGCTTTCATAGGACATGGCAAAAGTCATGGGACACAGTGCTAGGTCAGTCCCATGACATGTAGCGTGTCAGTGTATATAATTTACTGTACATTCATATGAATAGTTTACATTATTAGGCAAAATATAGAGTCCTGCTTTTAGAGCTGTGTCCCACGATGCAAAGTTTCAAATGAAAAAAAAAAATCACAAAACGTTTAAATTAATTACTTAAAAATGTCTTATTAAAAAATATGTAATGTATATTTTGAATCTACATAATAATGTCTAAATTCTTTCAGATACCTTTTTATTCAAACAAATAAGCATTATTATATCACATTTTCATGCACATTATTTGGGGTCTTTTTTTACAATGCATTATCCTGCCTGCTATTTCAGTCATGTGGTGCCCTTTATATGTAGCCCTCCTGATATGTTGTGGGTCAAATTGTCTCATTTTAAAGTTTAAAAATATATTAAAGAGGTTTTACATTATATTTTTGGAGCATAAAACTTGTCTGCTGGGCTATTTTAGTGAAATAAGCATGTAAAATGAAAATTACTAATATAATTTCACCCAGTCTTAACAATAGAAACTTCAAAGGGTAAAAACATTAAAATTTTAAACAACAGCCAAATATTTGTTTGTGTTTTTGTTTGTTCTTAAGTAAACAATGTTCTGCAATGGGTATTTTTTAATATTTATATTAACAAAGTTAAAGAAAAAAGTTTCATCTTTATGAAGGAGAATATCCTATATTGATATGTAGTTAAACATGGATCAATATGACTTCATGCTGTTTCTAACAAATAGAAATAACATGAGGGTTAATCAGAATTACATACAAAAGATTTCCCATGATTTTATTAATTATTTGACAAATTCAGACATTAAATCGTGCCAAACATTTTTATGTGTCTAAATGACCCCTTTTAGTGGTTAAAGGTTGCACATTTTTAGAATTTGGAAGGTAAATAGGTTTTATTTTAATGCCCCGGAATTGTGTACATAAAAAAGAATGTATAAAAAGTGAACTCTGTCACATATTCAACACATAATCAAGAGGAAGATGGATGATCACAAGCCATCAAACCAAACTGAACTCCTTACATTTTTGCATCAGGAGTAAAGGCATGAAGTTATCCAAAAGCAGTGTGTAAAACTGTAGAACATGATGCCAATATGCATTTAAACTGTGATTATAAACCAGGGTTTTTCTGAAAACTTTATGAATATGAACTTGTTTTCTTTGCATTATTTGAGGTCTGAAAGCTCTGCATCTTTTTTGCTATTTCAGTAATTTTCTGTAAATAAATGCTCTAAATAACAATATTTCTATTTGTCATTTGGGAGAAATGTTGTCTGTAGTTTATAGAATAAAACCACAATGTTCATTTTACTCAAACATAAACCTATAAATGGCAAAATCAGAGAAACTGATTCAGAAACTGAATTGGTCTCTTAATTTTTTCCAGAGCTGTAGTTTATTAATAAAACAATGGATTTGGATGGACGCAGCCATGCACACACACAAACACACTGACAACATCTCACCAGAGAATGCTCTATATAGTAGCAACTCTCACTTTACAATGTAATTGATCACTGGAACATTGGAATCTCAAACTGAAAGCATTGAAATAGAGTCCATCTCTTTACATTTTACTGTCCAATCATTAAAGTTCTTCTTCTGTACCTATGGCTGCTTCAGTGCCATGCTGTCTTTTCTCCTTACTGCTCAGCAGGGAGAGATGAAAAACCATGAGGTCCATTCAGCTACATTTGCAGGTCTTAACAATCATATTTGACAGTTGTTCTACCTGTAGTAAAATAGTTTTCAGTGTTTCAGTGCAAACTTTGAAGCCAAAGTAAAAAAAATAAGTATGAGTATGTATGAGTGAGTATGAATGTACACTGCCTGGTCAAAAAAAAAAAGGTCACACACTCATAATATTTGGTTGAAGTGCCTTTAGCTTTGATTGCAGCACACATTCCCTGTGGCATTGTTTTAATAACAATAAGCTTCTGCAACGTCACAAGTAGGGGTGGGCAATATTATATCGTATACAATATATCGTGACACAGAAATATCATGATATTAAAAATCCATATCGTGATAATAGAGATGTTCCGTCTTAAAAGTAGTCTATTATTTACTGTGAAGCTTTAGGTGTATTTATTGTATAATTGTTTTAGTTTGCAGTTTATATGCATGCACTAAATATTCTGCAATATTTTTTGCTGCATTATATTATTTTATGCTATATTATTTATTTTGCCACATTATGATTATTTTGTTATACTCTTATACTATATTCCTGAAATGAATGAATTATTTTAGTTTTCCTATATCGCCAAGTATATCGTTATCGCAAAAATACCCTGAAATATCGTGATATTATTTTAGAGCCATATCGCCCACCCCTAGTCACAAGATTTATTTCAATCTAGTGTTTCATTAATTTATACATTTTGCACCAAGATCTTGCAGCAGCATTGATGATGGTAGAGTCTGACCACTGCACAAAGCAGCTCTTCTCCATCCAGCACATCCCAAAGATTCTCAATGAGATTAAGATCTGGACTCTGTGGTGAACTCTCTCAATCCATGTATGAAAATTATGATCTCATGCTCCCTGAATCACTCTTTCACAATTCCAGCACCATGAATCCTGGCATTATCATCTTGGAATATGGCCGTGTTCATCAGGGAAGAAAAAATCCATTGATGGAATAACCTGGTCTATATTCAGTATATATTTAGGGAGTCAGCTGACCTCATTCTTTCAGCACATACTGTTGCTGAACCTAAACCTGTAGACCAACTGCAGCATCAACCAACCAACACATCATTTACTTACTTAAATCCAGGTGGAGGCTTTTTGTTTTTGGCCAGGTAGTGTATAATGTGGTATAATACTAACCTTATGTTGCCTTCCCACATAATAAAGGATGGGTAGTGGATCCAGGACCTGAGGCACACAGCACGGCTGGGCTGATGCTCCAGGATTATGATGTTTGTACAGTGCCAATACCTAGCAGATACAAATAAACAGCTTTATTTTTATTCCAACAGTGTTAAAGTGGAGAAACTGAAGAAAGCTTTTGTTACGCAACAATATCTTATGACCAATCTGATCCAAAATGCAAATTACAAATATAAGTTGACCCAGTCTTAACAATAGAAACTTCAAAGGGTAAAAACATAAAATTTAAAACAATAGCCAAATATTTGTTTGTTTTTTTGTTTGTTCTTAAGTAAACAATGTTCTGCAATGGGTATTTTTTAATATTTATATTAACAAAGCTAAAGAAAAAGGTTTCATCTTTATGAAGGAAAATATCCTATATTGATATGTAGTTAAACATGAATCAATATGACTTCATGCTGTTTCTAACAAATAGAAATAACATGAGGGTTAATCAGAATTACATTACAATTACAAGATTTCCCATGATTTTATTAATTATTTAAAAAAATGAGACATTAAAGCGTGCCAAACATTTTTATGTACAACTGTATGTGTCTAAACGACCCCTTTTAGTGGTTTGTTTAATAAACACAGAGTTAAAGGTTGCACATTTTTAGAATTTGGAAGGTAAATAGGTTTTATTTTAATGCCCCGGAATTGTGTACATAAAGAAGAATGTATAAAAAGTGAACTCTGTCACATATTCAACTACAGCTCAGAAAAAAATAAGAGACCACTTAAAAATTAGTTTATTGGATTTTACCAAATTGAAAACCTCTGGAATATAATCAAGAGGAAGATGGATGATCACAAGCCATCAAACCCCCGAACTGAACTGCTTGAATTTTTGCACCAGGAGTGTAAAGCACAAAGTTATCCAAAAGCAGTGTGTAAGATTGGTGGAGGAGAACATGATGCCAAGATGCATGAAAAAAACTGTGATTAAAAACCAGGGTTATTCCACCAAATATTGATTTCTGAACTCTTAAACATTTCAACATACTCTATGATCAGAAATACTCTGATCAGAAATATCCTATGATGTGTTTAGGGACTGCAGCTATTTTTCTACCAAGTCTTCCAATTCAGAGGCTCAAAAGTAGTTGGACAAATAAACTTTACCATACTGAAAGTTATTTTGTTGACAATCCTTTGCAGTCCTTTGGGTTTCATCCTCTATGATGCTTTGACAGGTCTTTAGCGCAGCTGTCTTCAGTTGTTGCTCATATGTGGGTCTTTCAACCTTTAGCTTTGTCTTAAGCGAGTGAAATGCTGTTATATTGCAGAATGCAGAATATTTTATTTTTTTTGCCTTAAAAAAATGCCTGGCTGCTTTTGCAGTATGATTTGGTCATTGTTCATCTGTCCATAGAAGCACCATCCATTCAACCTTGCTGCATTTGATTGAATCTGAGCAGAAAGTTAATGCCTGTACATTTCAGAATTCATCCTTCTACTTCTGTCTTCTGTCACATCATCAAAAAACAAAAAGTTACTCAAGGCCATTAGAAGCCATGCACATCCATGCCACCATCATGATTTACAGAAAATGTGATGTGCTTTGTTTCAGGCTGTTCCAACTATCATCTTTCCATCATTCTGGTACAGGTTGATCTTAGTCTCACCTCTTTAAAGAACGCTGTTCCAGGACATGCCTGGAATTATTTTTGTTATGATTAAATAAATAAAGACACACTGACACGCCCTAAATCAACATGCATGGTGCACAGCTAATGGCTCACCTACAGAATGCTAAAATTAATGAAGAATATCTTCATATATCGTATCCTGGCTTATCTTGTTTTATCGTAAATCTGTCAACAATTACCATATACCAGGGGTCGGCAATTAAGTTTGGCCACAGACCAGATATTTTCCAAGCCATTACGTAGTTGGCCACAAAAAATCGGTCCAATACACTACTGCTGCCCTGGCTATTGAATTGGCATGGGATAAAAAGCACTCATAAGAAGATAGGGAGCCCGAGCATGGGCGGAAAAACAAGAACAGGTGGAAACTAGAGTCACACAGAGCGCGACACAGAGACAGGAGAGGAATGTAAACAAAAGCTCACCAGAGAAGCATTTTATTTTATACCCCTGCCATAAACAAAAATATCTTATTTGACCAGCTGAAATGCTTTTTAAATGCATGTTACCTGTGAATACTTATTTTCTGTGTTCCATACATAGGAACAAGAGCCAATACAGTAGTTTGCATAATATCCAGATGGTTCATGTATCCATTTCCAGCCCAGATCCTTCCGGAAGTCTATATAAAGCTTCCTCACGCAACAGTTCTCTGACTGCCTGGATAAAACAGGGAAATGTTGCAGGTTAAATACAATGTGGCTTTCAACATATATAGTTGATATTTATATTTTTTATACTAAATATAACTAAATATTACTCAAAGCAAGCAGGTTCTGCTGCAGCTTGGCGCTTTTTCCTGGAGTTGAGCTGACTGTGGCGCTCCACGGGCAGCGACATCACCAGAATGTGGGGCTTCTTCGGCATCATGATATATAGGGGTGTTTTGTCTCCTCTACCTGTGAGAATACCTGCGTGTAGAGAAGTCAGTAGAGGTTCAGTGTTAAAAATATGTGATTTAGAAACAGCTACTTAAAAGTAGGTAAGTTGGGCGATATGATCAGAAAGTAATATTGGGATTCTTGAAAGTTTTCAATAAGACGTTTTTTTAAATCTCTTCAAACTTCGGTTGCATTTCTTGGTAAAACAAAATACTTTTTTAAGTAAAGCTCTGTCTTTAACCCTCCTGTTATATTCATTTATCAGGAACAGCAATGGTGTTCCCGGGTCAGTTTGACCCGGTGCATGTTTAATCATCCAAAATATGTCTGAAACCAAACAAATCCTTACAGTCAGTGTGAATATTTAATTACTAACTCCATTACTAATTATTCTATCAATATTTAGTGCACTGGTGTTCCTTACCTCTAACAGGTGATGCTTCAATTAGGATAATTCACTAGTTTTTCATAAAAAAAATAGATGTTCAAACTTTTTTAATGTTTAACTACTTTATTACTTTTCAAAGACCTACATATAAAACACAATTTTACATAACATTAAAACATAACATTGCAATTTTGTTTTAGTTTTTGGGGGTGGTTGCAAATGTGTGTTTTTGTTGATTACACTAATTAAGGAAAGCAGAAGACGTTTTATACTGAAAAAATACTTTTAACTATTTTCCCCAGAGTCAATTTGACCCAAAACATAACAGGAGGGTTAACAGGTGCATCTTAAAAAATGAAAATATCATTAAGAAGTTCACTTATTTCAGTAATTCAATTCAAATAACTCCCATAACAATCATAGCACCAGAAGTAAGGAAATGTGTGTTTGGTAGATTATTTCTTTGTTGTAACAATGCTTCTTGGCAATAAATCTCATACATGCATTTGTGGGATGAGGAGCAGAGCTGTGTATGTTGGTTGCGCCCATGAAAAATTTGCCAATTCTGGCGCAGCATGCAAAATATGTGTCAGACTAGGCTTAAAGGTTCCACTACATTAAAATCTTCATCTGTTTTTCTATTTGAAAAAGAGTTAGTATAAACAGGCATTTACTCTGTAGTTCTGATTTAACAGTTTTAATACATGTTCTCTATATATTTCCTAAATATATGTTTGTTCAATACCGATAACACTGAATGATATCGCCCACCATCTTTATAAGCACTATTTTAAATCTGTGAATCAATGACTTCATAGCACAGACCTGATATAGTGAAGAGACGATTTTGAACAGGTTCATTACACCCACAGTGCAACTTCATCTGGAACACTTGCTCCGTCTCTGTTCAGAAACACAAATAAAAAGTCTGAAATGTTCTTATTTTAAAACAATTAACAAAAATATACATTAATTAACACCACTTACAACAAAATGTTTCAACTAATTATTACTTACAACATTCTTAACCCCTTAACGCCTGTTGTTGCAAATATGCGACTAACCGTTTGATTCAATCAACCTGCCAAGATAGCGCCTGCATTCCCCCAATGCCTGTTAGTGCATATTCGCCACGGACCTAGGAACCTTTGACAATTTACAATTCAAATGAATCTAGAATTCAAATTAATGAAATGTTTCCTGTAATATTTGTGTATATTGTGTTGGTGACAGTAATTGGTGTTATTTATTATTGAATGCCTGCTGTTGGGTGCATAAATAAAACATTGATTTTTCACTGTTATATTACTCTGTTATTGTTATCTTAGTATGGACCATTATGTCTGCTGTAGCAAATTTGCAACATACCAAATTTACCCCAAATAGACCATATTGCCTGTTGTTGCAAATTTGCAACATACCAAAATTTCTATTTATTTTTGTGCAAAAGTGAAATTAATAATCTCAACAATATTTACTATCTACTTAAAGGTAAAACACACATGAAACATTTTTTCATATACAGCTACATTAATTCAGGCGTTAAGGGGTTAAGCATTAAAGTAAGTACTGTTATTTGAGGTACCCTTATTGTAAATTGTTGTTATTTTTTATTATGTGTGAAAACTTAAAACATAATTGGATGGAATAGATAAACAACAATTAACTGTCTTGTACCATGAAATACATTGTGGCACCTTTAGAGCACCATATCACATTTAATCCACTGGCTTGGCATCCTTTCAAACACTGTCTAGTATCGCTGCCATTTACTTTCATAGCACTTAATAATAACTTTTTACTGGATGAGCAGAAGAGCACTCATAGATGTGCACTTTATAAGAAACATTATCAAAATGTTCTAATCTAGAGGCACGTCATCAATAATTTATTGCAAGAAGAGGCACACTTGCTGGCATCAATCACTGTATTACTTTTTACATTTCTACCTGTCTAAAGGTACATTTAGAGATAATTATTCAGCTATGAGGACAACAGGGGGCAGTTGCCCTCCCTGCCAACAATCCCCACTTTAGTCTGCCAGTGCTGAAGACAAGGCATTCCTACTTGTGCTTTACAGTAAGATTTACGACAGAAAATTTCAATAAATTATAATAAAAGAATAAAATAATAAACAAAAATATATAAAATCTATATAATATTAACTATAAAAATCTGTCAATGGGGTAAGCACAAATTACTTGAATTGAATCAAGTAAAAATACACGGTTTTATATCTTAAATTTGGACACAAAGACCAAAATAACTTGACTGGTGACTTATGTGCTTATTTTGATTAAAATTACTTAATAAAGTAAAAGAAAAAACTACGGTAAACAAGACTGATTACGGTTGTTGTTCCTAAAATAAGCTAAATAATATAACACTTTTATTGGTACCACTTTAAAATAAGACTACTTTTATAAAGTAAACCATTTAAAAAAATTTAAATGGTTTACAGTTAGTTTATTAATGGTTACTAATTAGGTTGTAAATGCCTTAAAAAATCATTAATAATCAGTTATAACACAATTAGAAATGGCAACAATATAGACGGCTGTGGGTTGACTATTTGGTAAGCAACAGGTCATTGTTGCACTTTCTACGTATGTGTTATAACTGATTATTAGTGATGCTTTATGAGGCATTTACAACCTAAATAATAACCATTAGTAAATTAATTGTAAACCATGTATAAGCCCTTTATAAAGGTAGTCTTATTTTAAAGTGGTACACTTTTATTTATTTATTCCCAAGAAATTAAATAATTTCACTTGCTAAGATTTCGTTTCTTGCAGTGTAAAAGTGTGCGAGGGTACAGCACGTGCAATTAAATAATGTTTTCTGTTGACAATGGACAAATTTTTCATGCCTTTATAACTCCTTTTCTTTAAGGATTCTCACAATTAACTATTAAAAATGACTATATTTCGGATCTTCAAGACAAAAAGAAAAAAATTGCATCACATACTAAATCACAACCTTGTGTTTACTGTTTTTTATGTGAAACTCACCAGGTTTTTGTAGCCACTCTTTCAGGGTGTGTGTTACATCGAAAGACAGCCACTTTTCATTCGATTCACTAGTGATGAAATACGAACTCAAGTAGCGAGCTTTGTCCCCGCCGCCCTGGTACAGCTCCAGCCTCTGCTCTGCACCACCCGTCAGTTTCACGTCCTTGATGTGAAAACGGAGCTCTGCTTGGGAGACCATGCGCTCTAGGCCCAGAACTTCCTTTATTTCTGTGATGTTGAACACCATCACAGTGTCATTTGGACCTGAAAATACAAAAAAGTCAACAAGTCAAAAAAACTTGTTCCTTCTAATCATTAGTTTTTATTATAAGACAGACTGCATGCGATAGAAGTCTGTAAAAAAAAAAATACAAAAGCAAGCAAAAGGAATTAACTATTTTTCTTAATTAATCATGGGTGTGTTTTTTGGGCGTAATGTGAAATAAACCAATCAGTGTCAGCCAGTTGTCACTCCCTTTGGTCCAGGTGCGCTGGACTTTGCAGGACTTTGGCGACTTTGGAGTATGATCAGATGCTGGTGGGAGAAGCTCCCGTTTGCTGTGGAGATCTGCGCAGGCGCAGTAGCCACTACAAGCTCAGTTACAACAAATCAAATGTTTTGTTGATTATTGAGCCTAACACTAAAAAATGTTCTTGAGGTTTTTATCCAACTTTATTAATAGTGATGTAAAACATGTTTCTGAAATGGTAATCTGGCCTCAAGTTTCAACTATTTTGGCCTTCATTTAAAGAGATAGTTGGGTGGTCTTGCATGGCTGGAAATAACTGCCTTTTTGGAAGGCTGGAGTGAACAAATACTGTAGGAGGAGGGAGGCATGACTTTATATCAAGCATTTGTTTTGGTCTGAGACAACATCTTGATTAAGGAGAAAATAGTAAAATTGTCTAAAACATTAAAATCAAAGAAACCTTCCTTTACAGCAGCCTCTATTTTTTATTAATCTTTTATAATGCCTCGCCTGAAGCCCCCAGACAGTCCTTACTCACTCTGTAAATCTAGAAAACCAGATTTGGCATTTTTCATATTCCCTTTGATTCCATGTGTTTAGTATAATGCATAAAACACTACCCCTGACTTCCAGACGCCTGTTATTACTGCTTCTTAGTTCAGGAAAACTTCAATCATTCAGCCAGTCAGGCTTATTTTATGTGATTAAACTGACAACAAGTCCAGCTAGGCCTAATGCACATGGATGGAGAGAAGGTTCTGTCTTAACAAATGCCAGAAAACTGTATAAACAAAAACATTTGTCTTAAAATGGAAGACACAGAGTCTGCCAACTCAGAAGTGAATATACCAGAAGTTCCAGAATTTACATGCATTTTACAAGTTATAGACTGACTGCCGTCAGCAGCTCCCTAAGCACATGAGCATCACAGCCTAAAGCAACAATAAATTACAGACTCCAGCACAGATACAGTAGAGCTTTGGGCTGAAATACAGTATTGTGCCATTTATTTTAAAATCATTTAAGGCAATTGTCATAGTTATTCTGGGAAATGATTTCTGATCTAATTCAACATCCATTTAGTCTGAAACCAAGAAGTTAAGTTTAGTTTATGCTGTGTGACTCATTGGCAAAGTATTCAGAGAGAAGTGAAAAAAAGAAGAAACTAAAATCAGGTAAAGTGAAAGAGAGAAGCATTGAGGAAGAAGAAAATGTCAAACAATATAAAAGAAAATACTTGGTTTTATGAATCTAAATGCCCATATGATAAAAAAAAAAAAAAATCAAGTGTAGATAGCAAATAGATCAAGGGTTCTCAACTGGTCTCAGCATGGGACTCACATTTTCTAATGGTCATTAAGTCGCAACCCACTTTAAAAAAATAGAAACTAAACAAATTTACTTATATTTATATTATAATTTTATTTCTAATTTTTCCTTATTTTCTCCTCAATTTACAAGGCCATTTACCCAATTACCCTTGAAGAAAAGTGCAGCGACTCGGTTCTGATACATCAGCTCACAGACGCAATCTTGTGCTGATTGACATTACCCTAGGAGTGATGAGGGGATAGAGCACCATCTACTGCACTGTACCCACCCAGAGAAAGCAAGGACAATTGTGCTCTCTTAGGGCTCCGGTAGCTGATGGCAAGCTTTATGAACAGGATTCGAACCATGCAAAGTGAATTTTTTTTTTTTTTTTTAAGACACTGAGGAGGAACATGACAACTACATGTATAAGTTACTACAATAAAATTAAATATAAAAACTGCACAAAATATGTAAGATGCCACAAAATTAGATATTTAATTTCTCTGTATATATCTGCATTCAGAGTACATTAGCAGGAAACTATAATTTTCATAATAATGTCTTTTTTCCCCCAATATAAAAGACGAGTACGAAATCAGATCAGCATTAATTATTATGTATATTTTTTTAAATGCATTTTTTTCAAAGTTGTCGGCAAACCCGGCCACAGCATGGCAGCTGTGTGTCAGTCTATGCTTAGGACAGTGTGCTCTGAGTGTCTAAGGATATAGAGATATCCAAAAAGTTATTTTTTTGCACATTTGCCAAATATTAATTTGCAAAAATAGAACAGGTCCCAGAACATAACTGATTTTTTTTAGATGTTGAATTGTTGAAAATAGGGCAGAGGTGAGGGGTGAGGTTTAAGGTTTGGAGGAAGGCAGCCCACTGCTCATGTCTCTGCCAGTCTGAGCCAGAATTATCCCTATATCTGACAGTAATTACACATTGGCCAGCCCTCTGAGAAAATGATCCAGATCATGCCACACTGCCCCACCGCAGAGCGACGCACTAATCCTCCCCCTTCAAATCTTCAAATAGGAGGGTTTCTGCGGCTCTACCGTCTCGCAGCATCTTAATGCAGGGGCACAAGTTTTGAGAGGTTCGCTGCTGAGACGCGTAATGATAGGAGAGGCAAAACAGAACATGTAAGCAGAGGAAATTATGGGAGTAGGTGGAGGAAAGCATGCAGGCAAACTTCTCAAAAGACTGAGGAGTAAATGGTCGACACTGGCTGTGGGTTTCCAGAGTTGTCAGTTCAGAAAACCAACACCAAAATAACCCCATGCAGTCAAACGGCCTAAATTATACAGATCCTCCTCAGTCAAGCTTCTAAACGAACCTGTAGTATGAAGAGCTTTATATTATAAACACGTACGGTTTTCTCAGATAATGAGTAAAAATGCCATAAAGTGTGTAAAATGGCAACTACTGTCCAATTTTAAAGCACTGGAGAAAGTTGCCTGCCTTGCCCCCTCCTCCCTCCCAGACACCAAGCTCCTGCGGGTTGCCAGGTTGAGGAGACTTTGCGAACAAGAGCAAAATTAATTCAAAAACATTTACGATGAGACAAAAACAAGACGATAAGTCATACTCTGTAAATTGATCAGCTAATATTTGCAATGTTTTTAATAAAGTATAACTATAACATTTTTAAATGATCATTTTAAATTTTTATTAAGGAAAAAAACACTACCCAAACCAATCTTGCTTTAAGATGGAATTCTGCTGTTTACCAGACAATCCTGTAGGACAGGGGTCAGCATCTGGCCCGCAAGCATGAAACATCTAGCCCAGGAGGTTGTTTGAACTATAATAAATGATAATAAATGTATATATACATATTGTATATATATATATATAAAATGCTTCTCTAGTGAGTTTTAGTTTTCATTACTTTCCCTGCATCTTTGTTGCACTTGGCCTGACTTTAGTTTCCGCCTCTTCTTGTTTTTCCGCCAGTTCTTGGGCTCCCTATCTCCTTATAAAGGCATTTTTTCCAGGCCGTGTCCCAATTCACTAGCTGGGGCAGCAATAGTGTATTGGGCCGCGACCCTTACGACACAGGTTCAATCCCACGTGAGGAGAGGTTTACCTGCTCAACTGTTCTGCAATTGGGTTCAACAACCCTCTGGGCTGGAGAGCTACTAGTCTGTAGCGCTCCATCCCATTACACTTAATTTTACAAACATCTGGAAAATATCTGGCCCACGGCCAAACTTAATTGCTGATCCCTGCTGTAGGAGAATCTTCGGCCATCTGTTTGTGACCTTAGACTACTTGGTGTACTTGGGTTCTACAGCAGGACAATGATCCAAAGCACACAAACAAGTCCAGCTCTGAAAGGTTTTTGGAGCAGCCTAGTCAAAGACTGATAAATCAGATATATTTGTATTTTATCATTTAAAAACAGTGTTTTTTTATATATCTTTATCTGATATTAATGTAAATGTTTGATAATCGGAAAAATATCAGTATGACAAAAAAGCAAAAACAAAAGACATCTCTAGGGGGGGAAATACTCCGTAAGATCACAACACTACAGATTTACCAGATTTAATCAATCAAATATTTACTGTAGGACAAGCTGTAAAATTCCAGCTTCAGCAACCTATGCAGGATCTACAGATCCAGTCGCAAAATCTGTGGATAAATGTGCTTCAGATACCATATAGACCCTGTATGCATACAAACAGTACAGTTTTTCCCCAATAAACTCATTTTTTCACTATAATACTATATTTATTAGGGGTGTGGGAAGAGATCTCGCGAGATTAAAATGACGATATTTCTTGCCAAGCTTAAACCTGTCTCGCGGGAAAAAAAAAAAAAAGAGTAGGTGCGCTCCGCGGAAGAGTTAAAAAGCTCAGTGCTACAGTGCTCTTACTGTCCCAAAGATTCACAGCGCTAGTAAATACTGTA
Organism: Astyanax mexicanus; assembly: GCF_023375975.1. NCBI lineage: Eukaryota > Metazoa > Chordata > Actinopteri > Characiformes > Acestrorhamphidae > Astyanax > Astyanax mexicanus. Next base: position 5,662,564 of record NC_064424.1, on the reverse strand, counting down.
ACGAAATCCTACACGTGACTGTTTCATAGGCAGTTGTACTAATCTCTTAGCTCTGTACTGTATTAAAAAATGTTCTGTCTCTGTTTGCACTTCAAGCATAGTCTTAATATGACTGGTTATGGTTATGCATAGAAAAAAACACACAATCCATAGTCTTAATATGACTGGTTGTGGTTTGCACTTATTGTTTGCACTATATAAGACCTAGAAAAGTTTTATTTTATATTAATTCTATTTCTTATAGAATCAATGTGTGAGAGAAACCAGTCTGTTAAGATTGTGTTATATGATTTTGTCAAATAAAACTCTAGTTTTCGAGCCATTTTTCATTTTTGACGCTTTCTTTAAAATTTTATTTTTAAATCTCGTCTCGTTCTTGTGAACCCAGTATTGTGTCTCGTCTCGTCTCGTAATATTGGTGTCTCGTCACACCCCTAATATTTACTCATATCATCATAACATTAGATTACATTCATTCCAATCTATCATCTGCTTCATGGAGCATTTTTTTTGTCAATGAGGGTATTTTAATTGTATGCATTAACCACTAAATAGTCTATTCTTACACTTCCCGTGCCATGTTTACAACCTTCAACTCTCTTGCTAAACAGAGCTGAACACAGCAGTTCTGAGTATCTTCAAATACTCAAAAAGCAGAAGCTGACTGGAACAGAGGTCTCAGAGAGTGCCACTTACGCAGAACACTCTGAGCAGCTCACGAAAGGAAGCTTCTTCTGTTCTCTTTCGACATCTCTCAGCGGCTATAAATGAATAACACAGTGCATCACAGCGTGGACGTAAAAGATAGCTGTGGGGTGATGGGTGTGAGCTGCAAGATAGAGTTCAAACTGCCTCTGATGACTTTCAATGCAGGATCGGAGTCACCAGACAGCACCCTCTAAATATACTTCCTTCCTGTTTGTGGCCTGCTAACTAGCATACACCCACAAGATAAAAGAAATCATCAAGCTAAAAGTTACATGTTTTAATTTGTAATGCATAAGCAAATGATTAAGCCTTAGTTACACACTGTGGTTAGTGGTAAATGTTAAAAAAACCATTAGAGCAAGACAATAATAAGACAATGTTTAATGGAATGGTCTGCATTTAAATGCTTTTTTCTGTTGAAAATGATACTTTTAGAATTAGTACCCTCATAAGCATCTTTGAGTTTCCTGAAAATCGCTATAAAAATAAAATGTATTATTTTTATTATTTTTATTTTTATTATTATTATTATTATTATTATTATAAAAATGAGTAATAATACCCTCATAATAAATTGAGCATACAAAAGTAAATCAATAGAATTGAGAGAGGAAGTCAACCCTTAAAATTTTATCATTACTATGGCTTTTTAATAACTAATGATAATATCACAATACATTTTCTATAATAACAATGATATGACAATACTGTGATTCAGCACTAATCAATTTTGTACAACCCCTATAGATTAGCATCCATAATTTGGTCAGAATTTGTAACATTTTACAGGAAAATGACAATTTTTTGCATAACAACACAAAATCTATCAGATTACAGATCTGAGAGGCTGTTACCTTGTAATGTATAACAGAGGTTACTCTTTCTTTCCTGGGAAGGTCCTGATGAAAGCCAGTTTTATCATAACGTTTTTGATGGTCTTTACACTTGAGGATACTTCCTTGGACGTTTTTGAAAAAAAAATCGGATTTGACTGACCTTCATTTCTTTAAGATTTTTTTTTCTGATGCTCTCAAACACATTAAGAGACAAGAAATTTAAGTAATTAACTCTTGATGAGTTCAGCACAGCTGTTAACTGAAAGCCTGAATTCCAAGTCTGCCTCATAAAGCTGACTCAGAAAATCCAGCCAAGACCGACAAAACTAATATAAAGATATAAAAATCTACAATCTTGTTGACTATAAAAAAATAATATTAAAAAAACCCACTAAATTTAAAGTGTCCATACTTTTGACTGATACGGTATCTACCCAATACCATTAATGTTACTCCAATCATCAATACACATTGAAGAACTTTTGTACCACAAACCTAAAGGATGGTAAAATCTATTATTTCATTTGCTAAACAAGTTTTATATCAGGTTTAACCTTTTATCTGACAAGTTTTATCTTGTCATTTATCAGTTGAGTGCACTATTTGTCTAACTGAGCTCTTTTTGTTTCTTTACTTAGTTGAGACGTTCTTCTCATAATATATTTTAGAACATTATTCAAATATTCACTATTCACTGTATACCTGTAACTCTACCTCTTCACTACTTTACTTTAACTGATGCTCTCAAACACTTTATTAAGAGGCAAGAAATTCAAGTAATTAACTCTTGATGAGTTCAGCACAGCTGTTAACTGAAAGCCTGAATTCCAGGTGACTCTACCTCATGAAGCTGACTGAGAAAATCCAGCCAAGGCGTGCAAAACGAATATAAAGATATACAAATCTACAGTCTTTAAAGTGTTTAAACAATTAAAGAACACTGAATTAATGCACAACGTTTGTGCCACCAACTTTTAGGATAGTAAAATCTATTATTTCATTTGTTAAACAAGTTTTATATCAGGTTTACCCTTTTACCTGACAAGTTTTATCTTATCATTTATCAGTTGAGTGCACTATTTGTCTAACTGAGCACCAATCAATCAATTATTAATTGATTTCCTCACAAGATTCAAACAGTACTTTTCCTGCTGATGTATAGACCTGCCAGACATGACAATACTGAATTTACATGTGAAAACGACAACGGTGGTCAAGCTAGATCACCACACCACACCACACCACACCACCTATAAATATATATATATATATATATATACTCACACCGGGTCATGTTGAACTTGTGAACCTCCTTGGCATAATATGCCTCCTCCTCTGCCTCCTCAGAAGCCATGCTTGCGGTGTTCTGCGTCAGCTCCTCGCTCAGCTCCACCGTGCTGTTGTAGACGGACAGCACTTCTTCTGGAACCTCGTCTGTCTCCTTTTCTTCGTCCACCTCCGGCTCCTTGGCCAGACGCAGCTTGCTGAGGATCTGCCCTCGGATGGCCTCGATCCGCTTTTGTTTCACCAGCTCCAAGTTCAAAGGCTTGCAAGTAGACAGAGCGTCACTGTGGGATGCAGACTGCAGCAGGCACAGCAGTGCCAGGATCAAAGCCTGCGCCTTCATCCTCCGCAGATGGCTTCGTAGGGTATATTTAGGTCCTGAGGAAAGCTCGGCGCTGTTTGAGGGAGGTCGAGGAGGAAAACGGTCTGCTATAGACTTAAAGCGTACGCACTCTGGATGCTGATTCCGCTTCAGTATTCCAACACAAAATTTCCATTGGCCAGAGGCGCCTTTTCTTGAGTTCCAAGCTCCGGGGTCAGGATCAGAGTCACTACACCGCTGAGAAATTGCTGCCCATATCTGTCTTGCTGGCAGGCAGCCTTGCTGGATCTGACAAACTCCCAAATGAGCTCTCAGGGATCCAACATGCTGCCACACAATAAACTAGAGGAAACCTCACTTGTTACCACACATTATCTGCAGAACACAGGGCACGACTCACCCCCGTGACTCCAAAATTTCAATACATCACTGTACATGACAGCTAACTGGAGCTACTCCTCTTTTTTTCTGTCTCAGTGCTGGCTTCACAACCCTTGCTGTGGTCTAAACTTAACCTAAAGGAGTGAAAGAGGAAAAGGAAGCAGGATAGCTTAACAAAGTGACACAACACTTCCTTTACCACCAAGCAATTGCCCAATCAGACTTGCTAACAAGCTGTGTACAACTCAGAAGTTTATACTCACAAGTCTTAATAAGGCACTCTAGACTGCCACACAAGACTGCTGGACAAAACACTGTGCAAAATATACAGCGCTCACATACTTGTGCTCTCACATCAAACCAACATAGTTTCCAGCACCATTAGAAGAGTCCCAAGAGCCCCAGAGTCTGGGATAAAACACAAAACCAGTACTAGTCAATACAGCCTTTCACAAGATCAGATCACATGAGTTATAAAAAGCTAATCCTCTCCACAAATTACTGAAACAACCAAAATTACCAATCCAATTAGATCAAACCTCTCAAATCTCTCAAACGCATCTCAATCTCCCAGACTCTTCTCTTCAAAAAGTCAAAAGACAGAATCAGCTCCCACAGGGAGCTTCCTAATTTCAAGCTGTGAACAAACAGTAGTGTCCCAAGAAGGCAAGGAGGTTTCCACAGAGAATTAGAATCAGAGACACCCAAACATTACGCCAGCTGCACTCAGACCCACAACACAAGCCTTCTGCTCTCAGAAAAAAAAAAGAGCAAAGCTCCCTTCTTCCTCCCCGCCCCTTCTTATTCTTGTCTCATCAGCCATTGGTTCAACAACTAAGAGGAACTCGGATATAAACAGGACAGGATGACAATACGCCACAACACCCTACCACTGTCCCCCATCTCAGCACCTACCTAAATTCAGACACACACTGTGTTACAGTTTGTAACACAAACAGGAAGGTTTCTGCAGCCTCGAACAGAAAATACGAGCAGAGGAGAACACTGACACATCAAAAGCCATGAAGGTTCCTGTGTTAAGTTAAGCTATTTTAAGGAGGTTGCACATTTTCTGCTAAACACTCTACTGCTTTTGAATCGCACATTGCACCTCTGAAAGAAACACTTAAAGTAAAAGAGACACTGTTCCTTTTACCCTCATCTTAGCTTGCTCCTCGTTCCTGTAACAGTCGCTAGCCGAAGAGAAAATGATTTGTGAAAGCGCAACGTTCCGTGCAGGACAACCGACTCAGTAAACCACAAGTGTTTTTCAGCTTTCTTTTTGCTGTAACCACGCAGGAAATGAGCATACTAAAACATCTGCAACACATCAAACCTGGGGTGACTTTGCTCTCATCATCAGTAGCAGCAGCATACAGAATACAGAACACAGGGTGGTATGGATGTGCAAATCGAAAGGAGCATGAATTGTGATTAATTGTAGGGGGTGTGAGCGGGGGACATACAGAAGATTACAATTTTCATTAAAGTGGAGGTGTATTATTTTATTCCTAAACTGAAAGCAGAAGCATTTCTGAGTGAAGAAGAATGTATTATGTATACAATATTGGTTTGTTTCAATGGTACCAGTTTAATGGAACGACCATCCCTATTAAGCCGAATATATTCATTCTAAAAACTGGGTTGTTTGGTTGCTTTTTGCAGGAGTTCTTCTTCTGGCCATGTCACGTGTCTTTACGTACTTACGTCACATTTTTTATGTACTTACGTCACTCAGTTTTACTGAACACGAGCGGCTGGTGGAGCAATGGAGACTTCAGAAGAGGAAACTCAGAGCTCAGTAGCTCATTCACTCATAGTAAAACCAAAGAAATGAAGTAGTGAAGTTTCTGACTGAGCTCTCTCTCTCTGACTGAACATCTGAATCCTGGAATCTGATTTATCCCCTCTGAAAGGAGACCGCATCACACCTGCTCAGTTTAAAATTATTCTTCCGCATGCTCGGTGCAATTACCCATTCTCACCAGAGAGGGCTCTAAATCACTAAAATCCTAGAATTTACAGACATCAGCTTAAAATCTCAAAAAACACAATGTTATGCAGTGTATGCTAAAGTGTATTCCTTTAGCACAGGGGTTTTTAACATTTTTTTCCACTATGAATAATAGTGTCTTTTCTCAAGAGTTTACCCACTTTATGTGATGTTCCAGACATGTTTTAACAGGACACAAAACAGTGCAGAATATAATAATTCACTGAGAAATTCTGAAGTCAGGTTTTGTGCACATTTTCTGTCTTTTGCATTCCTGCTTTCAGTTTCAGTTCTACCTGGAGGTGTACACCCACAACACAAAGTGAGAAAATGAGTGAAACTGAATCTGAAAGTTGAGCCAAGCAGACAAAGAAGAAAGAGTCGGTCTGATAAAATGAAAAGACGACCCTAGATCAAATCAGGATCTGATTCTCTGGACGTTCTGCAAAATAAAAATCTTGCAACCCCCACCAAGTGACTATATCAGGGCTAGTGATGAGACAAAATATCAATATTGCGATACATCATATTGTTTTCATTTGCGATATATTATCTATACATGGCATCAAATATGGATTATTTTGTATTAAAACTCTGAACTCCCTAAGACTCTAAGATACCCCAATTTGACTTATGCCTTATTTCTTCATATGGTTGCCCTAATCAAACGAATAGGGTAAACCTGCAGTAAAGAATATTGATTGTTAAGTTTTGTGAAACTGAAACACCAATAAATCCATAATCTTGCTATTTGATTATTTAGGAGTATTTTATCCTCTTCAGTAAAACAGATGCAGTGAAATATCGTTGAGAATTATCTTGTGATATATGGAGTTTTCCAGAATCACAGTATCAAGATATCATCATTATCCTGGGCAATAAATTGTGATAATATTTCTTCGTGAAATGCCTGCTTTAGCAGTTGCATGGTCACTGTTGTGCTGGCAGTAATCAAAATAATTGTCTGGAGAATGGAAAATTTAAGAATCCATAACATTTACTTCTGTTAAAACACGACACATACTGCATTATTAAAAAACAAATCACATATAAAATTGGTTGTAGAAAATCAATATTTTTAAAAAGTGATCAAAGCACTGTAGTGAACATTATCAGTCAGAGTGAGGTGAAAAACACAGAACGTATCACTGCATTGCTTCATACACATCCAAGAATGCCATTTCCCTCTTTTCCATCCAGAGCTGTGGTCTGGCTTATTCAGAAACCAGAAGTCAAATGACTCATACATGTCCATTCTTTTAAAAAACGCTCTACACTGCATAACACACCGCATAACAACTCCACTATATTCCTAATAAACAACTCAAGTCATTCTGCTTATATCTGCACACTAAAGGTGTCCCACACTTAGCTCTCCACTCCGTATCTGTCAAAATGCCGCAGGATGACGCAGAGGTCCAGCTCTACATTGCCCATGGCAACAGTGTGAAGTCTATATCGGTCCGCTCCGCTGTAAATGAGGTCAGGAGAGCGAAGCTGAGGTCCTCCGCCGACAAACATCTGAGCTAGCTGCTCCTGCCAGGTCCCCAATGGTCTCCAAGTGGCACACTGCAGCCGGTGCTGGCCAGGGCTGGACGGGATGTGGCAATAACCATAACCATACAGCTCACATCTGCCAAAGGAATCCTGATGCCACACTTGAAGGTGAAGCTTTGGCCAACCTTTAAAAAAAAAAAAAAAAAGTTTTAGAAATTCTGATTGATGGGCACATTGCACCAAAACTAGACTCGATGTTAGACTAGATTTATATTATTTAACTACTGTACTTTACGAACTAGAAAAAAATTAACAATAGCCCAAAAAGGATCTAAGGAACTAAATTGTATAAACCAGTGGTTCTCAAACTGTGGTATGTTTACCACTAGTGGTACTCTAGATTACCTCATAAAATTAAAAAAATAAAATTCTGCTTGTATTAAAATATTAAGGACTGAAAACTATAAAGTTTCAACTGGAATTTTCCTTACATTACATCTGTTAGTGTTTAGCGCTTTACCCATTAGAAACTGTATTTAAGCCTACACTTCAGGCCTTTACTCTCAGAACTCAAGTTTTATAATTATTAACAATTATTAGTTTTATTGGCCCCAGAGTAAAACCATGTGGAACGCCACAAGATATGCTAAATCCTTCTGAAATCTCTCGAACTACACACATTTAGGGCATTTTCACACTGTCCTGAGTTATAGAGTCAGCACCCTGGACTGATTCTTGGCTCGTTTGGGAAAGAGGCTCTTAATAACTGGTTTGTTTTCACACACAGGAACTCTTTTCAAACTGTGGATTGAACACACATTACTGTACATCACTTTTCTAAAAGAAGTTTCACAATATCTTCGTCCATTTGTTGCTTTTCAGTATTTTTATTCGATTCAAAAAATTAAATGGTGAGAAACAAGATTTTTCACAAGAATTTTTTTTTTTTACATTATGGGTTTATTAGGCAGTAGGTACTATTATACTGATAGAAAGGGACGTAACATGATAAGTGGAAGAAGTTACATTAGAGAGTGAACCAATCACACAACCCTACGCATGGCACAGGGAGAGGATAGCTTACACAACTGCAGCGAAAGCTTATTAGAGTCCATTTTAAACTAAACTTCAGACCACATATTTCTAGAGTACTAGATATTGGTACCAATTGGGACCAATTTCAGGCTCAATAGCATGTCTCCTTTTGTTTATTTATATTTACAGTTGATATGCTAATAATCAATGATCTGTGGAGTTGAGATTTCTTTTTTTAATCATCATTTTTTCGTGTCTATGTGGGTTTGTGTGTTTCTATAATGAATATCTTTAACTATTAAATAAAATAAAACATTAGAAAAAAAGAATACCTGACTGAAATTTCACTCATACCTTGAAGGCCCTTAGTGGTGTAATGCAAGTCAATAGGATGACTCCAGTAAGCTGTGTCACCTATCTGGGGCATGTCCACTTGCGTCTGTCCTTCCTTCAGTCCAGAGAGGAGCCTCCATGCTCCTCCTGATGGGCAGATTGAGAGAGACACAATGAGAATGAAACTAATCCAGGTTTAGATTCATGAACAACAAAAGCAAACACCTTGCAACCAAAACTAAAAAGATTGGAGGGATGTGAGATAAGATTAGAGACGATTGGATACCTGTGTGAACACCCCACTTGCAGAACAAACTACTCTGAGGGAAACCGCTGGCCCCGACAATCTGTCCGATTATGTGCAGCTCTGCCATAAGACTCTGCAAAAGATTGGAAAATGAGTTACATCTGAAGATTTTTTTTATATAAAAAAGATGAATAAAGGAAAAGAAAGAAAGAAAGGCAAAAATAATAATAAAAAAATACATACAAAAAGACATTTTTCTTATTATAGTATAAAATAGGTCTGTAGTGTGAACCAGTTTACAGTAGACACTAAACAGTAGGTTGGAAATCAGTAATTAAAATGATAGTACTAATCAATCAGCTAACTAATATCAACATAATATACCCCACAATTCACAACAGCGAAAATGCAATAAAAATAAATAAATAAAATGAATAAATAAAATAAATAAATAAAACATAAACCTTACAAAACTGTTTCTGAATTTAATTATATATCTGATGTAGAATATCTTGACAGCAGATCCACAGAAGAAAGCAACAGTGTAATCTAATAAGTCAGCTACTCTTTCTGTACATATGGAAGTGATTACATATATATGAAGAGAGCCAATATATCCATTAAACCCACAACTGCTGTTCTAAAGAGAAGCATGCGATTACATCTCACTCAGATTTCAGAAAAGAGCATTTCTTTTCCATCCTATATTTTAGGTTTAGAGGAATTTAAATCTAAATCAGTGACCTCATGATTCAGTCATAGTGGTGTTTATTGCGATTCTCAACTGGTGGGTCAGGACACGGACACGTTCTGGGAGGGTTACAGACAGCTTTATAAAAAAGAAATACATTTAAAATATAAATTAAATGAAAAAATAATTCATGCTGATCTGATGTTGTACTGTCCTTTATATTGAGGAAAAAGAGAGAGTTTCTTACTTATGTACTCAGAATGCAGAGATATGCAAAGAAATTAAATATCTTATTTTGTGGGCTTATTTTTTGTTTTGTGCAGTTTTGATATTTAATTTTATTGCAGTAACTTTTAAAAATGTAGTTGTCATGTTCCTCCTCAGTTTCTTCTTTTTTAGAAAATGCTCTTAAACTCACTTTGCATGCATATGTATGTTTAAATGGGTATGTTAAAACATTAATTTGTTTGGTTTGTATTCTATAAAAGTGGGTCACAACTTAATGACCACGAGAAAATGTGGGTCCCGGGCTCAGACCAGTTGAGAACTCCTGAGCTAGATAACTCACTAAATGGTCATGTTAGTCAAAAATTGTTTAAACTACATAAATGTAATAAAAATACTAATTTAATAAAGAAATATGAATAAAGTCTGATTTACTATATGGAATATGGAGCTAGTTTTGTCAGGATAATTATATTATGGACACCATATGTTATTATATTATTTTGGCAGATCTCAACATTATCCCTTTCTGAAAAGAAATTAGGATTAGGATCCGATAAACTATATTTTTCTTTGAAATGAAAATCTCCATTTACAATGCTGTGTAGTCCAAGACTAGGCTTAATCCCTGTATGTCACTGGGAAAACTGCATTGCTTTTCGATAACATGAACGAGCAGATTTTAATATTTAATATTTTTTAAAGTATGCTTAATTAGTTTAGGATATTTTGGAGAAACAAAATAAAAGACCACTTAAAATGATGAGTTTCTTTGATTTTGCCAAATTGAAAACCTCTGGAATATAATCAAGAGGAAGATGGATGATCACAAACCATCAAACCAAGCTGAACACCAAGGAGTAAAGGCATAAAGTTATCCAAAAGCAGTGTGTAAGACTGGTGGAGGAGAACATGGGAAGATGCATGAGAAAACTGTGATTTAAAACTAGGTTTTTTGGTTATTCCACCAAATATTGATTTCTGAACTCTTAAAACTTTATAAATATGAATGTTTTCTTTGCAGTATTTAAGGTCTGAAAGCTCTGTATCTTTGTTGTTACAGGTGATTCTTAGCGTTAGCTCACTTTGGCTAGGCTAAGGCTAAGCTAAACAGGTAGCTTAGTCAGAAAACTAGCTTAACTAGCCTAGCCTAGCTTATAAAACACAGCCTATCTGTCTATAATAATATCTAAGCTATCTGTATTACCACATACAGTGAGGAGTATAGTACCAGCTCACCACAGGCGGATCATTCAGCAGAGATCTGCTGGAACACGGTGCTGTAGGTAAGTTTATGTGGATCAGAGCGCTAATCCTGAGCTCAGTGTTTACACTGCTCCACACAGCCCGTCTCCAGCCGCTCCTTCCCTTAGTAACGCGCAGACTCTCTAATACACAGAGCTCCCACTGTACTACTGACAATCTGCTGCGGGTCTTTACTCAGACACCAGAGGGCCTTTAAAATTAATACTTATCTATTTAGGGTAGTTTATATCTGCTAATCTACTTTTACTTGGATTGCTATACGGAGCCCCTAATGTGACTTCATGTTAAAATGAAAATCAATAGGTTTTTCCTATTTAAGACCAGCAGCTAGTTTGGGACCAAGTCTCAGCTAACCAACCAATCAGCACATATTAGCAGCAATGCTAGCGCCTTTCAATAGGAAAACACGTTTATTTTATAACAATAGAAAAAACACAGGTAAAGTTTATTTTCTTGTTTAGTATATTCTTCAATATACTTTCTAAAATCAAATTAATATCCCGGATAAGTAGTTTTGCACTCTGTTTAATTTGAGTTTTTAGCCGTTTAGCTCCATTCACCCCATTGATTGAGGATTCACTCGCGGGCTCCCCCTAGTGGTTAGACGTATTTACTGATAGAAGTATAATAGTGGGGCGTCTCGCTCTGTCTCGCTCTCTCTGTTTGAATCTGTGGCAGGAGAGATGCAGCTCTAAAGCTCTTTGCTGTCGCCTGCTGTTCAGGACCCATTGTTTTATTATTATTTTTTTGTATTAGAGCTATATTAATAACAAATACAATTTAAACATTCAAGGACAAAAAATAATGGTACCAGCAATCTGACATATTAATATAAGAAAGTTACAAGAAATTATCAGGCAGAAACAAACCAAAAGAAATAAAATATAAAGAATATAAAAAGAAAAATGAATAAAAAAAATAAATAAACTAAATTAATAAGAAATAAGCCAGAAAAAAAGTATGACCCGTGCTTTTTTTTAAAACAATACACAATACACAAAGTCTTCCTGGTTTATTTTTAATTATTTTTAATTATTTTTTTTTTATTATTCTTTCTATATATAAATAAAAAATAAGTAAAAAAGACTTTCTGTAATGTTCACTTCATGTAAAATCGCAAACAAATGTGTATATATGATGAGAATAATGTATTAAAACTTCATGTTTGTATATTTTGCTAAGCCTGCAATAAAAAATAAATTAAAAAAATTCCCATACTAAAAAAAAATATTTTAACTTTAATAAAATACTTTTTGTGAATAAGTTGTAATTAAATTGTTCAATCAGTATGTTAAATTTGTTTTTTCAATATCAAGAAAAAAACTATAAATACCGAAAAGAACAAATTATTGTTTTAACATATGTTTTGTCCTCCACATTGCTATTTAATTCGTTATATTACACAGTCATATAGATGAACGACTTATAATCATCAAATTCAAATAGACAAATAAAAAATAGAACTTTTCTTTAGTGTGTTTGTATGTTATGTTCTGTGTGTCCAGGGGCCGCTGGGGGCGCAGTTGAGCTGTGTGGTGTTGTGTTGTGTTAAGGGGAAACATGGCGCTGTTCAGGAGGAAGGTGCTCTCTGTGGGCTGGTAGGTTTTTATATTTTCTCTTTTTATTCAGTTCAGCTTTTTAAAATCAGTGAGATCACAGTGTGCTTTAAGAGTATACACATTACAGATAACAGATACGGCTCAGTTATTACTGGCTGGGCTCCGGGCTGTGCGCTGTAGGGCAGAATATTCCTTCTTCCTATTTAGATAACCTACATTAAAGCTTATTTATACAGATTTTATATACTAATCTTCTTCAGTAATATCTTTATATTTGTAGATAGGGATTTCCTGCACTGTTTGTTTTTCAAATGAGATATTTTATCTATAGTTGACATTATTATTTATTGTGAATATTTTTAATTGTTAATAATTAGTAATTAATTAGTAGTTTAATCATACCTCATTGTAACTGAGATGTATGTATCTAGAGTTGAAGGAACTATCTATAGTTGTATTGCTATTGTTTTGTATTACTGTGCTGTATTGTGTGACTCCTACTGGCTTCTGTACTCTACTATACTCTACTGTATTCTACTCTAATCTGCTGTCTATTGTACTCTACTAAGTACTCTACTCTATTGTAATCTTCTGTACTCTACTGTACTCTACTATACTCTACTGTACTCTAATCTGCTGTCTATTGTACTCTACTAAGTACTCTACTCTATTGTAATCTTCTATACTCTACTGTACTCTACTATATTCTACTGTACTCTACTCTAATCTGCTGTCTATTGTACTCTACTAAGTACTCTACTCTATTGTAATCTTCTGTACTATACTATACTCTACTGTACTCTACTCTAATCTGCTGTCTATTGTACTCTACTAAGTACTCTACTCTATTGTAATCTTCTGTACTCTACTATACTCTACTGTACTCTAATCTGCTGTCTATTGTACTCTACTCTATTGTAATCTTCTGTACTCTACTATACTCTACTGTACTCTAATCTGCTGTCTATTGTACTCTACTAGGTACTCTACTCTATTGTAATCTTCTGTACTCTACTGTACTCTACTATACTCTACTGTACTCTAATCTGCTGTCTATTGTACTCTACTAGGTACTCTACTCTATTGTAATCTTCTGTACTCTACTGTACTCTACTATACTCTACTGTACTCTAATCTGCTGTCTATTGTACTCTACTAGGTACTCTACTCTATTGTAATCTTCTGTACTCTACTGTACTCTACTATACTCTACTGTACTCTAATCTGCTGTCTATTGTACTCTACTAGGTACTCTACTCTATTGTAATCTTCTGTACTCTACTGTACTCTACTATATTCTACTGTACTCTACTCTAATCTGCTGTCTATTGTACTCTATTAGGTTACAAATCTGATGAAATTCTTGTGTTTTTTGTATTTTTATCTCAGTTAGAGGTGTGCATATCATATCATATCGTATGCAATAATACTATTTTTCATTTTGTTGCAGAGATGTATTCTTTAAATATATATATTTTTAATTGAATGTTTTGTCATATCTCCAAGAGTATCGTTATCGCGAAAATACCATGAAATATTGTGATATTATTTTAGGGCCATATTGCCCACCTTTACTGCTGGCTACTGAACTGTACTATATTTTACTGTACTGTACTGTACTCTGCTGGCTACTGTACTTTACTAGGTACTGTACTGGGTACGCAAATCTACTGTACTCTTCTGTACTCTACTGGGTACTCAACTGTACTGTACTGGCTGCTCTACGGTACTCTAATTTACTGCACTGTACTCTACTACTGGCTGCTCTACTCTACTGATCACTCTACTCTAATATACTGTGCTCTACTCCATTCTACTCTGCTCTACTGGCCTCTCTGCTGTACTGTACTATACCCGACTGGCTGCTCTACTGTACTCTACTGGACTGTATTTTACTTTAAAAGCTCCTCTACTCTACTCTACTGTAGTCTACTCTAATGCTAATGCATTGAAACAATGTTCATTTCACATGTCAGAATGTATTTATTTGTGCACATCTATTTTATGTTGATTTAAAATGTATTCCACGTTATAGTTGTACATGTATTGTTTATATTAAACTTTACTCACTTTAAATATGTATATCTTACTCGTATTCTATTACTATTGCCTGTCCTGTGTTGATTCTGAGTGTAATAGAGCCCCAACTATTTAAAATAATAAAATAATTTAAAATAATTTTGATTCAAAGTCAGTATTTCAACACAACCCAATGCCTATTAGGCATCGTTAAATAAAGGTTGTTTTTCCATCATCAGCATTAAATGAGGGTACACTCGTGTCTTTATGCTTATCTAAGCAGTGTTTGAACTGAAAGTAAAGACTGTTTTCTCTTTTGTTTTCAGTGTCGCAGCGAGCCTGCTGAGCACCACCAGCAGAGCCTGCCTCAGACTCGGCAGACTGCCGACTTTAATTAGAAAGAACTGCATTACTTTAGGCGTCTCTGGAGGCCTGTGTGCTGTTCCCTTTTTGCAGGTTTGATGAAGCCTCATGATTGAAGTTTTGATAATACTCTTTGAATTACAAGAAGTGGTAGATAATGATATTTTAGTTGTTATAAACTAAAATTACCATTATAACAAAAAAACTAATTTTTTTTTAGTTTTAAAAGCTAAAGGATTGAAAGTAAAACACACGTCTTCATCTTTCAGTAGGCTTTTACTGGCTGCACTTGGGTGGTTAATATATCAATTATAAATATATATTTAATGCCATGTATCTAAAACAGGGGTGTCCAATTTTTTTTGTTGGGGTCCAGAAGGAGAAATATATTTGAAGTCAGGGGCCACAGACTCTATAATAAAACAAATAATGAAATATACCACTTTAAATAATACTTTTTTCCTGATTACTTTCATTTACACACCATTTTACTTGACTTACTATCTTTATCTTTGACAGTGTTGTGTAAACTAAGATTTTTCAAATTGATGTTTAATTTCATAATGTCTCTTAATATTAACTTTTAGACTCTTTGACCCGTTTTTCTGCGCTAGAAATGCGCACTCTCTCCGCTTTTAGACTCTTTGCCCTGTTTTTCTGCGCTAGAAATGCGCACTCTCTCCGCTTTTAGACTCTTTGGCCCGTTTTTCTGTGCTAGAAATGCGCACTCTCTCCGCTTTTAGACTCCTTGCCCCGTTTTTCTGCGCTAGAAATGCGCAACCTCTCCGCTTTTAGACTCTTTGGTCCGTTTTTCTGCGCTAGAACTGCGCACTCTCTTCGCTTTTAGACTCTTTGGCCCGTTTTTCTGTGCTAGAAATGCGCACCCTCTCCGCTTTTAGACTCTTTGGTCAGTTTCTGACACCTAGCGTTCAAACTTAGAATCTCACATTATAAAAAAATTCCTCGCGGGCCGCTCCAAAAAAGGAAACAGGCCACAAATGGCCAGCGGGCCGTAGTTTGGACACCCCTAATCTAAAATATATGGAAAGTGTAAATAATATGATTTTTTTTCCACCTGTAATTGTGATCAGAAATGTATTGCTTTGAATAAGACAGTCTAATATTTTGGCGTCTGTATTGTGTGCATGTACAGGATAACATGACCCATGAAACCCTGATCCGTAGAGCATCGTCTCTGGTGACCAACAGTGCCAACACCTACCTTTCCCAAACTACACTGGCCTTACTGGATTCTCTCACAGCGTATACTGATGTAGGTACATCTACCTGTGCAGCCCAGGACACACACTTGCACACTGATTTATTCAGGTATTTATCTGCAGCATTAAGGAGAAGTGCAGTACTGTGATCCTTTCTGTGTCTTGTTTGTTTGCTCTTACTTTACAGACAGTGCGCACCCTCATAACTCTTCACAAAAGCTACGTGTCTAATTTCCAAAAATTTAACCCGACGCAGGAGGACAAAATATGGCAGATGATCGTCTGCAAGCGGAAAGAGGTAACAACTTACGATTCAGCATGGACAGTTCAGCACACCCTTTTTTTTTTTTTTTTATTATTTTTTTTTTTTTATCTAAATCTTTTTTTTTTTTTTTATTTGATTAGGTTGCTAACCTAAGGGAGGACTGCAAAAAATTTGAGACGCACTGGATGACTGCGATTAAACTCTCAGACAAGGCTGCTGAAGCTGCTTTTAATGCAGGTAGTGTATCTCGCAGTTACGAGTGCAGGTGTTTATTTTCACATTATCATATATATTAATAGTTATCTGGGTTTGGCAGTTTATTATATTATATTTATTGTATTATTTAACTCATCATTTAAACAGCAAACTACATTATGGATAAGTAATTAGTTGATTAGTATGCTGTATATTATTAGGGCACATTGGTTACTGTGAAGACACATAGTTTATTCTAAATTATTCAGATTAGAAAAGACCTGTACTGGAGGCCTGAAAAACCACAGACCTAATTCAGTGCTACACCTCACATAAAAACATGGAAAACTCCTATGTTTTAATTCTTATTATTACTCATGCACTTATAAACAGTCCTTTTTATATTATTATTATTATTATTATTAATACAGTTGATATTGTTAAATACGTACCATCATTGCAGTTTGCAAGAACTTAGTGATAGTATATTGTTCCTGTCCTATTAAAAAAAAAAAAAAATCTCCATTTCTGTTGATTTTTAGTTTACTACATAATTTGAACAGACAAATTGTCCCTTACACTGTGCCAAAATTTCTTAATGAACGGACCAATAGAAACTCTTCAAAATGACCTGAAATAAACTCTTTTTACATTGACTTCCATTGAAAGTTGACAAGTTTTTTTTCTCTCTCCTGTAAAGTTAATGTTTTGGAGATAAGTGTTTTTCATTGGACAGCGAAGATATGCATCACGATAAAGGATTTTTGCCTGTATATTCAAAATATTGCGATACTGTAAGCAAAGAGATTGTGTATTATGATTGCTCAAATAAAGTTTTAGTAAAACTCTCATAGTATAAAAAAGACACTATCTTATTTATGAAGTGTGAGTAATAAAATAAATGTTTTCTTTTTATCTAACAGAAAAGTGAGATCTAATGACTGAGTACAAACTAGTAGTTGGAGGTTTTAACACAATACTTTTAAAATACTAAACACTTCTGACACCAATTTTCATTTCTAAACTGATAGTTAAAGTAACTAAATAATTACTGTTTAAAAAAATGATACAGGACTGGAAAACAAAATATCACAATACTTAAATATAGGGCTGGACAATATGGGAAAAAAAATCTGAATCACAATATATTTTGGTCGATATGAACAGAATAAAAGCCAGCACATTTGGTGTACATATTCATGCACAGATAGATCTGAGTAATACGGTAAAAATACTATATCACAATATTTAAAGAATTTATCATATTTTGACACAGAAAAATAATAATCAGCATTGGCAGATTCTGCTATTCACATACTCTTTCATGCATAATATCTTGATTTTCTTCATTTTCTCCAAATTTAGCTAAGCCAATTATCACACCCATTTAGCTGCTACTATACTAGTGATGCCACAACACAAAGGAGGCTAAAGACTAACACACGCCTGCTCTGTCAGACTCCGCCTCTTTTCCAACTTTTCGAGTAGCATCACAGCGCTAACGCTCGGAGGAAAGTGCAGCAACTCGGTTCTGATACATCAGCTCACAGATGCAGCCTTGTGCTGATCAACATCACCCTAAGAGTGTTGAGGGGAAAGAGCGCCATCTACTGTACCCACCCAGAGATGCCTGATAGCAGGCTGCATGACGGGGATTTGAACCAGCAATTTCCCGATCATAGTGGCAGCTGGACCACTCAGAGCCCCCAATATAGTGATATACACAAAAATCTATATATTGCCCAGTGCCTTTAAATATCCATTAGTCTGTGTTTAATTTTGTGATGTTTTTCCTTTAGGAGCAGATCAAGCTTCAGCCACAGTCCACTCTAACTTACACACAGCACGGTCTCAAATACAGCAAGTCAGACAGCTCTTAACTGAGGCAGAGAAAGAGCTGAAAGAGAGCAAAGCAGAGGAGAGCGAGAGACTCCAGCTGGAAACGCAGGAAGAGGAGGAGATTCCAGAGGCCTATCTTAGAGAGGACTAGTCCAGATCAACAGCCACTTCATCCCTGCTGTTCCACAGTTATATGGAACAATATAACAGCAGAAATAGTTGCATTTATGACACTTCCAGTGGTACAAAGTTAAAGAGACATACCAGTCAGCACTGTGGCAACACAGAATGAATAAAAAAATTGCAGAAATAAAAAAATAAAGCATTTTGAAATCTTTAAAAGATCATGGCAACACTTTTTATACAATAAGGATACATTATTAACCTTACTTATGACAGAATTATTATTTCACAATTCATTACAAGTTTCTAAAACTAATGTCTCAGTTAATTCCTTAGCATTGAAATTGTAGTAATGTTTAATAATGTCTTAACTAGTGTCAGTTAATAATTATTATTTATTATTTAATAATTAAACAATGTTTATTACTATCGAAAGTACTCTATATGAGGTACCCTTATTGTAAAATGTTACCAAGATCTTTGTGTATGAAGGATATTTGGGGTTGATTTTATAACACATTGTTTGTAATTGTGTTTGTAACTTTAAACAATACAATTTAATTGTTATTTATATGTATTTGTTTTACGGTGATTTTGCATGATAAGGGAGGGCTGAGTGTACCGGTTGTCACAAGATAGCTGGTTTCTAACTTCTGTATCTAAAGAATGCAGTTTAGTTTAATCTAATTTGGTGGTTGGAGCTAAAAAAATACTTTTTCTTTCCATCTTTAAAGTCGTCATATTTAGTTTCTGAAATAAAAAAGGTGTCCTGAGACTTTTGACTCACTCTGTATTCTAGATCAGATTATATGTGTCAGATTTGGAATAATATCTTGAGTAGTGCCTCCAAAAATAATAACTATACAGTGCCTTGCAAAAGTATTCATACCCCTTGAGCTTTTCCATGTTTTGTCACATTACAACCACAAACATACATATATTTCATTGGGATTTAATGTGAAAGACCAACACAAAGTGGCATACAATTGTGAAGTGGAAAGAAAAATTTGCACGATTCAAAAAAAAAAAAAATTGCAAATAAAAAACTGAAAAGTGCGTTGTGCAAAAGTATTTAGCCCCCCCTGAGTCAATGCTTTGTGGAAACACTTTTTGCTGTAATTACAGCTGCAAGTCTTTTACGGTGTGTCTCCACCAGCTTTGCACATCTAGTGACTGAATTTTTTGCCCCATTCTTCTTTGCGAAACAGCTCAAGATCAGTCAGATTAGATAACTGAGAATAAAGAACCGGGAAGTATTGTTCAGTAGAAAACTAGCTGTATCTGTATTAAAACTAGCTGTATCTGTATTAAATTCACACCAATCAGATCGAGCCATTACTGAATGATGGACTTACATAACAGTTTGCACACACACACACACACACACTTACACAGCTTGCCTGGCAAGGTCTCTAAACCCAACTGGTTTGGTATCTAACCAAATACCTGTACTTTGCATGACAAACAGCACCAAACATGTTCCTAAACATACAGCTCTGGAAAAAAAAGAAGAGACCACTTTCTTTGATTTTACCAAATTGAAACCCTCTGGAATATAATCAAGAGAAAGATGAATGATCACAAGCCATCAAACCAAACTGAACTGCTTGATTTTGTGCACCAGGAGTAAAGCAGCATAAAGTTATCCAAAAGCAGTGTGTAAGACTGGAGGAGGAGAACATGATGCCAAGATGCATGAAAACTGTGATTAAAAACCAGGATTATTCCACCAAATATTGATTTCTGAACTTTTAAATTATAATTATGAACTTCTTCTTTGCAATATTTGTTTGAAATATATGTTTGAAAGCTCTGCATTTTTTGTTACTTCAGCCATTTGTTATTTCATATTCTGACCATGAACCAAATAGTAATTAAACCAGCCATTACTAAATGAGTTACTTACATAACAGCTTACACACACAAACACACAAATACACGGCTTTCCTGGTGGTTTGGTATCTGACCAAATATATGTACTTACACTCTAAAAAACATATGATATGATATGAGTACTTTTTTGTACTCAAAGGTACACTCTTCATAATTGTACCCTCAGTGGTACAATATTGGTCTTTACAGGGTCAGATTTGTTCCCTCTGAAGTACAAAGTAATTTCCTACAGCAATAAGTACAAATTTGTACCATTTAACCAGTCAAAGGGTACATTCAGTATTCTGTATCACTGTACTAATAAACAAGATATATTTTAATTGCACATTTTTTATTTGAAAGCCAGACAATTTTGGATCATCAAGTTTTTGAGCCATATTTAGTTGATGATAATGTTTATAATCTTTATAATCTTTACTGGCACAAAAACACATGGGTACAAAAAAGGACTTTCACTGAAAGGTACTTTTTTGTACCTCAATATAAGGTACAGCCCCAGAGACAAGCTTTGTACCCTTTTAGGTACATATCTGTACTTACTTTTCTTAGTGTGTAGCATGTCAAACAGCACCCAACATATCCCTAAACATATAATATAATTAAAAAAAAACAATGCAAGAGTGCCATTATGAAGTGCCTTCTATGCCACTCCTATTAGACAGTGTCCTTAATAGTGCCATTTCTAGTAGAGGTCATGCAGAGAGATGTGGTGCTGTATAGAGTTAATGTGCCAATTAAGTGCCGTTTAGGTACCTGCTCTTTTAATGAAGAATTGCTACTAAAGTGGATTAATTGGGAGGCACCTATAGGGTGCAAACTGTATTTCATGGTACAATACAAAAGTATGCATTTGTGTAATCATTTCTGAGATTCCCAATTCCTTCCTTTGTATAGTACATCATTTTTAATAAGACCAAAGATATCTCCGCACAAATATGAAAGTTGAGAATGCCAGAGCAAGCAGCCCTAACCACACCCTTTTATAACAACAGCAAGATTCTTTCAGTTCTGCTCATTGTCTGCTTGTTTGTATTATCATGTAGATCACACTCCTCAGTCGTACCTCTCTCCCTCCTCCTCCTGTTCAGGTTTTTTTTTTTTATCAGTGTCTTAGAGTTCACATTATCAGGTCATCCATCACCTCGGCCCTGATGTCTCAGTATGTGTGTGTGGTCTGTTTTTACCCGCACATTCCTCAAAGCATTTCACCCACACAACGCAACCAACCAACACACAGAGCTGGACTGGGAACTAAACGCACCACTGGATTATTTAATAGATCAGCCCACTACAATCACAGCTTCTTTTACATATTACATCTACTCCATTCTAGGACAAATAACACAAATAATAAATACGCGATCATGCACATTTACAGTACCAGACAATGGTTTCGACACACCTTCTCATTTTCCCTACATAGTAAATGAATAGTGAAGTGATTCAGACTATGAAGGAACACATAATGCATCATGTAGTAACTTAAAAGTGTTAAACAAACCAAAATACTCTGTGAAGAAGTATTTAGATTTTTAAGCTTGTTCGTTTCTGAGGCTGGTAACTTTAATGAACTTATCCTGTGCAACAGAGGAAACTCTTGCTCTTCCTTTTCCTTGGGTGGTCCTGATGAGAGCCAGTTTCATCATAACATTTTTGATGGTTTCAGATTGATTGATCTTCATTTCTTAAAGTATTTTTTTCTTTACTTAGTTGAGTATTTCTAGAACATTCCTCAAATATTCACTATTCACTGTATACCTGTAACTCTACCTCTTCACTACTTTACTTTAACTGATGCTCTCAAACACTTTATTAAGAGACAAGAAATTCAAGTAATTAACTCTTGATGAGTTCAGCACAGCTGTTAACTGAAAGCCTGAATTCCAGGTGACTCTACCTCATAAAACTTACTGAGAAAATCCAGCAGAGATGTGTAAAGCTGTTAAATCTAATCAAGAGTTGCTACTTGAAGAATTTAAAATTTACAAAATATTTATCTTTGTTTAACACTTTATTGTTTTTAGTGTAATCTAAAATGTATCTACAATGCAGACAAGTTTATAGTCATGTACATTTATAATAATTAGCTTTAATCAATAGATTAAGTTGAAATATTCTTTTAAATACTGTTGGGTGAAATTAAAGAAAATGCAAATTTCATTTTATTTGTGAACAACTCCATTAACACCACAGTAAAACCTGCCAATTCAAAAACAGCCACTTCAAAATAAAAGGTCTTTGTTCTTGTAGGAATTCAGCATAGAAATGGACAGAGTGTGTAGATGCTAAAAGACGTGTCACACCCCATTACTGTCCCTTTGTTCTCAGTCTAAATGGGTTTGAATGAAGGACATATGGCGTGATGACAAAGTGTTAACTGCACTGCAGAAGTGTCAGACCTGACTGTCTGACTGTCTTTAGCCTTTTCTAAATGTGGAGAGTAGCTACTGTGTCCTTTGAATGAAAGTAAAGGTTATTAGTTATTCGTGTTCTGACCCAGACCCGCATGTTCCTCTTTAGGTGCTGAAATGTGAAAATCTGATTATTCAGAGAGGGAACTATTTGTTGGGATCCATTCAACTGAACTAATTCTGTGTTCATGTGCTGACTCTAACATCCTGTTCTCCTATTCTTCACTATAAACTCATTATTTGTCTGAACTCAAATAAATTAAGCCTGTTTTACATAAAAAATTCCATTCCACTATTTTGAGTTAAGTGAAGATGTATGGCCACATATTAAGAGAGCACTTCAGTTTCTGAATCAGTTTCTCTGATTTAGCTATTTATAGGTTTATGTTTGAGTAAAATGAACACTGTTGTTTTATTCTATAAACTACAGACAACATTTCTCCCAAATTCCAAATAGAAATATTGTCACTTAGAGCATTTATTTACAGAAAATGAGAAATTACTGAAATAACAAAAAAGATGCAGAGCTTTCAGACCTCAAATAATGCAAAGAAAACAATTCTTTCAGTTCCTATTCATAAAGTTTTAAGAGTTCATAAATAGGCCTGTCACAAGAACATTTTCAGGATGATGTATTGTCCCAAAAATTATTGCAATAAACGATAATTTTGATCATTTTAAAGCGCCACTATAGAAAATTATTTTTTTCCTGTTTTTTTTTTTTTCAGTAAATTTCATGTGATTTTGTGATGAACTTCTGTATAAGTGGAATACAGGAATGATCTGCATTTGAACAGCTTTTAACTGTGGATTGTGAGGAAAGCAACTGTGAAATAAAATGTTTCTTTGTATGCATATTTCATATCATTTTACATAAATACTGTAGTTTTGCAGATAAATCACTGTAAAAATATTTTCATATAAACCTGTACAAGTTAATCTGAGTTTCATGGTTAAAGTAGTAGTTAAAGTTTAGGTATGCTGTGAATATTGATACTTTGATCCTGCTTTTCAGGATTTCGTCTGACTAATTAATGTCACAAAGATACATTAACACCACTACTGCACTTTGTTTTCTGTCTCATGTATGTCTATTTGTGTCCCTGCTGTATTGTACATATAGTGTCTCCCATTCTCTTTTATTATATCTATTATCTGTACTTGCTGTAAAATTTGGCAAGGAGAGTAATGTAATTTCAGTTCTCTGTATGTCCTGTACATATGCAGTACTGACAATAAAAATACATGACTTGACTTGACTTGACTTGAAATTTAATAAATTAATATGTTCTTTTAATGTTCTGTTTCGTTACGTAATTTCCAACCTATTTTGTCTTTTGTTTTTGGACAGGATTTATCAGTAAATTTACAAAAAAAATATTTAATATTTGTCAAATAACAAAAAAGTCCAAAAAAATAAAACTCTCATGATTTACAGAAGGATTGTTTGCAGTTTGAGGCTTAAATCATCATGTTGTATGTGCAGCAGCAGCTGTAAGAGTCTGTTGGGCTGTAGAACAGTGGAACTGCACTCTCTATATAAGTGATAAAGCTGGATTTAATAGGTTTGTGATGAGCTGAGCTACAGTTTGTGATTCAGTTCTGAGTAATCTCTCATTACCAGAGGTGGAAAGTAAATAATTACATTTACTCAAGTTATTGTAATTGAGTACATTATATGAGTAATTTGTAATTTTGACACAAGTAATCTAATTTGCTACATTGGAAAACTCCCGTTACTGAGTAAAAAATAAAAATGCTGGGAAAAAACAATTGGGTGGATGCGCCGGCGCACAGATGCTCGTGCGTGGAATAATGAGGCAATAACATCCTCATGCAATACAAAATGTGCCCCTCCGGAGAGAGCTGTCAGCTTTTAAAACTTCCACATCAAACCTGAGAAAGCATGTTTTAAAAACAACATGTAAATAGCAGTTAAAGCAGAGCAATGGAAAGTTAAAAAGTAATAACGAACTGTAAAACTGTAAAAATACCACTTAAAATGTTTTTTTGGGGTGGTCTGAACAAATACTGCCTGAAAGTTTAAAAATTATTATGTGGAATAATATTGAATTAAAAACGATTTAATTTATGATTTGTTTTTACTTTTTTACATGAAATAATTAAAAGTAACTATGTAACTTTTACTCAAAGTACATTTTAAATTGAGTACTTTTTTACTTTTACTTGAGTAGAAAGTAAAGGTACTTTTACTTAATTACAATTTTTCAGTACTTGTTCCACCTCTGCTCATTACTGTCCTTGACTTGAATAGAAATGTTAGATAAACAGGTGTCTACAAACTTTTGGACAGTTTATGGTAACTGCAGATTGCTGGAGTGCCAGCAGGTGGTGCAATAGGTCAAGTTACTGGATAATATACAGCTCTGTCTCACATATTCTAAGATAAACTATGCCTGAGATAAACTCAGTTGTGGCAAGCTTTGGCCAAAACAATTGATTTAACTGCTCTAACAGATCCACTAAACCTGCCAATTAAATCTGCCAATTAACAGGTGAGTTAAATCAGGTGTGCCTGATCAGGAGAAGTACAGCACTGTGACCAGACCACAATTCACCACTCCTGGCCTAACTAATGATTTAATGTGAAAATAGATAGTTTGAGTCTTTTTCAGTTGTTCCACAGGTTATTTATTAGCCATGCACCAAAATTAACATTGTTGTCTGAAAACTAAATTTAAACAAAATTAAATATTTGGCCAAATGCTGAACATGTTTCAACACAGAAAAATAAAAATAATAGTTTTGATGTAGTTTGTGTTCCTGTTAAAAATATATATATTTGAAACACTTTTAAAATACCCCAGCATACAAAGAACAAAACACAGGCAATTTTTAGGCAATTTTAATTATAAATTTATTAGAGCAGTGCCGTTGTTAATCATGAAATTAATTGAGAAGTGCTATTCTAATCATGAATGTACCTCTGCAGTAAGTGAATAACAGAGAAAATACACACAGTTTTTGGTAAGGATAAGGCTAAGTTAGCCCTTTCTTACTCCCACTTTCCCAACAGATATTCTTGTTTGCCAAATATACAGTATTTTGTATGTTTTGATCATTTGACTAATGCCGAATCTGTGGATATTCACAATTAGGAGTGGCCAGTTCTACTAGTCTATTAGCCAACTATAAGAGTTTAGGGCCAAACCTCACTTAACACATCTGGTATGTGACTCTCTCTGGGACTGCTGGGCATGGCATTGGGCCTTGTACTCTTTTTCTGTACTGTTTGTTTGGACTGAACATATAGCTACATTTTAAAGTTAAGAATTCTTTGTATAAAGCTGAGAAATGCAGCCGATGTTCGGCATGATTTAAAGAATCTGTGTCTAGATATTTATATATATATATATATTTTTTTAAAGTGCACTGTTTTTGGGGTTCCTCCATTCCGTAGTGGATTTAAAAACATGGTTCCAAATTTAAAGCACTGTAATATATACTGTACAAACATTCTACTCTAATGTACATGGAAAAACTATAAAATCTTGCACTGTTTGGTTTAAAGAGTGGCATGCAAATTCCTCAAAGAATGCCAATATTAGGTTGTTTACACACTCTATGCTATGACATAGTAATGAGTTGACAAACTTACTGTGTTTTCACACCTTTAGTTGGTTTCTATGGTTTATTTAGAGTTTTTCTCCCTTGGTTTGGTTTGGTTTCATACAGGCATAAACCTAAATGCACCAAAATGCGCTCCAATAAAACACGTGAGCACATAGTCTCCTCTGATTGGTGCACGTAGTAAATGCAGTCATGCGCCTGCGAGCAGTGAACGCAGCACATACAGCACGTGTAAACAGCATGAAGCAGCAGAAAGTTTGTTTATAGCTGTGGTAATTAGAGTTATCTGGCTAATATATCAGATTAAACTGTGCATTATCAGCAGTTTACCTCAAATAAAAGGAGTATATTTATTAGCTGGGTTTTGGTCAGATCACGTTCTCACCGCAAGTGAACCGCTCCAGGGTTTGCTTAGGATCGACTGAGAACTCACTAAAGGCACAAACAAACCAGAGTCCGTTTTGGTGTGTCTGAAACCATTCACTACATCAGGGGTGTCCAAACGTTTTTTGTTGGGGGCCAGAAGGAGAAATCTATTTGAAGTCACGGGCCACAGACTCAAATAATGAAATATACCACTTTAAATAATACTTTTTTTCCTGATTATTTCATTTACACACCATTTTACTTGACTTACTACCTTTATCTTTGACAGTGTTGTGTAAACTAAGATTTTTCAAATTGATGTTTAATTTCATGATGTCTCTTAATATTAAACTCCTTAATTACAGCAGCTTTTAGACTCTTTGGCCCGTTTTTCTGCGCTAGAAATGTGCACTCTCTCCGCTTTTAAACTTTTTGCCCCGTTTTTCTGCGCTAGAAATGCGCACCCTCACTGCTTTTAGACTCTTTTACCCCGTTTTTTTGCGCCAAAAATGCGCACTCTCTCTGCTTTTAGACTCTTTTACCCCGTTTTTCTGCGCTAGAAATGCGCACTCTCTCCGCTTTTAGACTCTTTGGCCCGTTTTTCTGCGCTAGAAATGCACACTCTCTCCGTATTTAGAGTCTTTGGCCCGTTTTTCTGCGCTAGAAATGCGCACCCTCTCCGCTTTTAGACTCTTTTACCCCGTTTTTCTGTGCTAGAAATGCGCACTCTCTCTGCTTTTAGACTCTTTGTCCCGTTTTTCTGCGCTAGAAATGCGCACCTTCTCCGCTTTTAGACTCTTTGGCCCGTTTCTGACACCTAGCGTTCAAACTTTGAATCTCACATTATATAAACCTGCTTAACAGCGGGCCAACTTTCATTCTATTACTAAAATACCTCGCGGGCCGCTCCAAAACAGGAAACGGGCCGCAGATGGCCCGCGGGCCGTAGTTTGGACACCCCTGCACTACATTGTCCAAATTGTATTTCCTATAATAGTGCTTTATATAGATATAGATATAGATATAGATTATTGCAAATAGGGAATAGTCAATATGGGCATGTATTCGAACACACTCATCTCAGTGCCCTGATCGTAAAAGCTCCACCCCTCACCTGGCAGAGATTATGATGAGACTCACCTGTAGCTAATTCATGGACTATGGACTGAGCAGGTTTATCATTTCTGTCCCTCAGATTGACGGAGTGTATAAAGCTTTTGTAAATGATTTCCTGTGTTTCTTTTACGAGTCCTGAGCTGTTTTTGTGTTTTGATGTCTGTGCTGAGCTGTGTTTCCGAATCTTACGTCTTGAGCTGTTTTTGATTTCCTGTTTTTCTTACCTTATTTTTCTTCTGTTTTCTTCAGGTTTTGGACTTTCCCATTACGTTGGAAGCTGTTTAGGTATTTAGCCATGACTGCAGTTGGTTTGGATTAAAGCCTGACTCAAACTGACCATTCTTACAGGAGGATCTGATTTTCACACTCACAGTGATGATTGAAAGGTTGTGAACCCCTTAGAATTTCTAGATTTCTAAATAAATATAACCTAAAACATCATCAGATACATTTAGAAGTCCTAAATGTAGATAAAGAGAACCAAATGAGAAAAAAATAGATGGAAATATTATACTTGGCCATTTATTTATTGAGGAAAATTATCCAATATTATGTATTTGTGAGTGGCAAAAGTATGTGAACCACAAGGATTTATAAGTGAAGTTAGTTTTATTTAAAGAAGGTGGTTTAAGCATCATGGTTTGGCCCTGTTTTGCTGCATCTGGGCCAGGACAGCTTGCCATCATTTTGAGTCAGGCAGCAAGACAATGACCCTAAGCTCTTTAGCATTTTTTTGCGCCAAACAAATATTTTTGTTTGCCTTACCTAACACACCTAATATGTGGCACTCTTTGATCTGTGGGACTGCTGGGCATGGAATTGGGCCTTGTACTCTTTTGTATGTTTGGACTGAACACATAACTATGTTCTAAAGTTTATAATCTCTTGTATACAGCTGAGAAATGCAGCTGATGTTCTGTAAAATTTGAAGGACTCAACTACTTTGCTGCCCTCTGTAGGGTTTACATTGGAACCCAGCTACAATCTGTGTCTGAAAACTTTTGCAAAACTTGTGGGTGGCAAAAGTATGCAAACCTCTAAGATTAGCAGTAAATTTGAAGGTGATTTTTTACAATTTCAATCAATGGGATGACAATCAGATGTGAGTGGGCCGCTTGCCATCACTGATGGAACAGCGAATTCTGAATTATATCAGAGAATTCTAAAGAAATATATCAGGACATCTTTCCATTAAGTGAATCTCAAGAAAAGCAGGGTCATGCAGCAAGACAACGACCCTAACCTCTTTAGCCTTTTTTCTATTTTGGGACAAATAGTTTTGGTTCCCAAAACTACAGTATTTTGCATATTCTGAGCCCAGTCTTGGTGGTCTATCAGCCAACCCTCATCTAACTCTCCTGATATGTGACACTTTCTGGGACTGCTGGGCATAGCATTGGGCATTGTACTCTTTTGTTTGTTTGGACTAAACACAAAAGTTACTACAGCTGAGAAATGCAGCCGATGTTCAGCTGGATTTGAAGAACTCAACCCTCTGTAGCGTATTCTTTAAAACTCTGCTACTGTCTGTCTCTGAAAACTATAAAAAAATTGTGAGTGGCAAAAGTATGTGATCCTCAAGGATTGGCAGTTAATTTAAGGGTGACATTTTACATTTTCAATCAATGGGATGACTTGAATCAGGTGTGACTTGACACCCTGTTTTATTTAAAGAACATGGTGGTGGCAGTATCATGGTTTGGCCCTGTTTTGCTGCATCTGGGCTGAATTCTAAATTATAAAAAATTCTAAAGGAAAATGTCAGAGCATCCATGAACCATGAACTGTATTTAAACAGAAGGTGGGTCATGCAGCAAGACAACGACCCTAAACACATGAGCTGTTCTATCAAAAAAAATGATTCAAGTAGAATAAGAACTAAATTATGTAGAATGACTTGAAGTGATTAGTTAATGTGAGGAAACCCACCAGGATCTCAGAGTTAAAGCTATTCTGTAAGGAGGGATGAACTATAATTCCTTCAAGCAGAACAGATCGTAAATGAGGCCAACTAACAACACAAATGTAAATACATTTGTTAAAAGGTGTGTTTAATTTTCAGTAATTCCTTTAATTCCATTGAATATATTTTACTTTTAGTTGATGCATCATAAAGTTGGAAGTTTGGTCTGAACCAAACGAATGTAGCTGACAAAATGCAAAAAAATGTAGTTGGACCAACTTAGGTGTATTTGGTTCACAGATAATATTTTATTGACTCAACTAATGTTCTTTAATTGGACCAAAATTTTAGGATGGTCAGCAGAACCTAAAATAGGTGAACTAAAAAAAATAGATGCAACAGGTCACTAGGAATTTTTAAGTTGGTTAGAGTTACTTTTTTTTTTTTTTTTTTTACAGTGCATGGGCATGAATTGCTGAATTGCTGAATAGGCTGACTGTAGCAAGTGTTACTGCAGTATAAACACTTTGATACATGCAATATGTTGTCCATGGGTCATTACATTACATATATAATGTGTCTCTTGTGTAACAAATGGTTTCTTCAGCTGTTGCTGCATTTGACCATGTTATAGGCCGTGCTATTGACCATGTAATATCAAGCAGAACCAAGCAAAACTAATGTGACATGGCCTACACGTGCCACAAGCCATGAAGAACAGCATCAATGACCCACACTGAATGTCACTTCTGGATTTGGCAGGATTTATGACATTTGGTACTTTTCTTTGGAAAAGTTTATTTAGGATTTTGGAAAGCACACAATGAAAAATGAAAATGTCTCAACAGAAGTATTTTCAGGCTGCCAAAAACAGCCCAACAAAACCGTCAAAGCAAATTTCAGTAGGCCTACTCTTCCCAGGCCAGATCACACACACACCCATTCTCTGTGCAGCTGCCCTTTTCATAAGCATTACTCACTGGCATGCTATGCGATGGCATACAGTAACACTGTTGCGCATTTGCTGCAGTGACCTTTCCTACGTCTGTGTTCTATCAGTGGAACTATGAGGCCAAACAACTCGTTTCGGAGCGGCGGTTTACTTTACCACCCTGCGCCGGACTGACGGGGTTAAGTCGCAGACTGTTGCCACAAAAGAAAGCCCACTGAACCTCCTCTTTTAAGGGTCCTTAAGGACTCATGCAGCATTCCTGGGCCAGGCAACACCCTCGCTAAGCGCGCTTCTTGTTGGAAAGAGAGAAAAAGGAAAAATATATTAGTTTTTAGTGGGCCAATTGGAGCCGGCCAAAAAAACATTCAGCTCTAAGTATCGCAGTTTATTGCAGATAAAGTCTGCTTGATGAGCTGACTGACAGTAATCACTGTACGATTAGAGCAGATGGTTTTGAGCAATTAAGTTTGGAGTGGTGTGGGTCTCGTGTTCATGCACTGTGGTTCTTTTGAAGAGTTCCTGGAACGAATGCTGTGGACTAGATAAATCTATAAATCTTATTCACACTCGAGTTCTGAATTTTTATTTATTAGCAAAAAAAAAAAAAGAAATGTTGCCTTTGTGTGATGACCTTCAGTACTGCTCTGTAAAGCTCGCACAGTTGCTTTTGCACTAGATCTCGCAGTTCTGAACCTTGAAACATCAAGACAAAAAAAAAAACACCTTGTTGATCCCCTGCCGTGCATGTAGAACTGAGACGCTATTTATCTCAAGTATTTTCAGTGAAGTCCTGTATTGTTGTGAAGTTGCCAGTCATTCCAGTGCGTCAGTCCTTCTTGAATATTTTAATCATGCGGAGTGTCTCGTAAATATTTTACGACTTCTGCTGGAAGGAATAATGTGACATTTTCTTATTGTTGCAGTGCTGTGTGACCGCTGGGTGAATGCACCGCCAACGAAAGGATTGGGACACCTGCTTATGCATTGTTTCTTCCAAAATCGAGCTTATTAAAAGAGAGTTTATACTGCTTTTGTAATGTTTTTGTGATGGTATAGGGTTATATCAGTACAATGATCTCTACACACAACATATGCTGCCTTCAACATATGTTGTGTGTAGAGATCAGTGTACTGACATAACCCTATACTGCCTTCAACACGCCACCTTTTCTATGGATGTCTGTGCATTTTCAAATTTCAGACAATTTTTTAATTTCAGACAATTCAACCCCTCATGCTGCACATATAACAAAGTCATGACTGTTAAAGTAGAGGGTACAGGTACTGGAGTGGACCCAGTAGAAAATATTGAATGGAGTATTTTGAAACATAAACTGTGAAAACGATGACCACAGACTGTTACACAACTTAAAAGAGTGTTTGCAGGAAAACGATCCAATATTAGTTATTTGTGAATGGTAAAATATGTGGGTCTCTAGAATTAGCAGTTAGTTTTAAGGTGAAATTAGATTTTTTTTCAGGTGTGAGTGATTGTAGCGTTACAGTTTAGCCCTGGACGGCTTGCCATCATTAATGAAACCATGTATTCTAAATTATATCTAAAAAATTCTATAGGAAATATCAGGGCATCTGTCCAGGAACTGAATCTCAAGAGAAGCAGGGTCATGCAGCAAGACAACAATCCTTTTGGGACAAATATTACATATTTTTGGTTGCCAGATATACAGAAATTTTCATGTTTGATCATTTTGCTAATGCAAAATCTGGGGATATTCACAGCCAGAAGCGCCCAGTCCTTGCTGTCTATCAGCCAATCTGAGGAATTTTTAGGGACGAAAAATTGCAGAAAAATGGGCACAACATAACACTTGAAACACGTGATATCTGTAGGTATCCTTAGGGCCACACTTATTTTAAGTGTTACTTTTAAGTGAGAAGGAGTAACAACATTGCAAAGTGGTAAAGGCTTTACCGGGAATGTGTTATAGCTCTGAAATGGGTTCAATAAAATTAAAAATATATGTAAAAAAACTGCATTTTTGAGACAATAATATTGAAATGTAAAATATCATATTGTGATAATAGTATGTCCTCCTGAGACCCAAACGTTTGCTATTTGGGATTAGTGGGATCTAACAAGTCTAAAACTAATCTATGTTAACATATTAAATTATCTTTGCCATTTGGGATCAGAAGGACTCATTAGCTTTTGATAAAAAAAGTAAATAAACTGATTTCAAACAAAAACATTTAGAACAAAATTAGAATTTTCATGTCATGTTTCTGTCTTGACTGACTGTAGAAACTTTTGACTGGGATTCCCGCCATCTTGTTTTCAATCATTTTCAATCATGTTCTCAATGTTGCCATGTGATCACTAGATTGGGTTAGATAGTGTCTCATTGTGTCCATATGAGACCAAATGATCAATATAAAAAAAAAATATATATATATATATATAGTGTACCGTGAGTGCCGAGAAACAAATAAGTAATGTCCTCATACGAGGATGCAGGGTCTCAAGAGGATATATATATATATATATAGGTATAGGTATATATATCCCTTGTGTGGTGTTCGGGTCTGTGGGACCCGTTTTCATTTTTCATCAAATGATACTAAAAAAATATTTTTTCTATCTCAAACTCATTGGCATTGGCTCATTTTTTGTGAAAAACATATATCAAAACACATTTTCGATAAACACACACTGTACACCCCCCCCCCACACACACACATTTATATTACATACAGTATGTTTGGCCAAGGGCTAATAAACATTGCTTCATTTGAAAATTTGAAATTAAACAAATTTTCTACTCATATCTTGAGTTTAATTTATTTTCTTTTACATTTTATTAAAAAACTAGTAAAAAAAGAGTAGCACTTTTTGAAAGAAATGTAACATAAGAAAGGTAAAGGACAAATATTAACCATGTAAGCTGTTTATATTGCTTGCAGTTTAGGTGAAGCGAGCATGTGTAAAGCATTTTAATGTAGAATTGCTTAATTTTGCTGAATTAAATACAAGTAACAAAGTAAACGAGTAACAAAAATATGAACACCACACAAGGGTTAAATATATATATATATATATATATATATATACACGTATATATATATATATATATATATATATATATATATATATATATATATATATATATATGCATGCACTTAATATTCTGCACTTAAATATTTTGATAGATTTTTTGCTACATTGTTTTTTTATGTAATATTATTGCTATTATTATTGTTATTTTATAGGGATTGTATGTGTGTATACCAGTGGTCTGCACCTGAAACCATGCATCTGAAGATTTACTACCACAAAGGATCCAACCCTTATCCACTCAACCTGATCCAACTAATCACGGCCTTCAGAAGTTCTTAACTGGCTGAACAGGGTGTGTAAGATTTGGTTTGGAGCTTCAGAAACTTGAATAAAGTTTCTTAAGTGTATCTTAAAATATTATAAAGCCATTATGAAGGCACATCTTTTTGCAACAATAAAAAATCACCGGGGATGAGATTCATATTGTAAAATAAGTGATGTTAACTAGGATTTAAATTCAACAGAAAACACAGAGTGACAAAGCTTGAATGTTTGTGCGGGTAAAAGCCTGTGCTGAGTGGATGTATCTCCTCTGTGTTGTTAAGGGTTTGTTTGGTTCATTTAGGCTGCTGAAAGAAGCCGATCCTCACTGAAAGAGGATCAGTGCTGTGTGTTGGGGGGAGGTGGGTGTGGGAGAAGCTGCGGGAACCTCTGCTTGTCCTGAACTGTTTTAAAAGCTGTTTTATTAGAGGAGGCTTCAGTGGGTGAGTGAGACAACTTGATGAAGAAACTCTGTAAGCCCTGGGAAATAATCTTGCCCAGGGTTATCAGGGGCACGTCCGTGAACTGCGGCTCTATCTCCCTATAGAATACTCTGTAGCCGAGCAATAACAGTAACTCCTTTACTTTTAAGCCCGAAAGTGTTTAAAGTGTAATATTGTCAGAACTGTGTGTAATAGTTTGATGAGTAAACACCCAAGTTATTCTGATACTCCTACACTGAGATACAGTAAAACATGGAGTACAGAATAATATTTAAACTATTTGATCTGTAAAAGACCTGTGAGGAGGTGATTTCCTCCAGTTGACCCTGGAAATAGGGGTGGGCGATATGACCCTTTAATTTTTTTTATTAATTTCCAAAATACTATTAATTAAGAGACCACTTTAGTTTCTAAATCAGTTTCTTTGATTTTGCTATTTATAGGTTTATTAGTTTTATTCTATAAACTACGGACAACATTTCTCCCAATTCCAGGCAAAAATATTGTCATTTAGAGCATTTATTTGCAGAAAATGAGAAATGGCTAAAATAACCAAAAAGATGCAGAGCTTTCAAATCTCAAATAATGCAAAGAAAACAAGTTAATATTCATAAAGTTTTAAGAGTTTAGAAATCAATATTTGGTGGAATAACCCTGGTTTTTAATCACAGTTTTCATGCATCTTGGCATCATGTTCTCCTCCACCAGTCTTACACACTGCTTTTGGATAACTTTATGCTGCTTTACTCCTGGTGCAAAAAATCAAGCAGTTCAGTTTGGTGGTTTGATGGCTTGTGATCATCCATCTTCCTCTTGATTATATTTCAGAGGTTTTACAATTTGGTAAAATCAAAGAAACTCATAATTTTTAAGTGGTCTTTTATTTTTTTTTCAAGAACTGTATATCAGTTTTATACAATCAGTATAAACAAAACATCTATAAGCGTTTGTCTATTTCCTAAACAGTAACTGATATTATTTTAGGATCATATTGCTAAACTCTAATTCCAATTGTATAGATTTAGGATTGTATATACAATATTGTAAATACCAGTGGTCTGCATCTGAAACCATGCACCTGAAGATTTACCATCCCAAAGGATCCTACTCTTATCCACTCAACCTGATCCAACTAATCACTGCCTTCAGACGTTTTTAATTGGCTGAACAGGGTGTGTAAGAAATGGTTTGGAGCTGAAGAAACTTGCAGAAGGTTAGGTCTGTAGGAGACTCTAAATTTGAATGTAATAATAATAAATTATTAAAAATATACCACAATACTTAAGTGCATACATATTTAGTGCAAAGATACAAGTAAAATAAATACAGTAAATAGCAAAACAGTTTCAAAAATCTGATTTTATCCAAAGTCAAAACTTTTTGTGATAATACTGCACATTATGATAAGCCACACCCCTGCTTAAAAGTCATGCCGATAAGTGACTGAAAAGCTAATCACGTTTCTTGGACTTTCCGGTGACTTTCAGGATGAAAGAAAATGCTGACCTGATTACGGGGAGGGGCATTTCCACGCTTCTACTGCATTTGCTGTTTGTCTGGATTAGACTGTTAATTTGCACACGCCTCATTTAGACGTGTGGGGGGGTGTGGGGGTGGGGTGAAGTTTATTTGGGGTGAGGTGCAGATTGTACAGCGGGTGGATTCGTGAGGGGGCTCTAGAGGGATTAGCATAGGGGTACAGGGGATTACATCTTGCAGTGTCTCAAAATTAAAACACATTCATGGAAAAGGATCTGAGCCAATAGTGTCTAAAAGACTCGTGCAACAGGATAGACAAACATAAGATCAAACTAAAATTGAGCCAATGGGCCAGGTATTTTGGCCAAACATATTCATGTATGTGAACAGATATATGTGAAGATTTGATATGTCACCATATGTCACTGATAGACTTCCACCAAACAGAGAACACTATATGAATGTTTAGTAATGTTTTAAAAGGTTTTAAGAACATCCAGAAAACTTGCCAAAAAACATACAGCCACTGATGGCTATGGTATTTAAAGTACATTACATTGCATTGCATTACATTACGCTGCATTTTGCAGACGCTTTCATCCAAAGTGACTTACAAATAATGATGGATAAAGAAAGAAAAGAAGGGAATGAGGTTAGAAATAGTAATTTACATATGTACATTATTTTAGTTTCAAGTGGTGAAAATGGGCTACCATAATAATAGCACACTCCTAATTATGGGATCTTTTAATAATTTCATACTATCTCATAACTATGACTTAGTACCAGATTATTATGACTTTGTTTCTCATTATTACGACTTCTAATAACCATTTGGTGGAAGTGGTGGAAATGGGCTTCCATAATAATAGCTTGCTTCATTCATTGTTAATAAAAACAAACAAACAAAAAACAATCAAACACTGCTGAGGGGGGGGGGGGGGGGGGGGGGGCATGTATGGGGAATAACTGTTGTCATGACAGGTTTTGGACAGTATATGTGCTTTTCTCACAGTTATAGGTAGAACA
Organism: Astyanax mexicanus; assembly: GCF_023375975.1. Classification (NCBI taxonomy): domain Eukaryota; kingdom Metazoa; phylum Chordata; class Actinopteri; order Characiformes; family Acestrorhamphidae; genus Astyanax; species Astyanax mexicanus. Next base: position 5,625,643 of record NC_064424.1, on the reverse strand, counting down.
TCACTTTCTTATAATAATGACTTAGCAGTTCATAATTATTACTAATGCTTAGTATGTGAAAATTATGACTAAGTATCTCATAATTATGACTTATTGTGTCATTATTATAACTTAGTGCCTTCTTATTATCATTTACTCTTGTACATTATTCTTGTTTTGTGGAAGTGGTGGAAATGGGCAAAAGCTCACCCCATTAATTGTAAAACAAATGAACAAACAAACACTGCTAAGGGAATAACATATATGAGGATAATTGTTATCTTGACAGGTTTTGGACAATATCTGTGCTTTTCTCACAGCTAGGGATAAAACATGTCTCATAATAATGACTTTTATGATATAATAATGAATTTTGTTTGGTAGTTACTTGGTGTCTCCTAAGTATGACCTAGAACGCCATTATTATGTCTATTTTCTACTCTTGTAAATTATTTTTGTTTGGTGGAAGTGGTGGAAATGGGCTTCCATAACAATAGCCCATTCCATTCATTGTAAAACAAAACAAACAAAACAATCAAACACTGCAGAGGGGGGGACATGTATGGGAATAATCGTTGTTCTGACAGCTTTTTAACAGTATCTGTGCTTTTCTCACAGGTAGAGGTAAAACACGATGTTGTTTCCACGAGATAAATAGTAATCGGTTGAGTCCATGCTCTGTAAATAGAGGGTTAGATCTGTATTTACTCAGCGCGAGTCTGAGCACCCCCGCTGGAGCGGGCGCAGTGGTACGGTCCGGTCTCAGCCTGGTCCCTATGGAGTTGTTGCTGAGGAGCTTTCAGAGTTTCGGGGAGAGAGAGCGCGCGAGCAGCAGCAGCAGCAGCAGCGGCGCGTGCGGTGATATGGCGCTAAGAATGAGTACAGCCCGCTATCTCAGGAATAACCCGATCCAGCCGGGGAGAGCGCTGACCGCGCTGATCCTGCTCTGCACCGTGTCCGGTAGGTTCTGCTGCTTTTATTCACAGAGAACTGGAGGATGGAACAACTGTGGAGTCAGTCTCCCATTAGTTTAACTAGTTTAACCGAGAAACCGCGAGCTGGAGGCTCCCAACAACTCCAGTACCGGGGGTCGAGTCCTGCTTTAGTGTGTGTTTTTTTTGCCTGGTCTGGATACACGTGGTTTTAAACTAAGGGAAAGCTAAACAATAAATAACCTGAGTCAGTAATGATAATGAGGAGTTCTGGAGTTAGTTAACTTAGGGCTTTGGGAAAGCTCTCTGAACCCTGTGTTTATATTATAGTTTATACACAGAGTGATGCCTGCTGCTGCTCCTCTGCAGCTGAGAAAAGTTCACAAAACTGATTTACTAACTGTACTAACTGTTTAACTAAAGTTTAAATAACATAAAGATCATGTCTGAAGCCCAACAACGACATAAACTGCTCTGCATCCTGTGTTTTTATCTCTATTTCTGATCAAATTAGCTTTTATTATGAGATAGCTCTTAGCCAACTCTGTAACCTAGCTAAATGTGTGTGTATGCGGTGGAATCCCTCTGCTGCCCTGGAAACGGAGTATGCTAGCTAACTAGCTATCCCATAATAATGACTTACTATCTTATTTATGACTCTACCTATTAATAATGACTTACTATCTCAGAGTAATTACTTTCCATCTCAATATTATGACTCACTATCTCAAAATAATTGCTTAGTAACTCAAAATTGTTTGAGTTGAGACTATTTATACTCACTATCACATAATTATAACTCTGTCCAGTAATGATGATAATGATAATTATAATAATAATCAATTCGTATCTCATAATAATTGCTTAATATCTTATAATTATGACCAACAATCTTATAACTATGACTTTCTATCTACAAATAATTACTTACCATCTTAAATTTATGACTCTAAATCTTATAATTATGACTAACTATCTCATAGTAATCACTTACTGTCTGATACAAATAACTTACAGTATCATAACTATGAATTATTATCTCATAGTTATGACTTGCTATCTCTGAATAATTACTTACCATCTCATAGTTATGCCTCTCTCTCATATTTATAACATACTATCCCATAATAATCACTTACTATCTCATAATAATTGCTTACTATCTCCTGTTTATGACTCTCTATCTCAATTATGACTCTATCTCAGAATAATGACTTAGGATTTCATAATGACTTGTAATAATTGCTCTCTGTCTCATAAATATAACTTAATATCTGATAATTACTATTTCATAATTATGACTTACTGTCTCATATTTATGATATAAGATATAATTGTGTACAACCATATGTTGTAGTTCAAGTATGACGTGTGATTGTCATTTGTTATGTTATGTTGGACCTCAGAAAGAATATCTGTTATTGCGATAGCAAAATGCCAGACAAAATTTATAGTATATTGCATTTTTGCAACACATAAATTAATTTAACGGGATTTTTTACTCTCTCTGTAATGAAACAGGTATTCTTTAAGCAGTGATGATTTCCTTGATCGGCATATCGTTGATAGGATACGAAAATGTATCAATATCAATATATTGTCAGGCACTATGTGGACCTGGAGTTTTTACTGGTAAGAATTAGACTTGTTGTAGATATCTGGAATATATATTCTATAGGTATATAACTAGTAAACATTACCATAGTAAAAATAAAATCAGATTTTTTTAGGCAGATGGTTAACTATCTAGCCATCAAAAGTGGCTAATAAACTTGAATAAACTGGATGTGACTAAACTAAAAACTACTTGTACTTCTCCCTGCTATGTATCCAGGGTCTGTGCTGGAGTATGTGGTTTGTTATGAACTCCACATTCCACCCTGTGTCTTTAAAGACTCCCAAGTGGTGCTTTCTGTCTTTTCTTCACCTATAAACAACCAATTCTGCTGCGTTTCTGAAATGTATCTTCATGTTTTGGACGTTGGTAATGCGATTCTGTTCCAGGAATAATACGCTAAAGTTTAACCTGGTTTCATCGCCTGGAGTGATGCGTGCATTTGTGTGTCTCTCTGTGTGTGTATGTCTGTGTGTGTGTGTCTGTTGTACAAACACTCACACACCTGTCACGACTTTCTGTCAGAAGCCTCAGCAGGGCTGTGTGCTGTGAGCTCTCAGCTGTAGGCTTTAGAGTGTAGGATGCAGTGGACGCTTCGTCCAGCTGCCGAGACGGTGTCGTGTCCTTGTGCCCGATCGATTTCTCCTTGGCCAGGCTCAATTCTTCCATTGTCACGCTGTGTAGGTTGTGTAGGTTATTCCCCTGACTGCCTGAGGTTTATCGGCGCTGTGGAGGGAAACGGTGTCTCCCCATGTTTGTACACCGTGCAGTTTAATGCTTAAAGCAGCAGTCCTAAAGATTGTTTCTTGTAGATTAAAAGCAGTAGTATATCTGAGTGCAGACGAGACCAAATATTCTAATAAATGGCATTAATAAGCTTGTGCTACCATTCCTGCCAAGCTAAATATTTTCTTTCTCAAATCAGAGCTTCTGCTTCTTACCTGAGGCACTGTGATGAGAGCTACTGTGAACATTGTGATCTCAGAATGACAAACTCAGTTTTTATCTGCTTATATACACCGTTAAAACAACTAAAGAGAGCCGGTGAGATAAGAGTGCACAGTAAGAGTCACCAGATTAATTTGCTCTCAATAGTGTCTGCACCACAATACACGTTTTAAAAGCATATTTTTGAGCATTCTCTATGCAGTTACACATTCTCACTGTCTCTTTAAATAATCATCCGTGCATATACAAGCCATGCATGTGTACTAGAGGTGGGCGATATGGCCCTAAAATAATATTACAATATTTCCTGGTATTTTCGTGATAACGATACTCTTGGCGATATGACAAAACGCGGAATAAAATATTACATATTTTAAGAATACAATACTGCAACAAAATGAAAAAATTATGTTATTATTGCATTTGATATGATTTAGCACATCCCTAACAGAAGTCAATGTTCCAGAATGTCATAATACTAATAATCCACTCTAAATATCTCCATATATCCAGGATTAAAGTAAAATAAATGATACTGATATAATCTGTTGTTAGTAGATATATAACGGGAAATGAGAACAGTGAGTTTTTCTTTTGCTAAAAAACGTAAAGAAAAAAGTAAAAAAAAAAAAAAGAAATGTAGTACCCTGATTCCATAATTAGGGGTAGGTGATAAGGCATTAAACCACTGCCTCTGAGCTTGTCTTGAGCTGTAATGTTAAATGCACTGGATTAATGAAATTCATTAGTGACCCCTATTTTTTGTAAACTCATCTTTGCTCCAGCTTCCTCAGCAGATTGTCCATTATTGAAGCTGTATTGTAGTTGTTAAGTTTTGCACTGTCTGTTGTAAGGAAGGTCAGAGGTCTGGGCAGTCACAGAGCCAGAGTCCAACCAAAGTCACTGTTGGGGTGACCCCTGTCGGGCGGGGTCAGCCGCCGTGGCTCCCTCCTGCAGCTCTTACCCGCATGTGCGATCATTACTTACTTTACTGTGACTGATGGCGGCAGGGGAATGAGCACCGGGAGCAGTAAAGAACAACAGTTAAAATACCACGCAGGAGCAGCAGGGATTAGTCCTGACATTCCTCTCTCTCTCTCCTTCTCTCTCTCTGCCTCAGTCTGCCTCTCTCTTTATCTCTCTGTCTTGACTCTCTTTCTGTAGGTCTGTCTGTCTTTCACCATCTGTCTCTCTCTATCTTACTGTCTCTCTCCTTCTCTCGCTTGATGCCTCTGTATCTCCCCCATCGTCTTACTTCCTTACTTCTTTCTCTTTTTTCTCTCTCTGTCTCGCTCTCTCTCTCTCTCATTCTCTTTCTCTCTCTTGCTCTTTCACTTTGTATTTTTGGCTGTATCTCTCTATCTCACTTTGTCTGTCTCTTAGTCTCTTTTTCTCTCTCTATTCTTCCATTGTCTCTCTTTTTCTTATATGTTCCAGTCTTGATCTTTCTCTCTCTTCACGTCACTCTCTCTCTCTTTCTTTGGCCTGTCTCTTTCTCTGTCTCTTTCTCTGTCTCTTTCTCTGTCTCTCTGTCTTCTCCTTCCTATCAATAGATGTCCAAAAGTATCCAGACACCTCTTCTTTTCAGTGCACTTAAATTTAGTTCAGTTCAGTAACTCGTATCCGCGTTCCTGTGGCTGAATGCAATAAAATCCTCACTACAATGTTTCAGCATCTGGTTTAAAGATACTGTTGCTGCTGTAAAGTGTGGCAAACCCCATGTTTATTCCCTTGTTAGGAGTTTAAAAGGAGAACTGTTTTGAGCAGGTGTCTGCAAACTTTCTGATTCCTGGTAATACTGTTTCCCTTCCACTGACCTTGACTACCCTTCTGTCATGTGATGTTAAAAAAATGTCCATTTCAGGTTAAAAATGGCAAAAGCTAACAAGAGAACTTCCTTGTTAGCACTTACAGAACGTACGTGACCTCATCACTGAAGAGGTCATCACTGAATTTATATCCAGTGCCTTCCAGAGAAGCGAGTGTTTGCAGAGCTGTCGTTCTTGATTTCCCTGCGTCAGAGTCTTTGCTTCCTCCTTTCACTCGTTCTCATCCCTCTGTCTTCTCTCCTTCTTTTCTCAGATCGATAAAAGCACTAAAAGGTTACATGGGAATTGAGACATTAGTGGTGTGGGCTAACTCAATCCTTTCAGAACTCTTCCTCTCTCTCTTTTTCTCTCTCTCTCTCTTCCTCTCAATCTTTTTCTCTCTCTCTCTTTCTTCCTCCTTCTTCCCTTCTGCGCTGCTTAAATCACTGCAGCTTGGCCTTTTGTACCCGTCCCCATTAACAGCACTTTCATGGGGTTCCAGTATGTTAGCGATGGCGTCATTAGTGCAAAGCGTGATATGGTTTATGGATTTAATTTAATAAGCATGAAATCTTTCTTAGTAAAAACTAATGCTTGTTGGACGGAGGGCACAGCAGTTTTCCACCAGCACACAAACACCAGTAGCTCCAGATATCACACACAGGAAAAAGCAGAATGCCAGAGGAAGCAGTATTTCATTATGTATGCATCAGCCCTGCTTTGCTAAAGAGGGAAAAAATGTAGTGGCCTGAGTTTGCAACTGGAATGTTTTGTGTTCCCAGTTGTTGGATCAGAGATGTTTCCACTCCGCCGCACAGGGCATGCCACTTGGAGAGGGGTTGAATAATGAATGACCTCTTTATATAGACCCTTTCATCTGGGTTCGCGAGAGCCTATCAGGGGGGGCGGGGGGCTCTTTAGCAGCTCACCTTTTCTACCAACCACTGTTTCACCTATCTGTAGTGTTTTTTTATGTGTTTTTATTTTTTTATATGTATAATGAAATCCTGCAGTCTGTGTCCCACTGGCTCACTTGGCTTCAGTGTACGCTTGAGCAATCGGCTAAACGAAAACAGCAATGGAGTCATGGGTCCCTCATGGAATCCTGTTATAGGGTGTCATCCATGCAAAACTTTGAAGAACTTTCCAATAGTGGAGATTGAAGAATCATTCAGCTTAGAGCTGGGCGATATGGCCCAAAAAAATATCTTCAATTAAAAAAAAAAAAAAAAAATCAGATTTTCGATTTAAATCTATTTTTTCCCCTACTAAAAATCAAATTAAAGATGATAAAGAAATGGTTAAAAACCATTTCCAAGTTTTTATTTATTTAGTTTTCACTTAAATGTCCCCTTTGTGGTTAAAGTGCAACCAGAAACAAGCAAAGGTACAAGTTTAGGTACTGACACAATGCACCTGCGCGTGGGAGGAAAGGAGAGAGGGGCGGTATTCGCCAGTATTTGTAGCCAATCTTGAGAGCTGGTTTGGATGTTATGATTCATGTCTTGCACAACGTCACAAGATTAGAGCTGCAACGATTAGTCGATATAAGTGACACTGTCGACTCCAAATGTTCATTGTCGACTAATTGTTCATTTTTAGCACTACAAAAAGCACGGAGTACTAAGTATCCAAACATGCCTGAACGGCAGTTAACATATTTCCTTTCCACACATTTTCCAAGGGCAATATTTTGGACATTTGCAGGGTATTAAAATCCCATATTCCCAAATCCCCAAATCCCATATATTTTTTGAGATGGCTAGAAACAGAAGCCATAACTACAGCAAGCAGAGTTGGAGGACATGGCAAATTAACTGATCGAAAAATGAATCGCCAGATTAGTCGATTACCAAAACAATTATTAGTACTAGATTGCAAAAACCTGTTGAAAACAGTATTGTAATGAACAGTATGCATGTCGCTATCCGACTTTTATTTGTGTATTTATAGAATGTGTAAAACTAACATTCCTTGTTGGGAAAGCAGAGTAAAGGCTTTAAACACCACTAACCAGATACCCCTCTCCAATGTGCATTTGGAGTATGCTTCACAGGTATTAGTTGGTGCAACAGTGTTTTAATAAATGTGGTTAATTTCAAAAGTAAAGTAAAGTACAGTACGTCTCCTCTTTAGAACAGAAAGTTACAGAAGCCCTACATGATGATGCATTGCTAGGTTTGGCTGGAAACGTTAATATATATCACTGATTGGTCTGTTCCTATCCAGTACCTCTTTGACAGTAAAAAAGCATTTAAGCATTTAATAATTCTTTTGCACTACTGAACATCAGAAATGGGGCATGCACTAGGGGTGGGCGATATGGCTCTAAAATAATATCACGATATTTCAGGGTATTTTTGCGATAACGATATACTTGGCAAAATAGGAAAACAGAAAAATAATTCATTAATTTCTGGAATATAGTATAATAGTATAACATCATAATGTGGCAAAATAAATAATATAGCATAAAATAATATAATGCAGTAAATAATATTGCAGAATATTTTCATGCATATAAACTGCTAACAAAAACTATAAGCTAAAACAATTATACAATAAATACACTTAAAGCTTCACAGTAAATAATAGACTACTTTTAAGACAGATCAGCTCTATTATCACAATATGGATTTTTAATATCATGCTATTTCTGTGTCACGATATATTGTAAACGATATAATATTGCCCACCCCTAGCATGCACAATGTATCAGAATGTTAGTTTTAAAAATGCAAGTGTATTTTACGTAGCTTCCATCTGAAGCTTTAATAGTGGTCACCACACTTCCTCCCATCATTGATCGCCTGCTGCTTGTGGCCGCTGCTGTACAGGACATTTACATTTATGGCATTTAG